>NW_006399779.1:13188013-13191893 GCF_000299155.1 Elephantulus edwardii
TGCTTGCATGTGAAATCCGTGAGATTTTTCTATAGTTTCCACACTCTGTTGGGTCACCTTTCTTTGGGATAGGAACAAATATAGATCTCTTCCAGTCAGCTGGCCAAGTGGTTGTTCTCCAGATTTCTTGGCACAACTTGGTGAGCACGTCCAGGGAAGCATCCGTTAGGTGAAATACATCAATTGGCATACCATCTATTTCTGGGCCTTATTTTTTTGCTATTTCCTTCAAAGCAGCTTGAACTTCTTCCTTCAGCACCATAGGCTCTTGCTCATATGTTATTTCATTAAATTCTTCAGTGTCTGCCAATTCCTTTTGATACAGTACTAGTCTTTACCGCAATTCAAAAACCTTTGTTCTTCCGTCATCCTAATTCATTGTCTGACTTTCAGATGCATATGGAACAATTGAAAATAGCATCGCTTGGACTGAAAACATATCTCTATAATAGCCTCGGCTTTCAGCCCAAAATTCATCTGACCTTAACAATTATGCCCTTTGTTTTATGGCCTATTCTGAATTCAACTTGAAATTTTGGAAGTTTCTTGTCAATGTACTGTTCTAGCCATTTTTAACTAATCTTCAGCAAGATTTTATTTGCATGTAATATTAATTATGTTATTCAATAATTTCAGCACGATCAAGTAGGGAATTCTAAATATAAAACTTGTGCTTTTTCTTCTGGAGTCCCTGTAGCATTATGTAAATTTTATTTATAAGACTTTTTTCTGAAATGCCCTTGTCACTTATTTTTACCCCAATCTGTGGGCTTTCTATTTACTCTATTGAAGAAGGCTTTTGATGCACACAGGGATTTGACTTTAAGAAGATCCCATTTGCGAATTTTGTTCTCTCCTGGTTGAGTGCACACTTTTGACCATGTTAGTAAGCCTGTTTTATGCCACAGACTAGGGCTTCTAACTTTGGTTCTATTTTGTTTCTTATTATCTTTAGAGTTTTGCTGGGTTGTAACCTAGGCCTCTGATTTTCTTTCAGTCAGTTTTTGTGTATGGTGTAGATATGAATCCTGTTTCATTTCTGTCTAATTTTGGCAGCACCATTTGTTAAAATGGCTATAATTTCCCAACTTAATGAGTTTTGTTTCTTTGTCAAATATCAATTGATCATAAGTAGAAAAGTTGATTTCTGGGTTCTTGATTCTCTTTCATTGAGCTGTATGTCTGCTGTTGCACCAATAACATGTTATTTTTATTACTACAGCTCTGTAGTAGGTTTTGAGACCATGGAGTGAGATGTCTCCTACTTACTTTTTATTTTTCTTAAGAGATTTATTTGCTCATTTTGAGTCTCTTTGTTTTTCCAAATGAACCTGTAAATTGTCTTTTTTATTTCCTTAAAGAATGAATTTGGGATCTCTATTGGGATTGCACTGAACATGTAGACTGCTTTTGGTAGGATTGTCATTTTCACATTATTCAGTTTTCTTATCCATGAACAGAGGATATTTTTTCCATTTAGTTCTCTTTTCCTGTTTCTTATAGTAATATTTGATTTTCTTTATAAAGGTCTTTTGTATCTTTAATTAGGTTTATTCCTAAGCATTTCATCTTGTAGTTGGCTATTGACATGATACTGCTTTACTAGTTTCATTTTCCATGCTTCTTTTTAACTGTATAAAAGTCCAACTAATTTTTGCATAATGATCTTATATCCTGCCACTATACTAAATGTTTCACTTGGTCTAAAAGTTTGCTTGTTGAGTCTTTGAGGTTTCCTTGTGCACTATCATATCATCTGCATAAAGCGACAGTCAATTTAGATGCCTGTTATTTCTTTCTCTTGTCTTATTGATTTAGATAGAACTTTCAATACAATATTGAGGAGGAGTGATGACAGTGAGTAACCCTGCTTGTCCCTGTTTGCAAGAGTAATGCCTTAAATCTTGCTCCATTGAGAATGATATTGGCTTTTGTTTTTGTGTATATACTTTTCACTATGTTAAGAAGATTCTTTTTTATTCCTGTTTTGCTGAGTGTTTTAATCAGGAAAGAATGATGTTTTTTTTAAGATCTTTTCTGCATCAATTGACAGGATCATGTAGTTCTTGTTCTTTTCTTTGTTAATGTGATGAATTAAAAATATCATCAATGTTTTTCTTATGTTGAACCATCCTTGCATTTCTGTTATGAATCCTACTTGATTTCAATGAAAAAACATTTCTGTGTGTGTGTGTGTGTGTGTGTGTGTGTGTGTGTGTGTTGGATTCTATTTGTCCAGGATTTTGTTAAGGCTGTTTGTGTCCATGCAAACTCTTTACAAAAGATGAATTCAGATGGCTAACAAATACATCAACAAATGTTCAAAATCACTAGCAATCTGAGATATGCAAATCAAAACAACAATGAAATATTCTCTCACCCCAGAAGCAGTAGAATAGTTTAATAACACAGAAAAAATAAATTTTGAAGAGCTGAACATAGAAATCTCATATGATCCAGCTATTCCACTGCTAGGAATATATCCCAAGGAAATCAGAATAGAGACATAGATGTATATACATTGATGTCATAGCAATGTAATTCACATTAGGAAGAAAATGGAAACAACCCAAATGCCCACCAAAAAACGAATTGATTGGGAAATTATGATACATTCACACAATAGAATACTATGCAGCACAAAGGAACAACAATTTTGTAAAATACTATATAACATGGGAAATATTAAAGAGTATTGTTATTGTTGTTCTTGTTGTTCTTGTTGTTATGTGCCGTCGAGTCGCCTGCGACTCACAGTGACCCTATGTACAACAGCCCTAAACTCCGCTCTGTCCTGTGCCAATCGCACTGTCTCTGACACTCCCATCCCAATTATCCCAGTCACTGAATCAATCCACCTCATAGAGGGCCTTCCTCTCCTGCGCCGTCCCTCCACCCTCCCAAGCATGATGTCCCTCTCCAAGGACCGGTCTCTCCTCACTACATGTCTGAAGTAAGTTAGACGGAGCCTCAGAATCCTTGCCTCCAAGGAGCCACCCGGTTCAACCCTCTCCAGGACAAATCTATTTGTTTTCCTAGCAGTCCATGGTATTCTCAGTACTCTTCTCCAGCACCACAGCTCAAAGGCATCAGTTCTCCTTCTATCCTCCTTGGTCATTGTCCAACTCTCTGATGCATAACAGGTGATTGCGAAGACCATGGCCTGTATCAGACACACCTTAGTCTCCAAAGAGATACTATTGAATTTTTGGATAATTTTCAGTAAAATCTTGCTGAGTAAAATAACTTAATCACATAAGGTCAAATACTGTATAAGACTACTATTGTGACAATAGGATAACTAAGCAAGATTTGCATAAATGTTCAAAAGACAAATGTGAAGGGAACAAAATCACAGGGACAGTAGAAGTTAGTGGGAAAAGGAGGGAAGTAAAAGAACAGGAAAGATTCCATGAGGACTTGAAGAGAAGGGGTGATAATAAGCACAGATCAGTAGTAATTAATTATATTAAATACAATGTATATGAATTATTATATAACATACAATGCCTAAAAAGTATCATAAGCAAACCAATTAAATAAAAAAGGAAAAAATCTAACCACCCCTTGTTTATGCTTTTATTGGGGAAACACTCAGATCCAGGATTTTCCATTGCAGTGCAACCAATACTCAGTGACTGGGGTAATAATAGGGGTAGGAGTGTTGGAGACAGTGAGATTGGCACAGGATAGAGCAGAGTTTAGGGATGTTGTACACAGGGTCACTATGAGTAACAGGCTACTTGATGGTACATAACAATAACAACAACATCAAGATGGGAAACTTAGTTCTAATAGTGGTTTTGCCAGGGGCCTTAGGTAAGTTTTTTAAACTCTCTAGCCTTGATTTCACATGCAAGCAAGATTTTACTGAAGATTA
>NW_006399779.1:13193083-13212124 GCF_000299155.1 Elephantulus edwardii
AACAACAACAACAACAGCCTTAGTTTCCTCATCTGTAAATTGACAGGTTAGACTAGATCATCTCTGAAGTTTCTCCGATGAAAAAGTTCCAGGAATTTATGAAAGTAAACTTTGAATAAATTTACATACTTATTATTCAGGCAAAGTGTCTAGAAATGGATCCTTTTACCATTTCTGCAAGTTAGGTTGGGGTGTTAAAGTGAACACAGAGTCATCTCCACAGGGATTGCAGGACCATGAGGGTGGAAGGAAGGAGAGTAGAGATGAAAAAAGTGAACACAGGTATATTCCTGGAACATATGTAGCTAGTTCCAGGGAAAGGTGACTTTCTAGATTGAAGAATTGTGTCAGAGATAATATTTAGTGGCTAGTCTGTGTCATATTGACACACCTTACCTGAATAGTCATATCTAGTGATACAAGGTAGGTATCATCTTTCCTGTAATTCCTGGTGATAAGGAGACTGAAGCTCATTGCATTCTACCAGGTGAACTTCTAAGCTGCTCCATTGAAGAAGCAACATCTGAGTTTTGAACAGTTAAGTCCTTTCTTCAAATTTGTTTTCTTAGAAACAGGAAGTAGAATTTTGCTAAAAACTAAAAAAAAACAAAAACAAAAACCACCCAGAATCCTGGGACATCAAGTGTGATTTGAAATCCAAAACTCATGAAAGAGTTTTCCTGAGTCTGATAAGTTCTAGAGTACTAACCATGGAACCTCAGAAGCACTTTTTTCAGACAGTGTCCAGGAGCAGGGAAGCAACTGCCGGTCTCCCTGTGTTCTGCCTTTCTCATCTTCATTCTACCCCATAAACTACTACCAAGATAATCTATTAAATAATACAACTCTGGTTATACTTTGAGCTGTGAAATCTTCAAAAGCTTCACATTACCTTTAGCTCAGACTCTTAAGTCATATTTTTATCCTTTATAAAATCCTTTATAAAATCATGTTGTCATTGAACCAAACACTTTCCAAAGTTTAAAAACATTAAAGAACTTCTGCTGTAAATAGCTGACTATCTGTTCAGCTTACTAAGCTATAAATCACAAGGGAAAAGACTGTCCCATGAAGCAAATAGTGAATTCAAACTGCCAGAGAGGCGTGGCCTTTGGGCAAGCAGTTCTGTAAAGTCTTGAGGCTCTAAGAAATGAAGAATTAGTGTGGAGCTAGATTGCAATACAGTACAGCCTCTGTTCCCTTCAACCTGCTTGTTGTTGTTGATGTTGTTTGTTTATTGCCCTCAAGTCGAGCACCACTCATAGTGACCCTGTGGACAAAAGACCTGAAGTCTTTTAATAACTATCATATCTCAAAGTTCCTAGAGTTACCAGAGGCATATTGGTTTAAGATGTAGATGCCACTCCTGTTTCCAAATCTGTCTTAAACTGGGAGCTCCACCAAACACTGTCCACCATAGGTAACCATTATGCCATTTGAAACTCCAATGGCACAAGGATTAGCATCCCAGCAACCCCAGGTTACCTCAGTACAACATATTGACAGACAAGTGCTGTATCACTTAGAAGAATGTTCCTCCAAAATATAATAACAACCAACTTTTAAATACAAAGGCCCTCCCTGAGGACTTGTTGACTCTAAACAAGAAGCTTAAATAAAAAAAAAAACCCAATATTGTATGTTACTGTTGTCATGTGCCATTGAGTCACCTGCAGCCTACAGCAATGCTAGTCACATAGGTAAAGATTAACAGAAATTTTTCCTGATCTTCACAAAAAAATTATTTGATCTCCATATTTTTTTATTTCAAGATTAATCTAAAAATGCTTATTTACCCGTTGCTATCGTGTTTTCTTCAAAGTAACTATAAATAAGTGAAGATAAAAGCAATATATAGTAAGATGATGAATGTTATAAAACAAGATGTACATGGATGATTGAATGAAAAATCAATATATGTTGTAAGCTTTCACTCAAAAATGTAAAAATAATGTTACAGCAACACTTTACTAAAATGGCTATAAGTACAATGCTGTGGGATTTCCTGTAACATGAAAAACATGTTTTAGCCGAGTTCAAAATCAATAGTCATGTTTAACTTATTACTATTTTTAAACACTTGGTCATTAAATATAAAAGAATGGCTTAAAACCCTTTAAAATCCTAAAACCTCAATCTCCTGGTAGCTCTATCCTAAATAAACTGAAGAAGCATAAAGAGCAATGCCATGTAGCTTTTAGTATCTCTTAAAAATAAAATTTTTTTACAAAATATTTTTCTCATTTCATAGCCTTTTGATAACTATCAAAATTCATTTTAAATAGACCTGATGCTGCATGAATTTATGTAAATATTGTTGTAATCATCCATATATTTTAGGTTACTTGATAGTTTGTGGGGCATTACTCAGTTAAATGCTAGTTTATGGCTTTCTGGAAATTCTTCTGATTGGCAGAATAAAATATGAAAACTTTGTTTCCATTTTATTATTTCAACAAATCAGGCTGTGTTCTTTTTTAATTGAGATTTTAATGAAAGTTTATAAATAAATTGGATTTCCATTCATTCATTGTTGCACATTTTTCTCTCTTCCCCCAGTTAGCTTTTTTTTTGGGGGGGGGGAGTTCTTTCATTGTTATACAGGTCCCCCACCCCAGACCACTTTACTATGCAGCTCTTATTCTGGGCTCTTGTCATGCCAATAATACCTAATCATGTATTCCTTTTATACAGTTCTCTCCCCCATCTGTTTCAATGCCGTGTACATTATTTATGTCCTCTTTTCTTGGTTCCCCCTCCCCCCATGTCAGTCCTGTTTTATAACAGATGCATTATGAAGTATTTGTCTTTTTGTGACTGAGATATTTCACTCAACATAATGTCCTCCAGGGTTACCCATTTTGTATATTTCATAAGTTCTTTGTTTTTCAGTGCTGCATAATATTCCACTGTGTGAATATACCACAGCATCTCTATCCATTTATCTGTTGATGGGCACTTGGATTGTTTCCATCTCTTTGCTATGTTAATAAAGCAGCAATAAACATGGGTGTGCATATATCTGCTTGGGTGGCAGTTCTGGTTTCCAGTAATGAAATTTCTGGGTCAAATGGTATTTCTATTTCCAACTTTTTGAGAAAGTGCCACACTGCTTTCCATAGTGGTTGCACCATTTTACATTACCATGAAAAGTGAATAAGAGTTCCAGTTTCTCTACAACCTCGCCAGCATTTGTTTGAGACTGTGTTCTTTTACTATTCCCTCCACTTAATTCCTATGTACTTGCATGCTTTTCCCATCATTAATTCAAGGTTAAAAGATCTATTGTTATCACTTCATATTATATTTCTTTTTTTATTTTTATATTTCTTTTTTTAATTGCAATTTTAATAAAAGTTTATAGAGAACTTGGATTTCCATTAATTCACTGTTGCATATTTTTCTCCCCCCCCCCATATAGAACTTTAGTATAAACATACTATGTTGAAGAAAAAAAGTTCTCTTTTTGGAAAAAAAAAATTCTTTCATTGTTGTATAATTCTCCACCCCTACCCCAGTCCACTTTACTATGCAGCTCTTATTCTGGACTGTTGTCATACAAATAATACCTAATCATATATTCCTTTTAAGCAGTTCTTTCCCTCATCTGTTTCAATACAGTGTACATTATTTATTCCCTCTTTTCTTAGTTTCCCCCAATCTCAATATCCGTCCTGCTTTACAACAGTGGCATTATGTAGTATTTGTCCTTTTGTGACTGAGATATTTCACTCAGCATAGCATCCTTCATGGTCACCCATTTTGTATAATATTTCATGAGTTCCTTGTTTTTCAGTGCTGCATAGTATTCCATTTTATGAATATACCAGTTTCTTTATCTACTCATTTGTTGATGGGTAATTGGGTTGGTTCCATCTCTTTGCTATTGTGAACAATGCAGCAACCTGCTTGGTTCCAAGGTTTTATTCTATCTCATCTTATCTCATCTCATCCCATCTCATTGGTATTTACTCAGAACCAATATAAAGATGAGCTTCCCTTGGATTTCTGAGGGCTATATTTGCTGTCAGGGACTTCTCCAGAGTGCTAAAGGTCAACAGTGTTAGTCTAAAGACTAAGGTGCACTTGATCCAGGACATGGTCTTCACAATTGCTGTGCATCAGAGAACTGGACAATAACTTACGATGACAAAAGAATAATTGATACCTTTAATTTGCAGTGCTGGAGAAGAATATTGAACTTACCATGGATTGCCAAGAGAATAAATAGGTTTGTCCTGGGGAGGGTAAAACCAAGTTTCTCCTTGGAGCAAAGTTTTTGAAGCTCTGTCTCACATACTTTGGTCATGTGGCCAGGAGGGATTAGTCCTTTGAAAAGAACATCATGCTTGAAAGGATGGAGGGACAGCATAGGAGAGGAACACCCTGAATGAGATGGTTTGATACAGTAAATGGAGTTATAGGGGCAGGTATGTCAGAGTCAGTGAGATTGGTTTAAGATAGATAGGGCAGGATTCAAAGCAGAGGGTTGCTATGAATTGCAGCAACTTGATGGCACATAATAACAATAACAAATGACAAAAGAAATGTAAAAAGGGGGCAAATACAACATTTCAGGATGACCAAGCCCAACCTCTACTAACTCTATAAGAGAAAACTGTCCCCATTAAAATATCCACAATATTAAACTGAGCTCTGTAAGGCCAGACGTGCCCCACCCCCTACATACTTCTTTACCAACTTCTACTAATCATTGGATCCCATATTCACTGGAAATTGACTTATAGCCTTTACTTTATTCACTGTTGTGAAGTTTATTAAGAAAATAGGTTTGCAAATGCAAGAGGCAAAGGGTATCACACAGTGAAAGTCCAGGTTCAGTCCAGTAAGACAACAGCAAGTAACCTCTCAGACACAATTCCTCTTAGTTCAGACACCTTTTCAATCAACAAATGAAAGTCCAGGTTCAGTCCTGCAACACAAATACAAGAAGCCTCTGATTTCCTCAATCTTCTAGTAAGCCTTGTCTCACAGTAGTCACAAGACAGCTCTTTCTTTAATCATCCAGCAAGTAGAAACTTCAACTCTGCCTCTGTCTCCAGGACTCTGTCCTGCTATGCCTCACCACAATCTTTCTACAGTCTGATAACTCTATCGCTTACCTTGATCTCACAGCTGTGGATAACGTAGAAGATGCCAATCAATAGCAAACCATCTGTCTTCAGTAGACCATGCTGGAGACCATGCCCTCAAGGGAGTTAAGGGTGGTGAGTAGAGCCTCACAAACTCATTTTGCTTATACATTCCCACCTGACCGTGTGGTCAGGTCTAAGGCAATAAATAGAAAAGTAAAAAAATCCTACGACCACAAGAGATTACCTATTTTTCTCCCTCAGAGCCATTGGTGGATTTGAACCACCAGAGAGGTGGCTTTTGGGTTAGCAGCACAACTGCTAAAAACCATGCCAATAGGGCTCCCCTTAGAGATGGGAAAATGAGAAACTCTGACACCACTAAACTAAGGATAGTTAGGATGTCACAACTTCTGTTGGCTCACCAATAAACCAATATTTCTTAGTGGTTAAAAGCATAGACTTTGAACTAATATGCATATAGATTAAATTCTAATTGTTTTCTGTGTTTTTTATCTTAGAAATTTCTTTACCTCTCTAAATCTCAATATCCTCTTTGGTAATTCAGAAGTAACAGCAATAACTATTTCATAGAGTTGATACAAAGATGAAATGAGACCAAGTGTGTAAAGCACCTGCCACTAACACTTTTTGAACACTTATAAACTAGGACAGAAGGAGAGTGGATGTTTTTGAGCTGTGGTGCTGGAGAAGGGTACTGAATGTACCATGGACTGCCAGGAAAACAAACAGATTTATCTTGGAGAGGATTAAACCAAGCTACTCCCTGGAGGCAAGGATTCTGGGGCTTCGTCTGACATACTTTGGACATGTTGCCAGGAGGGACGGGTCCTTGGAGAGGGACATCATGCTTGGGAGGGTGGAGGGACAGCGCAGGAGGGGAAGACCCTCTATGAGATGGATTGATTCGGTGACTGGGGTAATCGGGATGGGTGTGTCAGAGGCGGTGCGGTTGGCGCAGGATAGAGCAGGGTTTAGGGCTGTTGTGCATAGGGTCGCTATGAGTCACAAACGACTCGACGGCATATAACAACAACAACAACATAAACTAGGAACTCTAATTCTTCATCTTTGTAAGAATTCTAGTTCTTACTCTTTAGATAAGAATATTAGTTTAATGGCAAAGGTGCACCTGAGTCAAGCCATGGTATTTTTAATTGTTTCATATGCATCTGAAAGTTGGAAAATGAGTAAGGAAGCCCAAAGAAGAATCAGTACCTTTGAACTGTGGTGATGGTAAAGAGTATTGAATAACCTATGGACTATCAAAAGAACAAACAAGTGTGTTTTGGAGGAAGTGCAACCAGAGTGCTCCAGAGGCAAGGATGATGAAACTTTATTTCACTTCCTTTTGGCATGTTGTCAGGAGTTCTTGGAAGAAGATACAATATTAAGAAAGTTAGAGGGTCAGTGAAAGAGAAGAGACTCCTCAGTAAGGAGGTGTATTGACATAACAACTGTGAAAATGGAATTGAGCATGACAGAGATCATGAAGAGGCACAAGGTAGGGCAAGGTTCTGATCTGTGGTTTCACTGGGTCAAATGCACTGGATGACACCTGACAGCAACTTCTCCGTGTAAGAGTTGTTTCATTGGCTCTTTACAACAATCCTTTAAGGTAGATTTCTTTAGCCTGGACTGGCTACAGAAGGAGGAATCGTTAAGCCATCTGCCTTTGCACACAAAGATGAAGAAAAGGAAAACAAGTGCATGAGAGCAAAAGTTTAACCTTGAGTATATCCCAACCTGAATTTAAAAACAATAATCAACTGGTGCTAATACATTGTAAAAATCTAGCTCAGCTGTACACATTCCTTGAGAAAGGACATTTTACAAAAAATTTCTCAGCAAAAATATCTGTATATTAAAAAGATAGCATTCACAAATTAAAATATTCCCACAAAGGCATTGCTAGACCCAGATGGTTAGTTACCTTAATGAATTCTAACACTAAGAATCTGTATCAATCATGAAGAAATTCTTACCAAAAACAGGCAAAAAGAAAAAATACTTTCCAGTCCTTTTTATAGTAGTATTATAGCCTGATTCTAAAAACAGGGACATCCCAGAAAGCAGAGAAAGAAAAAGCAACAGTCAAATAGAAATTCTGAGCAGATAGGCAAACATTTTCAATATAATTCTAGCAGATGAAATCTAGCAGTCCGTATAGAAAGAATAGCTCATTATGTCTGTATGGGATTTGTCCTTGGGGGGAGGAGGGTATTCGAAACCATTGTATTTCTGCTCAGGGTTTTGGGCTGCTAATAGAAAGGTCAGTGGTTCAAATCCACCAGCCATTCTTTGGGAAAAAAGATGAAGCAGCTTAGTCTTGTAAAGATTTATAGTTTTAGAAACCCAATGAGGCTGTTGTGTTTTATCCTGAAAGGTCACTATGAGTTAGAACGAAATTGTGCATATGTGTGTGTGAGAGAGAGAAAGTGATTCTTTAGAAACAGCAAACAATGAACAAACAATTTTTTTTCTTCATTATTCATAGACTATTTGGTGGAAAAGTGATTTTTCTGAGCTATAGAGATAGCCATCTCATAAAGACATGTGTGAACATGACCTCACTCATGGTGGTTTCCAGAGTTTGCACGGAAACCAGTTTCTGGCTATTTCACCACCCCAGGAAAAGTGAGAGGTGTTGCTCCTGGGGGCACCCAGTCAGCCCTGGGACTACCCAAGAGGCCCTGCCCAGCCATGCAATGGTTTCTGAAACTAATGAGCTCAGCGGCTTTTTTACGAAACCATGAGTCATCTCTATTGGTGAAGATTTCCAGGAGCCTCAGAAGTGCGTTGAAATGCCAGCTCCACCAGATAAGCTGGCAGCACCAACTCTCTGCCTAACCCTGAGTGCCACCTCTGGCCTATTTCCAGCGGTCACAAGGTCAACAGCCTAAAACACTCTTGAGCTTCAGGTAAAGTCATCTAAAAAGTAATGTGATCCCAGTTAATGTCCTAATGGGATAAATGTTAAGAAACTGATACCCTAAAGTTTTTCTTGACCTACAGGTCAAGATCACATTCGTTGAAGTCTTATTAGAAGACCAATAGTAAAACCAGCATGACATTAATTCAGAAATAGACAAATTAACTAATAAAATAGCATGGAGAAATTAGTGCGAGAAATAGGTGGATGGTTAGATGTATTAGTAGAAAGATACATTGAGAGAAAAAGTAAGTAGCACTGTGGATTTCATAATTAATGTGATAAAACAAAAAGTGTACAGAAAACCAATTTGCTTTGTAAACTTTTACTCAAATCACAATAAAAAGAAAAAAGAAAAAATCAATAACATTGAAAAATCTAGACAATTACTATATAAGGAAAATGTATACTAAACAAACCCCTTATCAAAATAATTCTATTTAAAAGGAAGTGTTCCAGATGTACTAAAAACCTAAAAAGTGAAACACAAAAATATTAAATTAATGAAATAATTAGAAGCAGAAAAACAAGAATTCAAACAGATACTTGTTATGTGTTCATTGTAGCATTATTCATAATCGCCAAAAGACAGGAAACAACTCAAGCATATATCAACAGATGGATGCATAGATAAACACAATATGGTATAAACATACAATAGAATATTATTCAATTATTAGCTAGAATGGTATTCCAATATTTGCCATGACATGAACTAACCTCAAAAATATTATGCTGTGTGAAATAAGTCAGATATAAAATGACAAATATTGTAGGATCCCGCTTACATGGAATATCTAGTATAGGCAAATACACAGAGGCAACTTTTTATTATCAGAGGCTTGGACAGGGTGAAATGGGAATTTATTTTGTTTAAGAGGTTCAGTTTCTGTTTGAGATGATGAAAAATTTGTAGAAATAGTGATGAAGTTGTACAACATAGTACTTAAAATTTATGTCACTGAACTGTATACATAATCTGGCACTTTCATTTCTTTCTTTTTTTTGCTATACACTTACCATGATGTTGTTGTTGTTGTTATGTGCTGTCAAGTCACCTACAACTCATAGGGACTCTAGATATAACAGCTCTGAAGCCTGCCCTACTCTGAGCCAGTCTCACTGACTCTGACACACCTACCCCCATTATTCCAGTTACTGTATCAGTCCATCTCATCTGGGGTCTTCCTCTCTTGTGGCGTCCTTCCACCCTTCCAAGCTTGGTGTCCTTCTCCAACGACCGGTCTCTTCTGGCCATGTGCCCAAAGCATGTGAGACAGAGCTTCAAAATCCTAGCCTCCAAGGAAAAACTTGGCTTCAACCTCTCTCAGACAGACCTATTTGTTTTCTTGATGGTCCATGGTATGTTCAAGACTCTTCTCAGCACAATTCAAAGATATCCATTCTTCTTCTGTCATCCTTAGTCACTGTCCTACTTACTATAGTAAAATTAAAAGCAAAAGAAAACAAAAAAAAACACTTTATGCTAAGGATACCAAACTACAGTGTAACATTGGGCCAGACAAATGTCTGAAGATTTTTAAAAAGGGATTTTCAAACTCCAAAACATCATTTTTATTTTTTAAATAATTGTAAATTTAGTAATAGTTCCATGTTTTAGACTTATAGGAAAACTACAGATTTTCATAAATAATCTTATTGGCTTTTCTATCATTTATCCTTGATAGAGAACATAATTGAACCTTGGGTTTTCATCTAAAGTCCCTGAATTCTTCCCTCTTTGTATTCTAGACACATGGCTCTCAGCAGATCCTAAATCATTTGATTGGCTGATGACAATTTCTCTTAGTAAAAAGGCCCTCTTTTGTTTTTTTTCCAACTGAGCAATGAAATTTCTCTAGTTCTCAGACTTTGCTTCTCACCTTCTCAATCCACCCTATTAGGGTTGTACAGCACAGGTGACTGACGCATAAACTATGCTTCCCAGGTGTGTCCTAAGAGCCTGTCTTCACAGAGACAGAATGAGTGGTCAATGGCTTGCCATGCCCATGCTTAGGAAAGCCGCTGGAAATGACTAGTAGATGAATCAGGTGGCTGTGTCACTGTGTTTGTTTATAGAACCAAAACTACATTTGTGTTTAAGCTTGAAAAGCTCTTGCGACTAAACAATCCCAGGAAAAGAAACAGAGGCTCATATTACTCCAAATTACCTGCAGAAGGCAGAGGCTAAGCTGCCTGAAGGTGAGGCTATTATTATAGCCTTTGAAATTCCATCATGAAGGAAGAGGCTACAGGTACCTGCACCCAGCAACATGGGTGTTTTTTTCAGAGAAATATTTAGTTATGAAAGATCAAGGAAGAGAGGCTATTGTGTCCTTCATTATATACAGAGATAGAGAAGGGAAGAGATTCTCGGACGGCCTTTAGAGTTTGTGGCTGATGCAATGGAAAATATATTATGATTTGGCTTCATAAAATCTCTGTTCAATACAAGCTTCTGTTACTTAATGACAGTAATCTTCCAATGCCACTTAAAGCTACATTACCATTTCCAGTGCTACTTAATCTTCAGTGAGTCTCCTTGTTTCTCCAAACCTCAGTTTCACCATTCATAAAATGGGGACTGTATGATAAAGTATTGCGATGAACAACTGAGACAGCCTATAAGATCCCCTTCATTGTTCATCTCGATACCTTATCATTATTGAGATGAACAATAGGGAGTCTTGTAAATTATCTCAATTGCTCATCTCCCCAAAGGGAGCTCTGGTAGCTTAGTGGTAATGAATTGTACTGCTAACTCAAAGGCACACAGTTCAAATCCACCAGCTGCTCAATAGAAAGATGGACAATCTCATCCCAGGTGATTTACTGCCTCCGAAAATTCATTAGAGGGTCAGCTGTGGGTTGGCTCTGACTTGATGGTGGACAACAATATAAGATTCCCCATAGTAAGTGCTCAATAAACATTTCTTTCATTGTCCATTCTCTTTTCATTTTTTTCAGATCAAGAAATTTAGTTGGAGAATCTGAATTACACATATCACTTCTCTGCTAAGATGGAAGTTCTAAAGTGGAAGACTAGTTCTCTGGTTTTAATCGAATGCATTTTCCAAATTTTTTTTTTGCCAATTGTTGTTTAGGACTGTTGTACATAGGGTCGCTATGAGTTGCAGGTAACTCAATGGCACATAACAACAACAATGAGTAAATTGTGAAACAATTTGCAAAATTTGGGCATGTAATCTTTGGTGTCACTTCTATAACCAAGGTCAAAATGTCCCACTACCAGTCTTCTGTGTTTTCAACATTTGCATTCCCATCACAAGAATTTTGCTTGATTGCGTCTTAATTGAAAGCTTCATCAATTTTACACTGCAAATGTTGATACAGACCTTAAAGGATTAATCTTTGGCACTAGTGGCTGGTGCACAACTTTAAATAATAGTTCTCGTTATCTGTCTTCCTTGAAGCAAATGGATATTTTCCCTATCACTAACGGCACTGTGGTCAGGGTAGGCCTGCAAATGTTCCTTTTGATGTTGGAGGTAATGCCATTACTCTTTATATTGCCATTCCAGGCAGAGTATACCATGTGAACAACCAATTCAAAATGACAAATACCAGTTTGTTCCAGTCTGTTCATGCCTGGAATCTTGATCTTTATGGACTTTGTTTTTTACAACTCCCTATAATTTTTATTTGCACATTCCATAGTCCAATGACTAGTGGAAGTGTGCAGCTATTTATTCTCATTTTGAGTTGTGTCATATCAGCAAGCAAAGGTCTTGGAAAACTTCACTATCTCCACATTATTGAGGCCATCTCTACTTCCTTAGTTGTATTTTGGGTGATTTATAACCTGTGTGCATTAGGGTTGTATCATTTAATCATGCTTATTTATTTGTATGGTATGCAAATAATCTGAGAAGCTGGACAATTAAAAGATGAATGCAGTATCAAAATTGAAAGAAGAGTCATTAACAACTTTGCTCCTGAAAGTGAAGATTTGAAATGTTTGCTAATGCAGATCAAAAACTGCAGTATGAATACATCTCAACATAAACAAAGAAATAGTAACCAAAAAACAAACAAATACTCCATAAATTTCAACAATCTCCCCAACTAGACCACTGAACTACATCATTAAAACAGGGGTGGGAATTGACATTTCCAGGGATTTCATTGTCCTTGGCTCCACAATCAACACCTATGGAGTCAAGTCAAGAAGTCAAATGCACAGTGTATGTGGCAAGTCTTCTGGCAGACTCTGTACATTTGGTGTTACCATGAGTCAGACTCTACTCAACAGCAACTAACAACAAAACAACACACCTGTGGATATACTTCCATTGGGAAACTGGGCTTTCATTGTTATGTTAATGAGATCATATTTGTGGAGGTGGTGTCCAACACCTAATCACTCCTGAGTTGAATGAAGAGATTAGACACAGAAAAGAGCACACACATAGGGAATGATGTGTGACATGTTGACGATGGTCAAGAAATCAAGGAACAGTGGAGCTACAGAAGCTGAAAACAGAGATGATGGACAGGAGAGTGATACAGAAAAATTTATCAGAGGGACAGAGTGAGCCCTCTGAGAAAAGTATTGTTGTGGACCTGTGCGGGGACTATGGTTGATCCAAAGAGGTGTTGCAAAGATCAGGTGAGAGGAAGCAGTGGGTGGAGTTACCATGATTTTCTTTTTTCTTTTTGCCTCAGGGACTTCCCGATAAGTCTCTCCATTCATCTGGGATACTCTTCTCACCCACATATGCCACAACGTCTTGCTGAGTATTTCACAGGGGTTCTGTCTATCCCACATAATAATTCCCCACTCCCCATTTCTGTGGGCTGGATAATAAATGAATAGAGAGGATTTCTTCCTACTCATCATTTTCCTCAACCCAAATCTATTTCTCAAAGTTTAATAAACAGGTCAGAGGAGTTGCCCTGATCTGAACTCAACATTTTGGAAACTTTCATAATTCTTGTGATTAAATAATGTCATTAAATAATCACTTATGTACTTACTTGGTTTTGTTAATATTGCTAGAATATAGACTCCATGAAGATAAAAATGTCATTTTTCTTATTCATAGAGATATTCTCTTCACTTAGCACAGAGTCTTAAGCATAAAGGCACATAGAAGTATATTTGGATAATGAATAAGTTAATAAATAATGTATTGTTGTTGTTGATGATTGCCTTTGAGTCGAGCACGGTTCATAGTGACCCTATGGAACAAAAGTCTCTACTCTACTACTGCTCAAAACTGCTCTACAGCTATCGACATTTATCAAAGTTCATAGTTTCCGGAGACATATTGCTGAGGAAGTGGATGCCACTCCTGCTTCTAAACCTGTCATAGTATATTATTGTTTTTATGTGCCATTGAGTCACCAGCGATGTATAATGACTCTCTGTACAGCAGCTCTGAACCCTTCCTGTCCTGAGCCAGTCTCACTAATTCTGACATACAAATCCCCATTGCCCAGTTACCGTATCAATCCGTATCGTCCAGGTCTCCCTCTGCTGCGCTGTCTAACCTTCCAAGCACGGTGTACTTCTCCAAGGACTGATCTCTCATGACCACATGCACAAAGTAAGTGAGGCAGAGCTTCAAAATTTTAGCCTCCAAGAAAAGACTTGGTTACACCTCTCCAAGATAGACCTATTTGTTTTCTTGGCAGTCTATGGTATGTTCAAGACTCTTCTCCAGCACAACTAGAAGGCATCTATTCTTCTGTCATCCTTAGTCATTGTCCAACTCTCTGAAGCATAACAGGTGATTAAAAAGATCATAGCCTGGATTAGGTGCACCTTTATATCTAGACTGACATCATTGCTCTTCAGTACTCTGGAGAGGTCCATGATAGCAGATTTTCCCCAGTGCAATTTGTCTTCTGATTTTCTGTTTGCTAGTGTTAAGAGTGTCGATTGTGGATCCGAACAAGCTGTAATTGTTAAGAATATCAGTCTCTTTATTGTTTATCATGGTGCTGTCAATTGGCCCAGAGGTGAGAATCTTTGTCTTCTTGATGTTGAGCTTCAATCCATATCAAAGACCGCAGTCTTTGACCTTTTGCAGCACGTGCTTCAGGTCTTCTTCAGTTTCAGCAAGCAAGGTTGTGTCATCTGCATATTGTAGATTGTTGATGAATCTTCCTCCAGTCTTGATGCCACACTCCTCCTTATAAAGCCCTGCTTTCTGAGTGACCTGTTCTGCATACAGCTTGAAAAGGTATGGCGACAGGATGCATTCCTGACACACTCCTTTCCTGATTTTGAACCATACAATGTTTCCTTGCTCTGTACTGAGGACTGCTTCTTGGTCCAAGTATAGGTTTCATATAAGCACGATCAAGTGTTCTGAGATTCCCATTTTCCTCAAGGTTAGCCACAATTCGTTGGAATCCACACAATCAAATGCCTTTGCATAGTCAATGAAACACAGATAGACATTCTTCTGGTACTCCCTGCTTTCTTCCAAGATCCGTCTGACACTGGCAATTATATCCCCATTGCCTTGACTTCTTCTAAACCCAGCTTATATTTCTGGTGGTTCTCTGTCAGTATACTGTTCAAGTTTTTTCTGGATAATCTCCAGCAGGATTTTTCTGGTGTGTGATATTAGTGATGTTGTTTGATAATTTCCACACTCTGTCGGGTCACCTTTTTTTGGAATGGGAATAAATATGAATCTCTTCCAGTCAGTTGGCCAAGTAGTTGTCCTCCAGATTTCTTGGCACAACTTGGTGAACACATGCAGGGAAGCATCTGCTTGCTAAAATACATCAATTGATATTCCATCAATTCCTGGGCTTTATTTTTTGCCAAGTCCCTCAGAGCAACCTGTACTTTCTCCATCACCATTGCCTCTTGATCATATGTTGTTTCTTGAAATTCTTCTGTCAGCCAATCCTTTGTGGTACAATGTCTCTGTAATACTCTTTTCATCTTCTTTTAATGCTTCCCGAATCATTCAATACTCTGCCCATAGCATCCTTAAGCATTTCAGCTTGTGGCTTGAGTTTATTCTTTAGTTCATTCAGATTAAAAAATGCTGAGCAAGTTCAGTCCTTTTGATTTTCTGACTCCAGCTCCTTGTACATTTCATTATAATATTTTGCCTTGTCTTCTTGAGTGGCCCTTTGAAATCTTCTATTCAGCTCCTTAGATTCTTATTTTTTTCCCTTTGCTTTGGCCCCTTGGTGCTCTAGTGCAATATTCAGAGCCTCTTCTAACATCCATTTTGGTCTTTTCTTCTTCCTTCTTTGTAATGACTTTTTGTATTCTTTATGAATGATATTCTTGATATCTTCCCACAGCTTATCTGGTCTTCATTCATTATTAACCAAAAAGATATTGATTTAGTAATAATCCTAAATGGATAGATTGAATTTGAATTGTGAAGGTTCTTGAATGACATTTCAAAGAATTTGGACTTCATTAGTTAAGCACTAATAGATCATTCACTTCTTTATTCAAATTCTAGTAAATGTGGAATAAATGTCTAGATCATTAGAACACTTCCAATGTTTTATGGAATGGCAAAAGAAAACATATAAACAAATGCTTTGGGTTGGGTTTTTTTTCCTTGTTGCGAACCATTGAGTTAGATCCGATTGGCACAGGAAGAGATTGCCCCTCCTTCTCCAGTGGAGCATCTGGTGGATCATATGTTGTTGATTGCTGTCGAGTCAAGCATGACTCATAGTGACCCTATGAACAAAAGGCTTTTGATAACTATTGTTTCTCAAAGTTCATAGTTTCCAGAGGCATGTTGTTTAGGAAGTGGATGCCACTCCTGTTTCCAATAGATAGTTATAATAAATATAGGAGGAAGATTTATATTAAATATATGCTAAAAATATTTAAGAAAAGAAACAATAAAATAAATTATTCTACAATAGGAGGTGGAACCAGGAGACACGACCCAGAATGGAAGGTTCAAGAATAAGTGAGTGCTTTTCAAGGAAACGTGGGCAAAGAACACAGTGGAAACATCTATTTCGAGCAATTTGGGATGTGACTAGATAATCTAAGAATTCTTCTGCAAAATGAGGACTAGAAAAGGAAAAAGTAAGACGATAAAAATACTAGACAAAGTAAATATATTCTCAGAAACAAAACTGATAGTACAAGAAAAGAAAGGAAACTCTGAGATATTAAATTCAAAGTTGGGATAACACAATCTCAGAGGAAGGATAGTGAAACTCCATCCTACATACTTTGGGTATATGTTTAGGAGGGGCCAGTCTTTGGAAAAGGACATCTTGCTCAGTGGAAGATCAGCCTAAGAGAAGAAGACCCAGTATAAGGAGGATTGACAAGGTCCCTCTCACAATGGACTCAGGTGTGTCAAAGATGGTGAGAATGATACAAGATAAGGTAAAGCTCAGATCTGTTGTTCAGATATAGGGTCACTATGAGTCACTGTTGACTCAATGGCACATAACAACAGCAGAGGGAGAATAGAGTACTCAATGTGCTCAATAGTCTCTAATAACCTATTAACCTAGATAGGCCTTTCATTGTGTTTTGTTTACTTTTTGACAGCTGTACTATGACAAATAAAAACAAGGGACAGCCGCTTGAGAATGCTCAAGATGGGATTCAAGGCAGAGATATTCTTGTAAAAGAAAGATGTGAGAAGGGCAACTTCTTCAATGAAAGTATATCTGGAGAAAAGAAGATCCATTCCTTTGAAAATTTTGAAAAGAGATCTTAGTTTTGGCTCTGAGTAGAGGGGGAATATGGTCCCCAAGAGCTAACATCTATAAGCAAATCACCATGTGAACTTGAGTCTAAATTCATACATGTATAGAACAGAATACCTGACACTAAATATCAAAAGATGTTTCTGTGTTAGCTTTCTCAAGAAACTGACAGAAGCAAACACTAATCCTCCTTTTAAATTTGATCACAAAGAATACCCATAGGTAATATTTTAGTGATCATAAAAGTGATAATATAAAAAATGCAGGATAAAGCTAGCCACCATAAGTAAGAAATTAGTCCATAAATTCTGAAGATACCTGACTCATAGATATTTAAAGTATAATGACAGAGCATGATAAAAATATTTGGAAATTATTAAGAAAAACTTCTAGAAGTAAAAAATACAGTAGCAGAGATGAAAATCATTTTACGTCCTAAATGAAAGCTCTTTAATTTGAGGACTTTTTTTAAAACCACCAAAACAAAACAAAACAAAAAACACTGTCTTCAGTTGATTCTGAGTTACAGCAAATCTTATAGGATAGGCCAGGAGGACCTGGTCATTGGAGAAGAGCATCATGCTTAGAAAGGTTGAGGGACAGTGCAGGTGAGGAAGATCTTGGATGTGATGGATTGATACAGTAACTAGGGCAAATGGGTATTGGTGTGTCAGAATCAGTAAGACTGGCTCAAGGCAGGGCAGGCTTCAGAGATGATGATGTACATGAGGTTGCTATAGCTTGCAGGCAACTTGACATCACAACAACAACCACCCTTTAGAGTATCCAAGTTAAAGCTTTATGAGAAGACACCACCTCATCCTTTTCCGAAAGAGCTGGTGGATTTGAATCCCTGATCGTCTGATAAGCAGCCAATCACTTTATCCACTGCTCCATCAGAACTTCCTAACTTGATATCAGAGAAAAGTGACCAAAAAGGAGGTGAGGATATGTAGAATAAGGAAGAAATAATAAGAGACATGAGGAATACAAGGTAAAGTAGATAGGTAGCGACATTGAGGAAAAACTAATATGCAGATGACACAACCTTGCTTGCTGAAACTGAGGATGACCTGAAGTACTTGCTACAGAAGGTCAAGGACTGTAGTCTTCAATATGGATTGAAGCTCAGCATCAAGAAGACAAAGATTCTCACCACTGGGCCAATTGGCAGCACCATGATGGATGGAGAGAGATTGAAGTTGTTAACAATTACAGTTTACTTGGCTCCACAGTCAACACCCTCGGCACCAGCAGTCAGGAAATCAAAAGATGAATTGCATTAGGTAAATATACTGTCAGGGATCTTTCTAGAGAACTGAAAAGCAATGATGTCAGTCTATCGACTAAGTGCACATAATCAAAATGATGGTCTTCTCAATTACGCGTTATCCCTCAGAGAGTTGGACAATGACCAAGGATGACAGAAGAAGAATAGACGCCTTCGATTTGTGATGCTGAAGAAGAGTCTTGAACATACCATGGATCACCAAGAAAGCAAATAGGTCTGGCTTGGAGAAGTGAAACCAAGTTTCTCCTTGGAGGCTAGGATTTTGAAGCTCCATCTCACATACTTTGGGCACGTGGCCAGGAGAGACCAGTCCTCGGAGAAGGACATCATGCTTGGAAGGGTGGAGGGACAGCACAGGAGAGGAAGACCCCAAATCAGATGGATTGATACAGTCACTGGGCAATGAGGGTTGGTGTGTCAGAATTATTGAGACTGGCTCAGGGCAGAGCAGGCTTCAGAGATGTTGTACATAGGGTCACTATGAGTGGCAGGTGACTCGATGGCACATACCAACAACAATAGCAATGTGACTAATGGAAATTACAGAAGAGAAAAGAAATTGGGGAAAAGTGATATTGATGGGAGATATATAAGAATTTTACAAATTTTAAAAAATAGGACAATTTTGAGTTTCAGAAAATCCAACCAGTCACAACCAAGATAAATATTAATAACATTGCTAACAAAAGCATTGCAGTTGACTACTTTAGAAGCACTTAAAATCTTGAAAAGAGAGAATAGATCAATAAGTTATAAAGTGGGCAGAAATTAAACTTTTGAAAAGCAATAATAGATGGTAGAATAGAAGTTACAAGTATTATTAAAATAATAACGGGTAACAAATACCAAGTTAGATTTATATGCCCAGCAAGTCAACATTCTAGAATGTGGGTGAGTCCTGATATGAGAATGGTGTGAGTTTTGAAGAACTTCTTAGGGAAACAGCAATAACTGGAGAAAACTATTTTTAAAATCCAACCAATTACAGCTAGTTCAAGATTGTTGTTGTTAAAGGA
>NW_006399779.1:13212814-13214681 GCF_000299155.1 Elephantulus edwardii
GGGAAGAAGAACAAACTGGGGAGGAGGGTGGAGAGAATGGTGTGGCAATGAAGGAGTGAAAGCCCAGAATCCCTGTGAATGTTCATTGAAACTAATAAAATTTAATAATAATAATAAAAAAAAGATTGTTGTTGTTATGTGCCATCAAGCTGTGTTCGACTCATAGCGACCTTAAGTACAACAGCTCTAAACCCTGCTCTATCGTATGCCAATCTCGCTGTCTCAGACACACCTACTCCCATTACCCCAGTCACTGAATCAATCCACCTCATAGAGGGTATTCTCCTGTGCTGTCCCTCTACCCTCCCAAGCATGATGCTGCAAGGGCTGGTCCCTCCTTGCAACATGTCCAAAGTATGTCAGACAAAGCCTTAAGAATCCTTGCCTCCAAGGAGCAGCCTGGTTTCACCCTCTCTATGATTAATCTGTTCATTCTCCTAGCAGTCCATGGTATATTCAATACTCTTCTCCAAAACCACAGCTCAAAGGCATCAATTTTCCTTCTATTATCCCTAGTCATTGTCCAACTCTCTAATGCATAGCAAGTGACTGCAAAGACCATGGCCTGTATCAGGCACACCTTGGTCTCCAGAGTGACACCATTGCTCTTCAGTACTTTCGAGAGGTCTCTAACAGCAGACTTTCCCTTCACAATATGTCTTTTAATTTCCTAGCTTCTGGTGTTAAGAGTGTTGATTGTGTAGCTAAGCAAACTGAAACTGTGAACAATCTCAATCTTTTCATTGTCTATCATGATGCTGCCAGTCAGCCCAGTTTTTTTAGATGTTGAAGGCTGCAGCAAGCGCTTCAGGTTCTCCTCAGTTTCAGCAATCAGGGTTGTGTCATTTGCATAATGCAGATTGTTGATGAGTCTTCCTCCAATCCTGATGCCACATTTCTCCTCATAGAGCCCACCCTCCCTTATAATCTGTTCTACATATAGATTGAAAAGGTATAGAGATAGGACACATCCCTGGCGTACACCCTTCCCAATTCTGAACCATGTGGTGTTCCCTTGCTCTGTTCTGACAACTGCTTCCTGGTCCAAGTATAGGTCTCGCATTAGCACCATCAAGTGTTCTGGGATTTCCATTCTTTTTTTTTTCTTCTATCTTAAATTCTTCTGACTGGAAGAGTTCAAGATGGGGGAGGGGACCCCACCACACACAACGAAACAAAACTCAAACAACACACCCTAGTAGAACTATAAGAAAACATTTAAAAGTCAAATTTACCATCAAAGTAACATATCATAATACATATCTTGCAATAATTTTTAGATCAAGCATCTAAGCAATATGACATAGAGGTTTTGAAAACAATTTTACCAACTTCATCTAATGGACATAACAAAAGATATATTTTAATGTTCTTTTCAAACATACATATAATTTTACAATTGACTGTGTAACCAGTTCTTGTCAAGTGGACTCTGGCTGATAGCAGCCCCATATGACAGAGTAGAACTGCCTCTTAGGTTTCCAAGGCTGTAATCTTTACTACACAGACTGCCCCATCTATCTCCCACAGAGCAGCTGGTGGGTTCAAACCATTGACCTTTCAGTTGTTGTTGTTCATATGTGTCATCCAGTCGCCTGCGACTCATAGCAACCCTATATACAAAATCACTGAACCCTGTCCTATCCTAAACCAATCTTACTGCCTCTTACACACCTACCCTTATTACCCCAGGAACTGTGTCACTCCATCTCATCCTGGGTCTTCCTTTCCTGCCATGTCCCTCCACCAATCCAAGCATGATGTCCTTCTCCAAGGACTGGTCCTTCCTAGCAACATGCTCAAAATATGTGAGATGGAGCTTCAAAATCCTTGCTTCTAAGAAACTGTTTGGTCTCACTCTCTCCAG
>NW_006399779.1:13215241-13222127 GCF_000299155.1 Elephantulus edwardii
GAAAAAAGATTCTCCCCACTGGGCTGATTGGCAGCATCATGATAGATGATGAAGAGATTGAGATTGTTAACAATTTCAGTTTGCTTGTCTTCACAATCAACACTCTTGGTACCAGCAGCCAGGAAATTAAAAGACGAATTGCACAGGGAAAGTCTGCTGTTAGAGACTTCTCCAAAGCACTGAAGAGCAACCACGTCAATCTGGAGAGTAGGGTGCACCTGATGCAGGCAATGGTCTTTACAGTTACTTGCTATATGTCAGAAAGCTGGACAATGACTAAGGATAATAGAAGGAAAATTGATGCCTTTGAGCTGTGGTGTTGGAGAAGAGTATTGAATATACCATGGACTGCTAGGAGAATAAACAGATTCATCATAGAGAGGGTGAAACCAGGCTGCTTCTAGGAGGCAAGGATTCTGAAGCTTCATCTGACATACTTGGGCATTTTGCACGAAGAGACCAGTCCTCGTAAAGGGATGTCATGCTGGGGAGGGTGGAGGGACAGAACAAGAGAGAAAGACTCTTGATGAGATGAACTGATTCAGTGACTGGGGTAATGTGGTAGGTGTGTCAGAGACAATAACTCTGATACAGGATAGAGCAGGGTTTAGGGCTGTTGTACATAGGGTCACTATGATTCGCAAGTGACTCAACAGTACATAACAACAACAACAACAACATAGCACATAGACAATACTCTCTGACATTTAATTCTGTATTTAAATGTTTAAAAACTTTAAAAGGTAATACATACTCATTGCCCTTGAGGTGGAACCACTCATAGTACTTGTGAATTTTCACACCCTGTAAATTACATAGATTACCCATCTTGCATCTTGAGGAAGAGTTTTGAACCACTTACCTTTGGGTTGGCAGTGCAACTCCCTACCCACTGGGTCAACAGTGCTCCCTATATGGCTGCACCTTTATCTGCCTCTCTATCTAAATATGCACCTACACTTACATCTAGATTAAGATTTACATCTACATCTATATCTACATCTGCATTTAAAGACCCTCAACCAGGTGGACTGATGTGGTGACTGCTATTATGGCTCTTGTGCGTCAGGAAGTGTGAGGATGGTGCAGGACAGAACAGGGTTCAGGTCTTTTGCTCAGAGGGTCACTGTAAATTGTACTTGACTCGATGACACTTAACAACAACAACAATATTTTGTTACAAACTGTTGAGCCAAAACTGACTCATAGTTTAACAATGCAGCAATGAACATGGGTGTACATATATCTGTTTCTGGTTCTTTAGGGTATACTCCCTGTAGTGCAATTGCTGACTCCAATGGTATTTTTATTTACAACTTTTTGAGAAAGTGCCATACTGCCTCCCATAGTGGTTGCACTATTTTACTTTCCTACTAACAGTGAATAAGGGTTTCCAATTTCTCCACAATCTCATCAGTATTTGTTGTTTGCTGCTCTGCCGAACTTTGCTGTTGTTACTAGAGTGAGATGATATAGTTGTTTTGATTTGCATTTCTCTTAGACCTAGGGATTTTGAACATTTCTTCATGTGTTTGTTTGCCATCTGAATGTCTTCTTTGGTAAAGTGTCTGTTCATATCTTGTGCCCATTTTGCAATTGGGTTGTTTACCTTTATTTTGTTTAGGTATTGGAGTATTCTATAAATTCTAGATATAAGTCCCTTATTATATATGTCGCTACCAAATATTTTTTCCAGTCTGTGGCTTTCCTTTTTACCCTATTGGGAAAGGTTTTGGATGTGTGTAGAGATCTGATTCTTAAAAATTCCATTCATCTATTTTATTCTCTTGTGGTTGTAGGTTTTTTAGGATGCATGGAAGACTGTTCATGTTGTGGATTAGGGCTTCTGGAGTTCTTCCAAGCTTTTTTCTGATGAAGTTTATGGCCCTTGATCCACTTTGAATTAGTTTTTGTGTATGGTGTGAGGTGTGGGTCTTGCTTGTGTTTTCTACAGATAGTTTTCCAATTTTGCCAAAACCATTTGTTAAAGAGGCTTTTGTTTTCCCATTTAACTGATTTTATCTCCTTGTCAAAAATGAGTTGATCATATGTAAATGACCTGATTTCTGGGTTCTCAATTCTAAGGAATGATTGTTTTTTTTAAATCACCCTAGACATCAAAGTTCCTCTAGAATCCTGTCAAACTGATTAATCTAATGTATAAAATATATACTTATCAAAGGACATGACTAAATGAATTCAAAATACTGGATTAGAGGTTAGATAAAAATATGTTACACTCAAATTATAGTAGTAATAAATGTTTCAACAAAAAATATATGTTAAGCATTTTATTGCTGTCAAGTTGACATTTTTACAAACATAATTCCTACTCTATATTGTATGATACAGAGATAGAGATTTCTAGATAGAACTATTATTACTGTTCCATTAAACAGATTGCTCAATGACTCTAAGAAAGTAAGAAGGGAAAAGGAGCCAGCTATTCACCAAGCACCTTCAGTGGCTTATTCCCTCTACAAGAGAAGGGAAGATAAAATCTTTAGGGTTGAGTAAATTCAAGCTAAAAAAAAGATCATTCCCTCCAGGTAAAATGTGAAAAGGATATATGGGAGGTGTGGTAGGAAGAACACAGGATTTAGAGATTCAAGATCTGCATTTGTGTTCTGCCTTCACCACATACTGGATTTGTAACTGAGGGCAATCCTAGGTTCTCTAGATCTTTGTGTTCTCTATAGAAAATGGAAATCATATTCCATTAAGCACTGTAGGGATTAGAAGTGATAATGCACACAAAAGCTCCAATCTGCAAAGGTTTAATACCAATGTCTTCAGATCAAAAGTATCTATCTATCTATCTATCTATGTGTTAGATGTATAGGAATGTATCATATCAATGTATATGGACTTTATATGTAAATCAGTAGAAAATAATTTTTAAATATCTATCTATCTATCTATGTGTTAGATGTATAGGAATGTATCATATCAATGTATATGGACTTTATATGTAAATCAGTAGAAAATAATTTTTAAAAATAGTATTGATATATATGTTTGTTGTTGTTGTTGTTGTTATGTGCTGTCAAGTTGCCTGAGACTCATGGATCCCCCATGTACAGCAACTCTGAAGCCTGCCCTGTCCTAAGCACGTCTCACTGACTCTGGCATATCTATTCCCATTGCCCTAGTCACTGTATCAATCCATCTCATTCAGAGTCTTCCTCTTCTGCATTGTCCCTCCATCCTTAGTGCGTGATGTCCTTCTCCTGGCCACATGCCCAAAATGTGTAAGACGGAGCTTCAAAATCTTAGTGTCCAAAGAGAAACTTGGTTTCACTCTCTCCAAGGCAGACCTATTTGTTTTCTTGGTGGCCCATGGTATGTTCAAGACTCTTCTCCAGCACCACAACTCGTGTGTGTGTGTGTGTGTGTGTGTGTGTGTGTGTGTGTATGAATATATGACAGAAAGAGAATTGATGCCTTTGAGCTGTGATGCTGGAGAAGAGTTTTTAATACGCTATGGTCTACCTGGAGAACAAACATGTTCACCCCAGAGAGGGTGAAATCAGCCTGCTCTTTGGAGGCAAGGATTCTGAAGCTTTGTCTGACATACTTTGGACATGTTGTAAGGGGGGACAAGTCCTTGGAGAGGGTCATCATGCCTGTGAGGGTCGAGGGAAAGAAAAAGAGAGAGAAACCACTGACGAGATGGATTGATACAGTGACAAGGGTAATGAGGGTAGTTGTGTCGGAGACAATAAAGTTGGCACAGGATAGAGCAAGGTTCAGGGCTTCTTTGAGCTTTTTAGACACCCTCATGTTCTTTTGCTGGCTCTAGGGCCCCTGCTTCTTCTCTCACAAATAAAAAGTTATCTTTCCCAAATTCCATATGGCAAGAAGCTGCACTGCCAATCCCAAAGGCATGTGGTTCAAATCCACCAGCTGCTCTGCAGGAGAAGGATGGGCAATCTCCTCCCGTGTGATTAACTGCCTCTGAAAACCTGCTGGAGGGTCAGCTGTGGGATGGATCCAACTCGACAGTGCACAACAACAGCAGCAAAGGTCTTGCTAAAGAACTGACTGGTCTGAAGAACTAAATCACACTTGGCTATCAGTAAAGGGCAAATGCATTCATTGTCTGTTCCTTGAAGAGAGAGACATCATCCTTGGAAAGGTGAAGGGACGTCAAAAGAGAGGAATAGCCTCCACCAGGTCCTTGACACAGTGACTGCAGCTATTGGGCTCAAGTGTGTCAGAGATTGTGAGAATGGCGTAGGATAGGACAGGATTCAAATTTGTTGTTCATAGGGTCTCTATGAGTGGTACGCAACTCAGTGGCACCTAACACCACCATCAGTCGATGGTTAAAATACACCAGTTGCTCTGTGGAAGAAAGATGGTCATCACCTCCTGTAAAGGCTTCTATACAGCCTTGGTGGAGAATTGCTATGAAGTAGAACCTGCTCTTCAACAGTAGGATCAGTGGATAGGAGTCCCTAGGTGGTGCAAATGGTTAATGCACTGAAATGTTAAGTAAAAGATTGAAGCTCTGTTCCAATTCAAGGAGCTTCAGAAGAAACTTCTAGTAATATACTTCCAAAACTGTCTACCCCTAAAAACTATAAGGATCGTAACTATTCTTACGCCTTGAGTTGCTGTGAGGTAGAACTGACTTGAGGGCAGCTAGTTTTATTAGTGAGTAATCAGTGTGGATTTTCTAACTCCTCCTCCTCCAGCTGATTATTATGGTGGCTATTATGTTGGAATTTTAAAGATGACTTTTTCAAAGGGAAAATATTGGCACGAGATCACAATTTTAGATGTCGTGATAGACTATTGCATAAGATACATCATCTTCTTTCTCATGTTTTTCTTATATCAAATATGATGCCTTCTCTTCTTCCTCTAAATGCATTTGAAAGAGCTTCTAGAAGAATCAGAAAGTTTTAGGTCTTGACCCTCGGGAATACAAGAATAGAGAGCATATCCAACTAGAATTTCATTATACACAGAGGACTTTCACGTGTGTTGTCTTCTTTGAGTCAATCCTTGGAGGAGAGAGTTGATACGGGCCTCCGCTTTATAGATAAAGAAATGGTAGCTCAGGAAGTACCATTTTGTGTTTGCACAAAGTTGCACAATTAATGAGTGAATGGATTTTGCTACATCTTTTTTTGGCTTCTCCTTTTCCACGTGGGTTCTAGGCCAGTTGGACAACTCAAGAAGGTGGAGAATCATCATGGATCATCTTTTTCTCTTCAGTTCTTGGTGTTCCCCTCTCCAGGGGGAATAAACTGTCAGAGAGGATCAAGATGGAAAGATATACAACCCAACTTCTATTTACTGCCATTGAGTGTATCCAACTCATAGTCACTCTTCATTGGATTTTGAGGCAAAGCTTTGCAGGAGGAGATTGCATGTCTTTCCCCCCCAACAGGTTAATTTTTTTTTAAATGCAGAAAGAACTAAAAAAACTCAAACCTGCCATCACGTTGATTCTGACTCATAGCAAACCTCTCTGTCAGGTTTCTGAGATTGCATTTAGTAGTAGGATAAAATGTCCATCTTTCTCCCAAGGAGTTATTGATGAACTCAAACCACGATTCATTTGCAGTCATTAAGTGAGCATAGCTATGATCTATTCTATGGTCTATGGTATCAGGCCAAGAGTAGGCAGTGAGGGAGAAACCATCCACTTCATTTTCTCCATATTTTTTTTAATTTTTCTACTAGTTTATTTATAAAATTTGAAGACAAATTTGAACAAATTAATTCCATTTTCCTCACTCCTCCACCAAATTGTACAACTCAATGATTAATCGCCCTCATCTCCCTGCACATCTTTTTTAACAGTTCTTAAAGTTTCTCATCTCTGACAATAGGCAGTAGCCCCCTTCCAGAAACTTAAAAAAGATAATTAGCCAGTTCTCCTAATGACTTAATAATCATCCCTTGCATGTCATTGGGCTTGGTCTTTTCCAGCTCTTTGGCAGCCATTAATTAATTTTGCACTCAGCTGCCCTGAGCTGTAGGTCACCTTGATCAGCCTACAGGGTGTGGTTGAGTCACCAGCAGAGAGCAGGGATCTGCCCAAGGTCACGTGGCCATGTCTGCAGCCCAATCACCCCAACATCCAGTGGTAATAGCTCAGTCCTGCTCTCAGCATCTTTCTCCTCAGGGTCCAACTGTCTCAAAGCACCTCCTTCCCCATTCCACCTGCTTTGGATAAAACCTTTATCTTAATTCAAACTGTGTGCCTCCTCATATAAGGATAATGTTAAATAACAAAAAATGTAGCCTGATACAGTAATTGACATTCATGTACTGCTGACTCAGATGATTAATGCTAGGTGTCACCCTGCCTTGCCTAAGGTACTCACCTGCCTGCCTCTGGTGCTCAGCTGTTTGGTCATAAATGTGTCTAGATGTTGCTCTGAAGGTATTTAGATGTGATTAACATTCATATGGGAGCCCTGGTGGCCTAGTAGCCTGAAGCTATGCTGCAATCCCCGAGGCACACAATTCAAATCCACCTGCTGCTCCACAGAAGAAGGGTGGGCAGTCTCCTCCTGTGTACCCCAAAACCCACTAGTGGGCCAGTTATGGGTTGTTTCTGACTAAAAGACACACAAGAACAACAACATGCATAATCAATTGACTTGTAAGTAAATCAGATTACCCTCCATTACTCTCCATAATGTGGGTATGTCTCATCCAACCAAGGCAAAGCTTTAAGAGCAGAAACCAAGGTCGTCAAAGAGGGGAGAAATTCTGCCTCAAGAAATCCCTGCAAATTCTGAACTTGGTAGTCTACACAGTCATAGGAAATAATTCTTTTTTTCAAATGTCTTTATTTTTCATTTCAATGAACATCTACAGAGATTTTGGAATTCCATTCATTCATTGTTGTACCCCTCTCCCC
>NW_006399779.1:13222919-13231097 GCF_000299155.1 Elephantulus edwardii
TTGGTGAAGTGTCTGTTCATATCCTGTGCCCATTTTTCAATTGGATTATTCACCTTTATCTTGTTGTGATGCTCAAGTATTTTATAAATTCTAGATATACGTCCCTTATCTGACATGTAAAACAGCTCTCTCTGTTTCTCTTTCTTCCTTTCTCTGAGTCACATATAATTGACATAAAGTTGGTTCTGATTCTTAGTTGGCCTCACAGTGGCTTTCCAAGGCTGAAAACCACATAAGAGGGAACTGTTCATCTTTATTACATGAAGCCTCTGAGTTTGAACCACAAGGGAAATACGGCCTTTGGGTTAGCAGCACAACTCTCTTCAGAGCTATACACTATGGCACTGTTGTCGCTAAGAATATTGAACCCATGGATTAACAAAAGAATAAACAAATATGTCTTGGGAGAAGTGCAGCCAAGATACTCCTTGAAAGAAAAGACGGGAGACTCGATCTCACACTTTGGGCATGTTATCAGGGGGCTCAATCCCTGGAGAAATCTCTCATACAGAGGATGAGTGAACAGGAGGAAGACAAGATGGGTTGAGCCAGTGGCTGCAACAATGGGGTTAAGCACAGCAGGAATGGTACAGGTGGGGCAGGATTGAGCAATGCTTTCTCCTGTCATGGAAAGACTCAGAACTGACTCAACAGCGCCTAACAACAACAACAACATGGGTGCACACTTTATAACAGGATTCTCTGTAGCTCCAAGACTTCAATCCAAAGGGAAGAAAGTCTAATGATAGAATTCCAAACTTTTGCCATGATTAGAGAACTTGCTTTTGCAATGGGACGGTCTGGGAGTCCCTCACACTATTTTTCAGTCCCTGCTGGTTCTGCCCTCAAGCCTCTAGAATTTGTTCACTCCCTAGGGGCTGGAGGGAACATCAACTCAGGTAAGTAGTAAAGTAATTAAGATCTGGAAGTCGATTCTCCTGTAATTAACCCTACTTGAACCCACATTCCCTCAGACAACCAAACTGCGTGCCAAGCCAATTTTGTCTTGGTGTAATCTGGACTAATTCCATCTGTGGTCCTAGATTTCATGATCCTCAAATACATGACTCACAGTGGAGCAATGTGTGCATATTAATATGTGTGTGCACGTTTGTATGTGTGTACATGTATGCCCCATACCTGTGCACGAGGTAGAGAGGTACTGTGACCACCTAAGACATAAATCTCATTTCGGTCACTCTGAGCCGAGAAGCCAAATGAATGAAGTCTAATGAAGGGATATTGGGTAACAAACCATTGACCTTTGTGATAAAGAAGGCTCTCAATTACTTATGCTGAGCGGCAAGCCAGGCGCGGCAAGCTAGGCGCACATGGAGTGGCTCTCCCCAACACATTTACAAGAGGTTTAGGAGCAACCTGGGTGCTTTCTTGTTAAAGCTGAGGCTATTATTTTTTTTTTTTTGAGGCTATTATTATGGAAAAAGAAATTAGTTGTTATTGGAAATCAGGAGAGCCAGAGGAGACTGGGCGTGTCCAGGATTTTGGAAAGCCAACTTATTTAATGCAGGGTTTCCTACATCTCTTAACTGAAAGGAGAAGTTTGGTGTATCTTTATCAACAATGCCACATTAATAAGCAGTACCCTGGATGAAAATGATTGGCTGAAAATATTTAGCTGATGGATTGAAAAGATTCTGGGACAAATTTGCTTAGCCTAGACTTCCTTAGTAACTAGCTTAAGGAGCTGGTGAAGATTGTCCAGGTAAATTGACTTTTTCTTCTTGTTCAACTGTCAGAGCAAGCAGCACTGAGTAGTAAGAAGAAAATGAGTTTTGAATCACCCAACTCAGGGCTCAAATCCTGAATTCATCCTATATTAAAGTTAGGTAGGCTGGGCAAACAGTTTAATTGTCTTAACCACAGGGTGTGTGTGTGTGTGTGTGTGTGTGTGTGTGTGTGTGTGTGTGTGTTTCATCTGTAGTAATTTGGCAGGGTTTCTGTGATGATTAAATAAGATAATGATAATTGTGATTCTTTTTATGTTAATGATAATTGGTAACGTGTATTGAAGGCTTACCACATGCCAGCTAACAATTATGTTAAAAGTTTACAAATATCTTGCGAGGTACAGAGCGCGAGAGTGGGTTTAGGGAAGGTAAGTAGTGTAACAGGTGCTTAATATTAATTTCTTCAAGATAGTAAATACAAAGCAATTCTATTTTTGTTAAATTGACACATGGAGATAAAACTAAAAACTCACCAAAAAAGTGGTCATCAATGGCTTCAAGGCGAGCCCATGTCTACAGTAGACCTGTAGGGTTCTCAGTGGCTGATATTTTAAAATTAGACTGTCAATATTTCCTTCCTTTTTTGCTTCTTCCTTTCATTTTGGTGAGCAGCTGACATGTTAGCTGTTTGTAACTCTCAGGCATTCTGAAAAGGCATCACAAAATATTAATTGTGGTTTCATCTGGGAGATGGGTCTGGGCATGAACTTAATTTTTTCTTGTTTACTTGCATTTTTCAAATATTACTCTTTATAACTTTGGTATTAGGATTAGTTTAATATTAATCTATTAGTTTCCTATTGCTACCATAACAAAGAAAGGGAGGTAGTACCAAGACCAGTTTTTGCAGAAATGTATTGCCTTATCGTTCTGGTGACAAGTTCAAAATTAAGGTATCAACAGGACCACATTCCCCTCAAAATCTGAAGAGGAGGAAGATCTTTCTTTGTCTCTTCCAGCTTCTGGTAACCTCAAGTATTGCTTGACTTGAAGATACATCACCCCAATCTCTGCCTTTATCCTCATGTAGCCATCTTCCATCTATCTGTTTCTCTACTCTTGTATCTTGACCACCCTGCCCTAGTCAAGACTCTTTCCAAACAAGGTACTCATGGTGTAGACTTCAACACAGTTTGCAGGAGGAAATATGCAAAATGTAAGTCATACAAATAGTGTTTTAAAAAGTTAGAAATCACATGGAGTCTGTGAATGGTGATGATAAAGAACATTGTTCTCATCTACCAACTGCCTAGTCTAAGATAGTTAGCACTGTTCTACTCACTTCCTAGAGTTTACACAAAGAAAAAAAAATACAGAATTGTTGAGTTACTAATTAGTTCTAATACATGTGCTATGCTGTTGTTGTTGGAATTTGCGGTTGAGTCGATTATGATTCATAGTGACCCTAAGAACAATAGCTCTGAACCTTGCCCTATCCTGAACCAACCTTACAGTCTCTGACACACCTGACCCATTGCCACAGTCACTGTGTCAATCCATCTCATCCAGGGTCTTCCTCTTGTGCTGACCCTCTACTACTTACAGATACAATACTAAAATCCAATTTGGTTATACTTCACACTCACATTGGTATAAATACAAATCTCGTAAACTTTGAAAATTTATAGAATGAAAGATGAAGACTCAGATGTTGCAATACACTGCCTCAGGTCAAAAAGGAAAGTCGTAGAAGCCTTTTAGGATTGCAGAGGCACACAACCTCCCCCAACTCCATTGTAGGAAACATGCTTCTGTTTAAAAGATGGATCTTAGTATCACCTCCCTTGTCTTCAAAGTCAACCATGGTGCCAGAACAAGCTCAGGGTGGGCAGAAGAAAGCGATTGTGAACTAACCAAAAATCTCTATTCAGGCTTTAATGAATGTACGTGGCATGTGAGAAACTTGCCCATGAAATCAGTGAGTTTGGAACTGGAGGCGCAAGAGGCACCTGGTGGAATTCTCCTGTAGCCTCAGTGGTGGGCTCTCAGGCAACAACCTAGAAGGAGATAACTGGTAATACTAATAACAATGCTCTTCACTAAACTTTGCACACACCCTTCTGTAGAAGAAAAAGTGCTATTTGCTTCTGTAAAAAATTTCAAACTTAAAAACCCAGTAGCCAGTTCTACTCTGTCTATCGAGTCACTATGTGTCAGAATCAACTCAAAGGCAATGGGTAAGAGTGGTTCAGTCTCAAATTTCAGAATTTGCCCAAAAGGATTTGGCAGAACTTACACACTTGGAGATGAAGACATTATCCTGAGTTATTTGGTAAGCATTATCCAGTCATACTGTTACTGTTATAGTTGTTAGGTGCCATCAAGTGCACTATCACTTAGAGACCTTATGAACAATAAATCAGAACTTTGCCATATTCTGGATAGTCCTTATGATTTCTACCAAGTTAAGTCAATTGTTATAATCACTGTGTCAGTCCCTCTTCTTGAAGGTTATCCTCTTATTTGATGACTCTTTACCTTTACCCATAACATTTTTCCAAAGACTGCCTGCTCCTTGATAACATGAACAAAGTCTATGAGATGAAGTCTCACCACCCTTTCTTGCAAGAGCCCCCTGGCTGCACTTCCTCCAAAAAAGATTTGTTTATTCTTTTTTCACTCCATGAGATATTTAGTACTCTTCTCCAACACAGCAACTCAAAGGCATCAATTGTTCTTCTGTCATCCTTATTTATTGTCCAACTTTCAGATGCATAGAAAGCAATTGAAACAACTATGGCTTGGACCAGGTGCACCTTAATCCTTAAACTGATATCCTTGCTCTTTGGCACTTTGGATCGATCCTTGACAGCAGATTTCCCCAAAGTAGAACATCTTTTGACTTCTTGACTGCTGTTACTATAAGTGTAGTCATTGAAAGTGGATGAGAAGGGAAGAAGTATAATTCAGAGGGATGTGATGTGAGAACTTGACCCAGTGTTGCAGTCTTGAAAATGGAGAAAGGGAATTACAAGCCAAGGAATGTGATTTATTTTAGAAACTAGGATCTGTCCACAACTGACAGTCAACCAAAACAAGACTTCAGTCTTGCAATCACAAGGAACTAAATTCTGCCAAAAATTAGAATGAATAGAAACTAAGAAAGGTAACCAGCCTGCTAAAGCCTTCATTTTACTCTCGTGAAACCCAGAACAGAATTCAGTGGTGGAGAAAGTTGCATGATGAGATGTATTGGGGAAACAACTAGAGAAAAATTGTCCCTCCTTCACAAGCTGATTGAAGAATAACTTCCAGCTTTGAAAGATATTTTAATATTACCAAAGCCACTTAGGAATTGAACTGCTCTAAGGTTGATGCAAAATGTTTAGTGGTGCTTAGAAGGTGGCAAAATCTTCCATTTACATAACTTTTTACTAGCTCTGAATTTCAGTTTCACTCAACTATCATGGTCTAGAAGGTACACTGCGAGACAGTGAGACCCAAAGGAAGCAGGGCAAAGTCCCTGACATAGCTTAAAACAACAGAGTCTATTACATGGTCACTTATGTTTGATGTGGGCTATAGATAGAAGGGCTGGAGGGACTGAAAAGCCACCTTATACAGATGGCCACACCTCTGGAGTGAGGCAGATTCAGTTCCAGTCCCCAGCTTTGCTATCTAATATGAAATGCTGGGTAAATTGAAGAGTTCAATTTCTCAGTTTGAAATATAGAAATACTATTATCTACTCTGAAGACTTGTGAAGATTTTGGGAGAAATATATGTAAAAAGCCCAACAAGGAGCCTGGAGCAGAGCAAGTGATCAATAGAAGACCGTGATTGGCACAGAGAACATGCAATTAGTGGTGGATGGCACGCCACATTGCATAAACACTATTGTGATTGCACCTTAGCGATAAGCTAACTGTCATATAAAGCATAAGAAACATGATTCAAAAAAATGGGGCTGTGTCCAGAGTCTGCCCCACAACAGGGCTTCCTCTATTAGGTTAATAAAGCAACAGATGCAAGATGACCTTGCTGTGACCTCGAGGCTTCATGCTTGGGTGTTTCTTGCAATAGCACAAAACAAGCCCTGACTCACCAATTTTATGTGGGTGGCAGGACCCTTCGGCCACAGCCAAGACTTGATCTCCTCGCCAGGTGCAGCCAGGTTGTTTGGATCTTGTTCTAGTGATATGCAGAAATTATAGGCATTTAGAGAAGGAATTCCAGAGAAACCATGCCTCTGAGAGTTACCTTCAAGATTTGCCACTGGCTTGCAAAACCCTTACTGTCTTTTTTTTTAAAAAAAATAAATCTGTGTTTCATTGAATATGCAACGGCATTTGACTGTGTGGATCATAACAAACAGGCTAACTGAGAAGAATGGGAATCCTAGAACACTTGTTTATACTTTTGCAAAACCTATACTTGAACCAGGAGGCAGTCATCAGAGCAGAGCAAGGAAACACTTCATGGTTCAAAATCAGGAAGTGTGTACACCAGGGATGTGTCCTATTTCCATTCCGTTTCAATCGATATGCAGAACAGATCATCCAGGAGGCTGAGCTCTATGAGGAGGAGTGTGGCATCAGGATTGGAGGAAGACTCATCAACAACCTGTGTTATGTAGATGGCACAATCTTGCTTGCTGAAACTGAGGAGGACCTGAAGCACTTACTGCAGACAGTCAAGGACTGCAGACTTTAATATGGATTGAAGCTCAACATCAAGAAGACAGAGTCTCACCAATGGGATGATTGGCAGCATCATGACAGGTGGTGAAGAGACTGAGATTGTTGACAGCTTAAGTTTGCTTAGTTCTACAATCAACACTCTTGGCACCAGCACTCAAGAAATCAGAAGATTAATTGCATTTGGAAAGTATGCCATCAGAGACCTCTCTAGAGTACTGAAGAACAATGATGTCAGTTTGGAGACTAAGGTGCACCCGATCCAGGCCATAGGTTTTGCAATTACATGCCAAGCACCAAAAAGCTGGACAATGACTAGGGATGATAGAAAGAGAATTGATGCCTATGAGCTGTGGTCTTCTAGAAGAGTATTGAATGTACCATGGACTGCCAGGAGAACAAACAGGTTCATCCTAGAGAGGGTAAGATCAGGCTGCTTCTTGGAGGCAAAGATTCTGAGTCTTCTTCTGACATATTTGGGCATGTTACAAGGGAGGACCAGTCCTTGGAAAGGGACATCATGTGTGGAAAGATGGGGGATATCGCAAGAGAGAAAGACCCTTGATGAGATGGATTGATTCAGTGCTAGGGTGTGTCGGAGAGTGCCCAGGATAGAGCAGGTTTCAGGGCTATTGCACATAGAGTCACCATGAGTCACAAGCAACTCGATGGCACATATGATAACAACAACAATGACAACAACAATCTCAGATACATGCAATTATTTTGTCTATTTAGTGGTTTGAGGATTTTTTTTAATCACAAGAGTGAAACAAGATTATTATGGAGAGTATAGATACTAGAAAATAAACCAAACCAAGAACTAATCAAAAGAAAACAACTCAATCAACCAACTGTAATTCTACCAACCCAGAGACAATGAATCTTAACTTCTTGGTATGTTTTCTATCAGATATTGTACATAGGGTAGCTATACCTATTAGGCTACTCAAAGGCACAAAACAACAATAACATACTGTGACAGGTTTTGAAGCAGGAATGGCATCCACTTCCTAAACAACATGCTTCTGGAAACTCTATGAACTTTGATAAATGTCAGTAGTTCTAGAGGGGCTTCAGGTCTTTTGTTCATAGGATTACTATGAGTTGTGCTCAACTCAAAGGCAATCAACACAACAACAACAACTGCTTGATGAAGAATTTACAATTCAAAGATACCCAGATGTTCCCAGAATTTAGACCTGGTGATCTGCTTCTGAAAGACCAGCCATTGAAAACCCTTGGGAAGGGTAGTTTAACTCTGCATGCATGACTTCACCATGATTCAGAATTAGCTCCATGGTAACAACAATATCATAAATACAAATATACATACACACAAATCAGAGAGAGAGATACACAGAGAAGCAGAGACCAAAAGAGAATTAGTGGTGTAATGGTTGAGCACTCAATTGTTAACAGAAAAATTCTTCCAAGTCACTCAGAGGCCCCATAGTAAAAAGACATGACACTTTGCTCTAGTGAAGGTTATAGCTAAAAAAATCTTATGGGCAGCTCTACTCTGAAACATGGGGTTGCTATGCATTGAAATTGATTCAAAGATATTGGGTAACAAATATACATACATACTGTTTTTGTTGTGATGTACCATAGAGTCTGAACTGACCCATAGCTGACCCTCTGGTGGGTTTTCAGCACGGAAGGAGATTGCCCATCTTTCTCCCACAGAGAGCTTGGTTGTCTTGAACCACATGTCTTCGGAATTGGAGCATGCCACTAGGCCTATATATCTATCTCTATCGCTGTCTATCTCTATCTATCTCTATATTTTT
>NW_006399779.1:13231268-13253063 GCF_000299155.1 Elephantulus edwardii
TTTCTATATCTCATAGTTGCTAAGTTGAAGCTGACTTATAGCAAATCCAGCACTGAGCTCCTGAGATTGTAAATTGTACAGAAGGAGATTACACATCTTTCTTCTGTGGAGCTGTTTGTGGATTTACACTGCCAGGGTGGCATAGCCTTTGGGTTAGTAGTACGACTCCATTTAGACATCAAAGCTCCTTATAGTTATATACATACATACATACACACACACACACATATATATACATACAAACATATATATATTCTGCTATGACTCACAGCAACCCTGAACGTCATCCTCTCCTGCACCGTCTTCATGATCACTGCCAAAAGCCCATTGTGGCAGTCATTGTGTCCGTCCATTTCATTGAAGGTCTTCCTTTCTTTCTTTGACCCACTTCTCCAGCCTGATGTCTCTTGCAACAGCTAGCCCCTCCTGATGAAATGCCCGAAGTATGTGACATGAAATCCCATAGTCCTGACCACTAGGGGCATTCTGGTTGGCCCTTCTCCAAGACACATTTGTTTGCTCTTATGGCAATCAGTGGTATATTCAATACTGCTCTGCAATACAACTACTCAAAAGCATAAAAGTTTTGTTAGGTTTACACATACCGACACCAGTATTATTGTTAGAAGCCCTTGAGATGGTTCTGATTTAAGACCCATCTTAAGCCCTTGAAGATGGTTCTGATTTAAGACCCATCTATGTATAGTCCCTCTCCAAGGACCGGCCCCTCCTTACAACATATCCAAAGTATGTCAGATGAAGCCTCAGAATCCTTGCCTCCAAGGAGCAGCCTGGTTTAACCCTCTCCAGGGTGAACCTGTTTGTTCTCTTAGCAGTCCATGGTACCCTCAAAACTCTTCTCCAGCACCACAGCTCAAAGGCGTCAATTCTCCTATGTTTGGGAGGGTGGAGGGACAGCGCAGGAGGGGAAGACCCTCTATGAGGTGGATTGATTCAGTGACTGGGGTAATCAGGATGGGTGTATCGGAGACAGTGCGATTGACACAGGACAGAGCAGGGTTTAGGGCTGTTGTACATAGGGTCGCTATGAGTCTTAAGTGCTTCGATGGCACATAACAACAACTATGTATAGTAGAAAAAACCCTGCTGTCTGGTCCTGTTTGTCATTATTATGTTATTATTGCAGCCACTGTCAGTTCCAATTATAATGTGTTTGCCCAGGATCTGGTCCCTCCTGATAACATGTTCAGAGTAAGTGGATAAAGTCTGACCACACTCCCTCCAAAGCAGCATTCTGGCTGTACATCTCCCAGGACAGACTTGTTCATTCTTCTGACTCTCGATGATATATCCACTATTCTTTGTCAACACCGTAATGCAGAGGCATCATTTTTGCTTGATTTTCCTTTCACATTCTTATGAAATGATTGGAAAAACCTTAACTTGGATAAGGTGTACCTTTGCCTCCAAGTTTGATATCTTTACTTTTTCACATTTTTATAATTTTTTAAATTTTTTCAGCTGGCTCCCAGTAAACTGGTTCCCAGAATCTTGATTTCATGACTGCTGCTTCCATGAGAGTTAACTGTGGATCCAAACAAAATTAAATCGTTGACAATTTCAATCTTTTCTATGCATGAAGTTGTTGTTCAGTGACCTAGTTGTATTTTTGTTTTGTGTTGAGAGATACTCTATACAGAAGGTTATAGGCTTATAACTTCATCAGTTATTGTTTCCAATCCTCTTTACTTTCAGCAAACAAGATTGTTTCATCTGTTTCTATGTATGTCTGAGACTCTTGTTTGTAAATTTTCCTCTATTCCTGATGCCTAGTTCTCTTCCAATCATTGTTCGGCATACAGATTGATTAGATACGAAAAAAGGATATAACCCTCAAGCACACATTTCCTAATTTATAACCACCTAGGATCCCTTTGTTCTGTTCAAATGATTCCTTTTAGTCAACATATGTTCTTCATGAATACAACTAAGTGTTCTGCAATACTTATTTTTTTAATGTCATCTCTTACCTCTCTTACTTGTTATGATCCGCACAGTACAATGCCTTTATATTATCAATAAAACACAAACAAATATCTTTCTGGTAGTCTCTGGTTTCAGCTAAGGGTCCTCAAACACTAGCAATGATGATGTTGTTGTTGTTGTTGTTATGTGCTGTCGAGTCGTTTGCGACTCATAGCGACCCTATGTACAACAGCCCTAAACCCTGCTCTATCCTGTGCCAATCTCATTGCCTCTGACACACCCATCCCGATTACCCCAGTCACTGAATCAATCCACCTCATAGAGAGCCTTCCCCTCCTGCGCTGTCTCTCCACTCTGCCCAGCATGATGTCCCTCTCTAAAGACCTGTCTCTCCTTACAACATGTCCAAAGTATGTCAGGCGAAGCCCCAGAATCCTTGCCTCCAAGGAGCAGCCTGGTTTAACCCTCTCTAGGATGAATCTGTTTGTTTTCTTGGCAGTCCATGGTACATTCAATACTCTTCTCCAGCATCACAGCTCAAAGGCGTCAATTCTCCTTCTATCCTCCCTAGTCATTGTCCAACTCTCTGATGCATAACAAGTGATTGCAAAAACCATGGCCTGTATCAGGTGCACCTTAGTCTCCAGAGAGGCACCATTGCTCTTGAGTACTTTAGAGAGGTCCCTAACCGCAGACTTTCCCATCACAATACTTTTTTTTTTTTTATTTCTTGGCTACTGGTGCCAAGAGTGTTGACCGTGGAGCCGAGCAAATTGAAGCTGTGAACAATCTCAATCTCTTCATCATCCATCCTGATAGGCTTCATTTTATAATCTCTTCTGAATTTAACTTTAATATCTGAAAATTTCCTGTCAATGTACTGCTGCTACTGTTTTTTTTGTTTTGATTTCCCCGACAAATTCTTTCTAGCATAATTACACTTGTGTGTAATATCAATGATAGTATTTAGTAATCACTGCATTCTATCAGATCACTTCTCTTTGTAATGAACACACATATGGCTCTCTCTCACTCAGTTGGTCAGGTAGTTAGCCTCCAAATTCCTTAGCTTATACTTGTGAGTATATTGAAATATCTCAATTGATGTAAGGTCAATTACAAAAGTATAAACCTGTCTTGGAGAAACTGCAACCAGGGTACTCCATAGAAGCAAGGATACTTTGGGCATATTGGAAGGAAGGGTCAGTCCTTAGAAAAGGACATCATGCTTGAAAAGGTAGATCAGAAAAAGAGAGGAAGGCTCTCAACACAGTGACAAACAATGGCCTTAAGTATGTCAGAGATGGAAAGGATAGGGCAAGGTTCAAATCCATTGTTCATGAAGTCATTGTCCATTGTTCATAGGGTCATTCATTGTAAGTTGTAGTTACCTCAATGGCACCTAACATCAACAGAAATAATGCTAGAATATTGATCTTCAGGCGTGCCATTTCATTTTTCATGACTTCTGATTTTCTTCACTCATACTTTGTACAGTCCACTTTCTAATCAGCAGTGGGTGTTTATACTTGTTTCTTCTCATTTTGAGTCTTGTCACAATGACTGACAAGTAGAAGTCCCAAATTTTTATTTCATTGGCATCATGAAGTTTGACTCTAATCTGAGGAGGCAGTTCTCTCAGTCATTTTTTTTTTTTGTTACTTCCAACCTGAGGGACTCATTTTTTTTTCTGTCACTCTATTGGGCAATATTTCAGTACTATTAGCAAGTTGTTAGCTTTTAATTTCACAAGAATATACAAGCCACTGCAATATGACAAAGTGACAGGCAAGTGGGGGGCGGGGGTGTGGGTGTGTGTGTTGTTATGTACTGCCCAGTCAGAACCAACTCATACCTAACCCTCAAGTGGGTTTTCAAAGGCAGTAAATATTATGAGGGGCCTTTGCTTGGCTTTTCTACCAAGGAGCACCTGGTGGATTTTAATCTCATGCCTTTGAGTTGGCAACACAGCACCACCAACTCACCAGAATTACACACACACACACACACACACACACACACACATGTACATATGTGTACATATAAAATAATGTGTAATATAAACCTATTTACACATTTATGTGTAAATTTCTATTGTGTAATTTTAATGTATAGTTCCATTGAATAAGAATATGCTTATCTTTAAAACTCGGCATCTATTTAGATATTTCAAGATATTAATTTTATAGAAATATCCCCATCTATATCTTTTTCTCATATATTTCATTATTTTAAAATCCTAGCAATATATAATATTCCTCATTACGTTTCTGGAATAAACTCTAATAGTCATATTTCAGGATCAGAAAGGTAAACTCTTTAAAGACAATAATTTGTACTTTGGTTCAATCCTTTTCTTATAATTTTGCCTATTGATGATTGCCAAAGCAGAAGAGTGTGTTGCATTTTAAATGTTCCTGATTTGTTGTGTACCATAGAATCAGAATTGACCCATAGCTGACCCTCGGGTGGGTTTTCAGAGGCAGTTAATCACATGAGAGGAGATTGCCCATCTCCTGTGGAGCAGCTGGTGGCCTTGAACCACACACCTTCAGGATTGCAATACAGATTCTTGCCACTAGGCCATCAGAGCTCCACAGAAGATAGAACACAGAAGTGTGTATTACATCTTAAATGTTACTGGGACCCAAGCAACATGCTAGTGTTACAGTCAACCACAGTTAAGTATTATTTCCCCTTTGCTTCAATAACAAGAATAACAGCAACAATTATTATTGCTGGGGTAGCTGCTATTGTAATTACCTTCTGCACTGTTTTTCTGTTCTGAGATCCTCTGCAAGGGGCTCGTGAGGGCAAAGTGGACCATTTGCTGGGAGACCCGCTGATTTCCCAAGTGTTGGTACATTCCCTATCTTGGAGATGGGACTGAGCTTTGCCTGACCCCTCAGAACCCCTCTACTATAGACAACTAGAAACAATAGTTCCTCTATACTGTTGGCACAGTGATACCTGCAAGAATCTGCTGTTCATTGTTATGCCCTTCTCTTGGCAAGCTCATCTATTGAGTTTGGCTTCTGCTGACTAAAGTAAGGGAAGCTGACCTAGTTGAGGAGAGCAGTTTGAAAGAAGAGTCTCAGTGTTGCCATATGGCCTGAGGGCCCCATGTGAACCTGTCAAAATAAATACATACGAATTAATCATCCCAAATCAAAACAAGTCCTAGCACTAAGGACAGTGCACGGCACACACTATCGGCACTCTGAAAATGTTTGCTCAGTGAAAACATGGATGGAGGATGAAGGAGGGTGTTAGTTGTCGCTTTATCTTGCTATAGATTCCATGTCATGCAAAGTCAGGTATTTATGTCTGCAGGAGTCCTTTCACAAGAGGGCTAGAGAGTCCTGCTCAAGTACACATCTATTCTCCTGCTCTAAAGTCGATCAAAGATCAAAATGTATGTGTCAAATAAGCATCAGTATGTTTACATTAAAGTAGACTGATTTGTCAACAGTAAATCAAGTGGGAACAAACAGTAAAATTATTTTCAGATATTCATAGTTAAAAAAAATAGCACATCTCATACAGATATGATTCTCTTAACAAAACTAAAGAGTCTGTAATCCAAGCTCTGGAATCCAGGCTCCAACTCTGGAGAGAGGCTCAGGGAATTTATAGGATGATTATATGAGAAACACCAAAATATTAGTAGAACAACAGACTTACAGAGTAACTAGGCTGGACTGGAGTGGGAGGATGAAGAGTCTCCAAGGTGTATATCATTGTTATTAGCTGCCAACGATGGTCCTGACCTATGGCGACCCCAAACCCAATGGAACTAAGTTCTGCCCCATCCTGTGTTATCCCTGTAACTAGTTGTGATCCATAAGGTTTTCACTGGTTGGTTTTCAGTAACAGATCTTCATGTTTTCCTTCCTAATCCATCTTAGCCCAGAAGCGCTGCTCAAGCCTGTTCAGCATCATGGTAATTTGCAAGCCTCCACTGACAGATGGGTGGTGGCTGCATATAAACTGTATTGTTCAGAAACAGAATACAAACCTCCTGCATGAAAGATGAGGAGTCTACTTCTGAACCCCCAGTGCACTCAAAATGGATATACACACACCCCCCAAATAAAGAAAATAAATCCCTTGATTGCATGATGGATTTTATTTCACTGCGAGAAGTTTTCTAGTTATATGTGAGAATCTGGAGAATGAATGAGGGTTAGTTACATAAAACCAAACAAACAAAAAGGCAATGATCAACTGTAGATGACAAAAAGTGTATAAGTCTGAAAATGACGCATGGTATATGATGTGACTCATCCGTGACCATTACTTTCACAGATATTCGATATTTCACACAGATATTAGGTATTTCACAGTAAGCAATTAGTTAACCAAAATTGTAACATAGTTATCTATGAATGGCTGTGGAAGAGGAAGTGGTTGGAGGTATATGTTTTTAAATTGTTAGATGCCATCAAGTTGACTTTTTGATGTTGTTGTTAAGTGCTGGCGAGTCATAGACTACTTATATGATCCTCTGAACAAAAGACCACATTTGTATAACTTTCATCATTTCTCCAAGTTCATAAAGTTTCCAGAGTCAAGCTATTTTGGACGTGGATGCCACTTCTGCTTCCAAGCTAGTTTTAATCAGGGAGCTCCACCAAACACTGTCCACCATGGGTAACCATTATCACATTTGACATATAGTGTCACAGTGTTTAGCATCGCCGCAACCATGAGTTACCGCTGTACAGCAAATGGACAGACCAGTGCTATATCACTTAGAAGAATGTTTGATCAAAACCAATTAAAACCAGGCCGGAGGGACATGGATTAAAATCACCCACCTTTGGCTTGTGAGCATAACTTTCTATCCACTAGGCTAGGTATAAAACAGAGGTAGTATAAAGAGCTAAATAGTTGTCCTCCATAATAAAAGCCCATAGATAAATGTTTAATATTAGAAAAGCAAAAACTAGCAATATAGGTTCTGAGAACAATGCCAAAGAAATAGATAAAAGGGTTGGAAATATTTTGTTTTCTTGGGAACTGGCTTACAGGTAGGAAGACATAAAAAAAAAGGAATTGCCCTTTTGAATTCTACAACTATATCTGTTTAAACAAGTATATTATTTTCAAAAGCAAGTTAATACATGTTGTTGTTGTGTACAATACAGCTGGAACTGACACATAGCGGACCCTCCAGTGAGTTTTTAGAGGCAGTAATTGCATGGTAGAGGACTACCCATCTTTCTTCCACAGAAAAGCTGTAACCCACATGGGTTGTATTAAGGATATATAATTGGGGAAATTTATGTTAATGTCTCCTTTTAGGGATTTAGATAGCTAAGCCAGTTTTGAGTGTTTTGGTTTGTGTTGTTTTGGTTTTTAGGTTTTGGGGTTTTTTAGAAATCTTTTCTAGAGATGCTTTAAGGGTAGTCAGAAAAACAAAGAGAGTACTTGACAATGAGAAAGAGGGTGCTGACAAAATTTTATTTGAATCCAAGTATAAATTGCTTTAAAAGTTTGGCAATTTGGAAGTTCAGACCTAAAGACAATGTTCTGGGACTAAATTTCTCTTGGTACCTGAGTGATTCACTAGTTAGCCAAGTCCACATGCTCCCTTCTGGAGAGCAATGTATACCTTTTTGCAGAAGGACCACTTTCTCACCAAGATGGCTTTACACTTTTCTCTTCAGAAAGAAGAATTGATTTCCTTCTGGGGCTGAAGCATGTGAGGTGAATGACTTGACATTATGTGTGTGGCATGATTCTGGGGATAAATTCAGCCAACAGATGAATGTGAAGCACTGAACCCACAAACTTTGCCTTAGCCATCTGTTGCTGGACCCAGTGGAGCTAAGCGAGAGTGAATGTACACCCAGAAGACCATCTGCATTTCCCCTTTAGCAAGAAAAGCTAGCAACCACAGGTTCTTTATTTACCAAAAGTTTCTCTAAGCATTTCATGTGCCCTACCTTCTTGAATAATCATAGCAATGCTTTTATACTTTGGACATGTATCTAGGTGAAGCTACTCTTTGAAAAGGAGTATAATGCTTGAAAAGATGGAGGGTCAGCAAAGGAGAGGAAGACCTGCAATGAGATATATTGACATGCTGACTTCGACAATGGGCTCAAGTGTGTCAGAGATGACGATGATGGCACAGGACAGGGCAGGGTTGTTCACAGGGTCACCAGAGTCCTATTCAACTTGACAGCACCTAACAACAATGACAACACTCTTCACATTTTACACATGAGGAAACTGAGGCATGAAGAGGATGTGTAATGTGCCTAAAGTCACATAGCTAAGAAGTGACAGAGCCAGGATTTGAACCTAGACAATCTGAATGGAGCGCATGCTCTTCACAGCTTCCCTTTCCCCTCCCTACTAAAAATCCTTTTCCTTAAATGTATATATGCTTTCACAGAGACTTTCATTGAAGTCTATGCTTAGTTCATTTTTTGAAAATTCATTTGGTTTGTTTTACTTAAATTAGGGCTTCAGCAAACCTCTGGTTTACTCAAAACCAAAGCCAGAAGAGAAATCTTTCATTGACAGAACATCTGGCACACACTGGCAATCTGATACCCATGTCATCATGGTTTGGAATTAAGAGTTTAAGTCTCACACCCAAAGGCTGACACCCAAAGAAATCACTCACTAATCTCTGAGCTTGGGGCCTGGGCAGGGAGGTAGGGGGCTGGAGCTCTACAGGGTAGTACGTGTGGAGCCAGAAGGCCCCCTCACATAGCAGAAACCAGAGAGTCTGCAAACAAGCTCTTGACAGACTTCATTTAGATGGACTCAGGAAGGGACAGGTAACTGTAGATGGGCTGGTGGCTGGTAGCAGGAGTGGGCCATGCCTGGAGATCTGCAGATCCTCACTGCCCCTGCCCCGCGCCATTTCAATCCACCTCAGCAGTCTTCTGACTGATTCTTCCCATGTCCCAGGCTTTTCCCCCAACTGTTGAGGGCTCACACTTGCCATTCCCAGCCTGGAATGCTCTTCTCCTCCTTCTCCTTACATAGAGCTCACTGAAGTGTCACCTCCTCAGAAAAGGCACCCTGACCACCTTAATTTAAAGTAACCACATTCCCCACATTCATGCCTTTATCTTAACTAACAACAACAGATCCCCTCAAACAGGGAAAGAAAAGAAAAAACTTTCATAGCACTCTTGATTCACTGATAATTTGTACCTCCTCACCTGCCATATCATCAAGGTCTTTGTCTCACATACATCTGAATTCTTCCAGAGTCTAGAAGAGTACTCGTAGACAGAAGAAATCCAGTGAGTATTTGTTGAGTGAATGGGGTCCACAAATCAGGTAGATGCAGGATGGGACAGGGCAGGGGATGTTCACCCTGTGCTATAAGAAGGACCAGGGCTCTCTAATTGGGTATTATCTTTTCTCATTGACCTTTTAGCAAGTTGCCTCCTTCTCCAACCCTCTGTTGCACTACCCAGAGTTACAGATATTGCTACTGTACCCAGGGATCAGTAGAAAACTTCCCTATTGAGAGCTTCCTGTAAGGAGGCTTTGTAGAGGGAACAAAACCAGGAATCTGGAGACAGACAGAAGGTCAGTATTCCTGTTAGCTCTATTGTTGGTGATCATTTGCAACCTCCCCAAGCTGAATATCATGACAGCCTTGGCCAACGATACAGGAATCTTAAGCCGGTTCTTCCCAGCTCCTGCTCCTGGTTCAGAGGGTTTGACTTAGAAGACCTTTAGGCTGATGATCAGGACTAGGTTCCTCTTAAATAGTGGCTGGACCTTGCTCAACAGGGGTATTCTTCTCCACTGCTCTTGGTATGAGGCCCCAAATGAGGGGACTTACATCTAAGACATGCTCGCTTTTTCAGAATTATGGTACAGTGATGGTCTGGGAATCAAACCCAGCTTTAGTGGGACTTTTTGCTTAAGCCTCTTCCCTCCCACCTCTCAAGCTCCACCCCGAGGTGGTGCAACCCTGTCCTAATGGGTCACCAGACTGGTGAAACCTGCACAGTTAGAGGCCAAAGGAAACACTTGATGACAAGAGGGTGGGGAGGTGAGCAAGAAGAGGAGTGGGGGCTTCTAGAAAGGACTGGGGGTGGCAGGGAGAGGCAGCTGAACTATTTATTTTCAAATGGAGATGGATTTTCTATTTCAACTTTATTCTTTTTATCGTAGTGAAATCTTATGAGCTTATGTGAACGAGGCACTGTATGCATTGTTATGCTATTTGGTTTTGATAAAAAGTGGCATTGTACAAGATGTTCCCTGGCGACGTAAAACCTCAGTGCATGGCTAATGGTGGCAGGGAGCCATACCACAAGTTGTGCAATGCTATGGCAGGGAAAACAGAGCTGCTTCTCAAGGATTAAGGCTGGTGTTTCCATTTGAACTTTAAAAGAGAGACTGAAGAAGTAAGAGCACTAAGAAAAAGAGAGAGGGTAAAGAAGAAAAACGTTTGAGAGAAAAAAAGGAATGAAGGAAAGGAGAAATGAAGAAGCATAGGCAGAAACTGAAGGTATGGAGGCAAAAGAAAGTAAATATGACCATTTAGATGAGAAAAAAATCATTTTGCCAAATTGTTGTTGTCAGGTGCTGTCGAGTTGAGTACGACTCATAGCAACCCTACAAACAATACATCCAAATCTTGTCCTATCTTGTGTCATCTTCAAGAAGAGAGGGTTAGTTAGTTCTAAAGGTGAAGACATTTCTTTGCTCCTTTTGCTACTTCTTCACCATCTCCCTTTGTTCCAGTTTTGCTTTATCTTTATGCATAGCCCTGCCACCTCTATTTATTTGGCAGAGAGGCCAAACTGTGTTCTTCCCGGTTTTACAGTATAACAACACTCTTCCTTCTTTCTAAGGCTCACACTTTTCCTCTTACTGGCATCTAAGCTTGAAGCCCTGAGTGATTTTCAGAGCCTTCAATGAAATCTGAGAAGATGAAGACGACCTTCTTTTTCTTTTGACTTTCAGCTTAGATTCCTCGTGCTGCTGTGACAGTGGGTGGCTGCAAGGAACTGGATTTTGTTTCTTCAAAATGGTGTGGATCAGACTGCTACACAAGTTTTGGCAAGTTTAAAAGCCTGCAGTACATGTTTGTAGTTGTTGTGTGTTGTGGAATTAGAACTGACCCATAGCTGACCCACGAGCACGTTTTCAGAGGCCGTAAATCGCACAGGAGAAGATTGCCCATTCTTCTCCTGTGGGTCAGATTCAAACTGCACGCCTTTGGGATTGCAGTGCAGCTTCTTACCACTAGGCCACCCAAGACCATGTTATTGTTGCTAGCTGCTGTCAAGTCGAGTACAACTCATAGCGACTCCATGAACAGCCAACCTGAAACTTACCCTGTTCTTTGCCATACTCATCATCTCTAAGACACTAGAACCCATTGCTGAAGTCACAATGTCAGTTACCTCACCAGGGGCCTGCCTCTCCTTCTCCGACCCTCCATCTTTCCAAGCATGATGTCCCTTTCCCAGGAATAGCTTTGCCTAGGTACATGTCTAACATATGAACGATGAAAACATCACCATCCTTGCCTCCAAGGACCACTCTGGCTTCACCCTTTCCAGGACATATCTTTGTTCTTTTGTCAATGCATGGGATATTCAGTACTGTTCTCCAGCACCATAACTCAAAGACACCAATTCTTTTTCTATCATCCTTATTCATTGTCCAGCTTTCTGACCATGGCCTGAATCAAGTGCACCTTAGTCTGCAAACTGACATAATTGCTCTTCAGTATTTTGGAGAAGTCCCTAACAGTAGACTTGCCCGAAGCAATACATGTCCTAATTTATTGACTGCTGGTATAAAGGGTGTTGATTGTTGATCCAAGCAAGATGAAATAATCGACAGCTTCAATCTTCTCTTCATCCATAATAATGTTGACTGTCAGGCCTGCTAATTCTTGATTTCCATATTGATCTCATGTCTAATTTTAGTAGAAAATTATAACCCATAATTATGTGGATAATAAATTTTCTAATCTGCAACTGCTAAACTTGTACTTGAACCTCTAGATAGTAAAACCTGGGCCATATTTAAATACTTAATAAATACTCCAAACAAAAAAAATCAGCCCAGGCATCAGAACTGAATCCAATGGCTTGTATCTTAGATTTCTTGTAAGGATTGTGACCTGATGTGGAGAGAGAAAAACTGACCCAGTGATGATTGGAGCCATGAAGGACTGTGGAGAGTCATTTCCAGACACCTCACACACAACAGAGAATGTTTTGGAGGTGATTTGCAGCTGAGTTGGGACTCACTGATTTTTATCTTCTGTAACAAATAATTCTGTAGAAACTGGCATCTTTCCCACCTGAGGCCTCTCTTCAGGGTCTCTCAAGGGCTTCCAGGTTTGAGCCCACCACCTACGTCCTACACTCTCCCTTTTGGAGTATTTTACTGTTAGTCCAGGCTGCTGCATGTCTGCCTCCACGAGCACTTCCCTTAATTACCACCAGTAACACCTCCTCATTTTCATGGACTCTTGTCCAGCCTTGATGCCTTTGTATATGCTTCCTTAACTGCTACATGGAAGAACCCACCAAGCCTTTCTTTGTGGCCTTTATGTGTCTGGAACAAACCCCTATCATAGCCCCTGTGAACATGAGTTGCTTCTATTCAATAGCTGCTGCTTGCACTCATGCTTTTTTGAGCTAAAGACCAATTTACAATCTGATTCATTTCTGTATCCCTAGTGCCTAGCACTATTCCAGGTGATTTTCCTGGTACATGAAGGGCATAGAAATTGTTTGTTGAGATCACAAGACAGGTTTGCAGCTCCAGGCCCCAGTGTGGCCCCGCTGTGGCGCAGACCTGGAGTCCAGGGCTCTGAGGCACGACCTGTGCGAGGGCACATCCAATATGTCATTTGAAGAGCTGTTGGAATTGCAGAACAAAGTGGGGCCCAAGAAATATGAACAATTGGTGGTCTGTAACAGCACTAGAAAGCAAGATTCTAGACCACTTGCCCAAAATCAATGTGTTCTAGATAAGCACAAGCCTCTGGAAATGTCAGCAATAGCTCGGGTGCCGCTTTTACGTTAGGTTGTCCCCATCAGTAAAAGGTGGCCAGGGATCCCTGCTTTGATGATCTGTCAGGGAAGTGTAATCCTGAGGTGTTTGACAAAACATAACAATTCCTGAATGATAGCCGAGGCAAAGAGAAAGAGATTGTGAAAAAGCAGTTGAAGAAACACTGTTCAGAAGAACAAGCACCAGAAACAGCAGCTGTTACTCCCACAAATAGAGTAGCAAGAAGCTGTAGAGCCTGAGCCAGGCCTCACCCTGAAGCTGGAGCATCGAGCTCAGGCCTAGGGTGCGAAGTTCAGGTCCAGCAGGGCCATCGGCCATACTTCCTGAAGAAGTCCACGCAGTGTGAGTTGGCCATCGCTGAGAAGTTCAAGGAGCTGAAATGCAGCAAGAAGCTAGAGAACTTTTTAAGTTGAAAGAGGCTACACAATGCAGGCAAGGACAGAAGACATGTCCTCTTCAGCAAAGAGGAATGAGAAACTGTCTTCAACTCTGCCACTGCCCCAGTGAGACATGGATTTGTGGGGACAACCTTGACCTTGGCCTGATTTTCTGGCTAAGGCCAGATCACAGCTGCACTTGAACCAGGTTGGCTCAGGGAAGACTGGAAGGTTCTCAGACTGATCCAAAGGCTGGCGGGAAGAGCAGCTCAGGTTCCTTGCCACTAGGCCTCTGCTTGGATCTGGTTCAGCATATCCCACCCTTGCTTTAAGTTGATGGCTCTGGTAAGGAAGAAAGAGGGTGAACAGTGAAGACCACCGAGTGTGTTGATGGTTCCCTGGGCTGGGATTTTATGCAGGAATCATTTATAAACATTCTTGTCACTCAAAAAAAAAAAGAGAGAGAGAAATTATTTGTTGAATGAATAAAGTGAATATTCAGTGCAAAGAAACCTTTAGAAAAGGCAATGAGATATCTAGGAAAGCAAGAGGCTGCTTTTAGCTATCTGAGCCATCCCATCTTTCTTGTAGCTGCAATTTTATTTTAATTATCTTAACTAATTGTCAGCACTCTCACTGGGCAACATTACTTGGCATATGTAACTTTGAATATGCAGATGCAAGGTTTTATGAAATAATGTCATAAAATCAAATGCTTTTAGAACTACACGAGAAGGCATTTTCTTCACAAGAAGGGAAGGAGAAATAAAGAGAAGACTGAGTGAAGAAAAGGTAAAGGACTAGAAAGACAACTAATTATTGGGCTTGAAACTAGGCACTCTCATGTACATGACTGCTTTAGTTCCTCACAACGACCCTATGGGGACATTTGTTATTGTCCCGTTTATCCAGGCCACTGCCTTCTACGTGGCTCCAGCTCATGGCAATCCTGGGTCAGGTTTCTGAAGCTGTAACTCTTTATGGGAAGAGAGTAGAGGCTGTCTATCTTTCTCCCAAGAAGGTACTGATAGATTTGAATCTCCAGCCTTTTGATTAGCCGGCCAACATTTGTATATGAGAAAATCCTGACCCAGAGAATTTTTACAGCTGGTAGCTCTTGGTGAATGACTTAAATGTGTCTGCCTCCTCATTCTCACTCCTGTTCTCATTGCCATGGAGTTGGAAGCGACTTATAGCTGACACTCTAGAGGGTTTCTGAGGCTGTAAATCACCAAAAAAGATTCTCCATCTTTGTGCCTTTTAGCCACTAGTGGACTTGAACTTCCAGAGAAGGTGATACCTTTGGACCTGTGATGCAACTCCCTATGGACTACACCATCAGAGCTAGAAGTTAGTATGCAAAAGGTCTTCTGACTCCTATAATTTACAGATGAGGTAACTGATGCCTGGAGACATGTGTGTCGTACTTTAGGTCACCCAGCAATTTGTAGCAAAACTGGAATTCAACTTATTGAGCTCAACTCTTTGAAAGAGAAGCTTCAGGACACAGTTTGCACCCACAGGAAAATACTGTACAACTCCATCCCACCATTGCTTGTTTTAAGAAGGCTGGATCTAGGGCCATGTTTGTAAGTCTCACATAATTAAGGTCAGCATCTTGAAAGAGAAAACATTTTTAGTTTGTTAGGGGTTTGGGTTCTTTATATTTGGTTGTTTTTTAAAATAATGATGCAATTCTGGACAAATCCTCAGCAAAAGTACAGCACGTTGTTGTTGTTGTTGCTGTGCGCCGTTGAGTCGGGACTGACCCATAGCTGACTCTCCAGAGGGTTTTCAGAAGCAGGAAATAGCATGGGAGGAGAATGCCTATCCTTCTTCCACAACAGTAGACCGTAGCCTATGTGTATTTTGTGCCTGGGAAGGTCTCCCAGCTGACTTGTTAACAGCAGTGAAGGCACATTCAATGCATTCTCTCCTTGGCGCTATTTTTAAGAGCTTTACAGATATTATTTCATTTTCTTAGGTCACATCTATTGAGGTATAATTTAAGTATAAACCCATTGCTATCTAATTGTTTCTGCCTCAGTGTATACCTTCTCATGTCGACCTTCCAGGAAGGCAGACTCCAGGACAAACCCCACGTCTCCATCATCACAGGAGAGAGCTAGGGGTGTGGCACATCCTTGGCCAACTCTTAGTTTTTCCAGCTTGGCTGTTTCATCACCAAACCTCAGACTTCCACTCCCAATACCCAACTGTTTGGCAAGATCATTTAAATTAACTTGTCTGTCATGAAGAACTGTCACCATCCAATAGTCTTTTTTCTTTAAGAAATAGGTTCTAACTATATACTCCTTTTAAATGCTGAATATGAGACATCATTTCTTCACCTGTGAACACCTCTGGGCTTTCCGTGACCTCCGTGTGGATGGCTAGGGTGCCAAGGCCCTCCTCTGGTTCCTCTCACAACTCCTCATCCGCCATGCCTCTGTAATAGTGGCAAGTGCTGGGGACTTCTAAATGTAGTCACATTTTTAATTATAAAGTCTGATACAAATATGTAATCACATAGCCATATCATAAAGAAGATATCAAATATTTCCATCATGCAAGAAAGTTCTCGTCTGTGTCAGTGATATCCTGGAGTAGCACAGACTGTGGTTTACACAGCTCCTGGGGCAGTCTTGGTCATTGAGGTAAAGAAAAATCCTTGGAAAGGTAGTCATCAGACAGGATGAATGCTCAGCAAATAGTCCTCAATAAATAATTGGTTGAATTTGTATAAGCTTTGGTAAATGAGCTGAGCTTTATGCTAGTTCAAGCACTAACCCAAGAGTTTACAGTCTGCAACAAAGACATCTGTGGAAGGGCAGTGAATAAATACAGTCATAATCAAGGTTAGAGTCACGAACATTACTTGAGTTGTCATCAGCCTGTCATTCCTGCCCACGAAGAGAGCTTGTGTTCCTGAACTTGAGAAGATAATGAGACAGATACAAAATCACATGACTTCTTTTTTTTCTTTTTTAACTTTAGGAAGCTTTCATGTGCCTCCCAGACAGCTATGAGAGTGGGGTAGGAGAGGTCTTAATGGAACTGGCAAGTGTTTCAATGAAGAAACTTCAGCAGATGCTCTTGGTCTTATCGATACAATAGCAAGTAGTATGATAATTACAGTCTTGCATTTTATCAAGTTCAGGATCCCTTAATAAAGTAGAAGACTATTATTGGTGTTATGGGATGTTTTTGAGAGAGAGAGAACCTTCTATCATTCTCTAAGCAGTCTCTTGATGCCACTCTGCCCATGTAAATGTTTCTTTTATGCTCAAGTCAGAGGCTCTCAAACTTCTTGAAGACACCTTTCATGTCTTAGAAATTTTTTGCCAGTGTCCCAAGCCAAAAGAAATACCTCAGTTATATTATTAAGTGAGGTGAGACAACTTAATAAGCATTTCTGTGCTAACAACTTTTATAGTAGTTTGAAAAAATAATACACATAAATTGAGAGAAGAAAATTAAATTCTTAAATGACCACAATTACCAGCTGATGAGATATGTGTCTATTGGACACTACCTAGGCTCTGAGATGTTGACATCAGATTAAGCACCGTCGTTCTATTACACAGTGGTTCTTGCAATATTGTCTGGATTCTTCCATGTAAAAAGCAAACAATAGGAATGGGAGAACACTACCTTGACCTAACATCTGGAGGCAGGTGTTTTCAGGTGTTGGGTCAATACTTCAATCAAACCAAGGTGATTCTCTTCACTTTTTCTCTCGTTTCCAATGTAGCTGCTAAACAAAATGAGAGAGAAGGAGAAAAAGATGGAGTCAATCTTTTCTAATCTCTTGGAATGAGTAAAAAAGATTTCAAAGACTCCCAGTAAACATCTAATTATATATCTCATATGCCAAAAGCCATGTCAGATGTCCACTACTGGATGCAAGGAAGGCTGAGAAAGTCAGTACTTCTACCATTTTTTTCTCAAAAACCTTCCCTTTGGTCTGGCTATTCTCTACGCCCTCTACAAAACCAGTAATCATGTGGCCCAACTTTCCATTTTCTGGAGAGTCTGTCCTGACCCAAGCAGAGCCAATCAGTATTCTTTTCAGAGATTACATGGATTCTGAGTAAAAGACTGTCCTGAGAAGACATAAGCCCAGTGTTCTTAGTAGACATTTTCTTCTTTAGAGAAAGTTTGCCTGATAGAAATGGTGGTAGAGGGAGATGGCTGGTATAGTAATTGTAACATCTTGGATTCCTAGATTCAACAACTGACATAAAACCACCTCCACTCCATAAGGAGTTATTTGTGCTAATAATGTTTCCTTTCTTACTTAGACTATTTCAAGTTGTAAATAAAAATACTGGTTGTAGCTGGTGGGGCCCAGAGCCTGGAAAGCAGGAAAATCAACCTGGAATCTCTTTTGTTACCTGACTATCAATTCTTCCTAGCTTAGGCCTGCCTTGGATGCTGGGGGGGGGGGGGGGTGGAAAATATCATTACCTGTGAGAGTCAAGCTTTTCACCATCACCACCACCTCAGTTTCTACTCACAGACCCAGAGAGGTATGAGTCTCACCCTGTTGGCTGGAGGGTGCTCACTTCCTGTCCTGCAAGTGTTGGCTGCCTTCCCAGACTGTTATCTGACTCCACTATCAGTTGGCGGCAACAAGGAACTCAACAGAACTTCTAGGAAATGTGATGTCCTACAAGAACCAGTGCGTGTAGCCAGAGCTGATGGTAACTTTAGCAGCTACAAACACAAAGAAGCCTTGGGCGTTACTCATGGCTACTGATATTCAAGAGTCTGGTATGTACTACAGCAGTCCACTGACAGACTTTTCTGAGTTTTTAACTCACATCTTCAGAGATTACTGGATTGACAAAAGTGTAAGAGTCTTTGTTTCTAGTATGTTTCACCTGCAGACAGTGATTCTTACATCCAAATTTAGCCCCTGATGAACTAGTGAACCTGGGCACATTATTTGCTTCCTCTGAGCTTACACTTCTCCAATTATATTTACTGATATGATAACACTGGTCACTAACATGTACCATCACTCTCAAAAGAAGGAACTGCAAGAAGTATATTCAGCACTTTGAGACTAATTTGAGCTTGCCTTTATAAATTCAAAAGCGAGAATATCTCGTGAATATTTAAAGACTACTGACTTCAACCCAATCTTCTAACAGATAAGGAGACTGACACGCAGAAGATACAAGACTAAACTAAAATCATAAACCAGCATCATGGATTCAATTGTGTGCCCCTAAAATTTGTGTCAGCTTGCTTGGGCCATGATTCTCATTGGTTTGGAAGTTATGTAATTCAATGATTTAGCAGTTCCTTCATGATTTAATCATCTCATGGTGTGCTTTGGTGTGATTAGTGAATCATGTGTAAAGAGTTTCAGGTGAGATGCAACACTCAGGTTACAGCCTGGATTGGATGTAAAATGTGTTTCCCTGATGTGTGACCTCCATCACCTTTTATCTTACAAGAAGTGAGAGAAAAGTGAGGCAGAGTGAGAAGGAGCTGAATTCACCAAGGAAGAAGAGCTTGGAGCAGAGTTTGTCTTGTAGACCTAGTGTCCCTGAGCTGGGGACTTCCTAAACCCAGGAACATATTGATGCCAAGCTATGTGGATATCTCTAAGGAAGATTGGGCTCACAGATTAAAGGAGACAAGGACTTTCCCCAGAACTAACAGAAAGTCTTCTCCTAGAGCTGTCAAACCTGAAATTCAAATTTCCAGCCTTCTGAATGGTGAGAAAATAGATTTCTGTTTGTTAAAACCATCCACTTCAAGTATCAGGTATTTCTGTTATAACACCACTAGTTAATTAAAATAAATGTAGTGGAGTGATGTCTAAAAGCCAAGTCATGAAGAAAAAAAAATACTGTGCACAAAACCATAAAAAATTATCTTCTTTTTTTTTTTTTTTGAATACTGAGATCTCTCTGGTTTCTGCTAGTTTGCTTTATCTCTTTTCTATCTCAAAGGATATTGACTCAAAATACAAACTAATCCTGCAAATTATGTTCTGCCTCATAAACATAATGCCATTAATTCTGCCTCACTAACATCATAAAGATCAGGATTTACAACACTTAGGATAATTACTTCAGATCACATAGATAATTCCATAAAAGTAAGGATCATGGTCTAGCCAAGTTGATACATGTTTGGGGGGGGTGCACACAAATCTTTACAGTGATGTAAGCTAATTTGAACAGAAGTTACAAGTGTCATTTAATGCTTCCTATGGGTCTCTTGCTTTTGTTCTTCTTCCAGGAATATGGTTGGTCCAAAATACGAATTCTTCCTTATTTGGAGGCAAAAAAGAGAAATGGAATGGGGAAAGAGCCTGTTGTTACCTGATACTGATTTGCCTCAACTCAATTCGTTTAATCAGCTCTAGACTCCCCCATGGATTTCCAAGTAAATTGTAAGGGAACCATAAAATTCTCCTGAGGAACCATTGATGGATTTAAACTGTTGGAGGTGGCATGTAACATAAGCACAGCATTTTTTGTTGTTGTTACATTATAAAAAAATTTGTTTGTTCTTGTTTTTATATATAGCAGAAAAATTATCACAGGGACATGTGGAATAATTGTTCATTGTAGCACTCTTCTGTGGTGGCAGATAGCTAGGGGTAATATAAGTAACTGTACATTACTGATAATACAGAGTACATACTATGGAATATTAAGCAAACAGTGAAGGAGAGGAAGACCCTCGATGAGATGGATTGATTCAATGACTGGGATAATTGGGGTTGGTGTGTCAGAGACAGTGAGATTGGCACAGGATAGAGCAAGGTTTTAGGGCTGTGTTATATAGGGTTGCTATGAGTCACAGGTGACTCAATGGCACATAACAACAACAACATGACATTGAGTATAAATTCAAGTGATAATGTAGATGAATCTTAAAAGTGCCTGCATAATGAAAATACTAAGAAGTAGAACCAGTATATGTTATTTAAAGTTTGTAAGCAGTCTAGTGGCAAGAAGCAGTGCTGCAATCCCAAAGGTACGTGGTTTGAGAACCCACCAGAGAATCAGCTATGGGTCAGTTCTGACTCTATGGCACACAACAACAACAAGAACAACAACAAGCAGCCATCTAAGAAATAACTATTGATCTCTGCTCATTTGAAACAAAAGTGGAAAGGAGGAAACCGAAGACACAAAGAAACCAGTTCACACAGGTGGACCATGAAAAATGGAAGAAAATTTTCAAATAAAATCTCAATATTTTTTACAAAAAGCTTCACCATAAACAAACAAGCAAAAATACAAAACCTCCTTCAAACTTTGAATTGAAACTAATTCCTGATTCCACCTTGCAGCTAAATAATGTGATGCCTCCTAAAGCAATGAGTAGTACTACAAACTACTATACTACTATTGCAAAGATTCATATACAGAGTCGATGATTATTTAAAATAAGCAAAAGAATGTGAAGGGGCAGAGAAATAGATTAATGAAAACAGAACAACCTAAAGAAAGATAATAAGAATGTTCACGGACTGAGAAGGATGTTATCAATGTCACTGGTGAATTTGTGTGGATTGTTTAATAAGATCCTAAACTATTATATAAACTTTCACCCAAAGCATAATGAACTTTATTTTTTAAAAAAATAAATAGAATCACATGTTAATCATCATTAAAATAGCATTGCCTGTTACCCAGTAATGCATATTGTGATGTCAAGGGCTTATTGTTCAAAATGGCTTTGTTAGCCATTAACTTTGACTTTGCCACATGGATGGACAGGATCACACAAATCAGGCATATTAGACTACCCACAAAGGACAGGCTAATCTCACCATTAAATTGAGCAGATTCAATAGCTCGAATTGGGAATTTCAACACCCAAAAGGAACAAGAAGCAGTGCCCATTCTTCACGGCTCGGGATTCCTGTTCCAGCCACACTAGGATGTACACAAGAGCAACAGCAGCCTCAGCAGAGAATCAGAGATAAAAATGAGACGGAGCTGACTGGGAACTGCTGCCCCGCAGAGGCAGAGCCAGAGGCCTTCACCCAAGCTTGCTGAAGGTCTGAGGGAAGGCACCAAAACTGAGAGGACTAAGGAACTTTGTAACGCTAACCTAAGATGTGAGGCTGATATTCAAAGGGCCTGCAACCACTCTTGATAAGCTGTCTGGATTAAGGGGTTGTATCCTGCTGCCAACCTGGATTTCAGCCTTTAACTTCTCTAATAGACTCTATATCTGACAGACAAGCAGATATAGAGTCTATTAGAGAAGTTAAAGGCTGAAACCAGGCATTTGACTGTGCGGATCATAACAAACTGTGGCTGACTCTGAGAAGAATGGGAATCCCAGAACATTTAATTGTGCCAATGCGAAACCTATACTTGGACCAAGAGGCAGTAGTCAGAACAGAGCAGGGTAACACTGCATGGTTCAAAATTGGGAAGGGTGTGCGCCAGGGATGCAT
>NW_006399779.1:13253983-13278301 GCF_000299155.1 Elephantulus edwardii
ATAACAACAACAACAACAATAGACTCTATAACCTTAAGTACAGTTCTATAAAGCCTGTGTAATCATTACAGTAAATTTTAGACCCAGTAGAGCAGTGAGCTTGGGGTTGAAATTAGTAGAAGTAGGTGCAGGAGCATGGTAGACCATGTTTAAACTTACAGGAATTCATTTAGTACTTTGGATACTGTTGATGGGGACAGTGTCCCTTTGTAGTTAGTAGAAGTTCAGTTCAGCAGTCTCCATGCTGCCCTTGGATTTTTTTGACATATACTCATTAACATTTATTACTATGATGTTGTTATTAGGTGTCATCAAGTCAACTTTGATTCATACCAACCTTAAGAACAACAGATCTGAATCTTGTCCTGTCTTGCACCATTCACATTATACTTGGACTCATTCTTACAGTTGCTGTGCCAATGTATCTTGTTGGAGGTCCTCTCTTTCTCTGACCTTCCACCTTTCTCAGTATGATGTCTTTTTTCCAAGGACTGGCCCCTCCTGGTGTTCAGAACATGTTAGGTGAATTTCCACTACCCTGGTCTTTAAGGAGCACCCCGATTACACTTCTTCCAAGAGAGATTTGCTTGTTCTCTGAGTAGTCTATTCAGCACTTTTCTCTCACACCACAACTCAAAGACATTGATTCTTTTTCTGTCCCCCTTGGTCAATGTTCAACTTTCAGATGTGTAGCAAGTAATGAAAAATACCATGGCTTGAATCAAATATATCTTAAACTGACATCATTGCTTGTCAGCACTTTGGGGAGATTCTTGACAGCAGGTTTTGTCAATGCAACATGTCTTTTGATTTATTAACTACTGCTACTATGTGGTAGTCTTCAATATGGATTGAAGCGAAACATCAAGAAGACAAAGATTCTTACCACTGGGCCAATTGGCAGCACTTGATGGACAGCAAAGGGACTAAGGTTGTTAACAATTTCAGCTTGCTCACAATCAACACTCTTGGCACCAAAAGTCAGAAAATCGAAAGACAAATTGCATTGGAGAAGTCTTCTGTCAGGGTCCTCTCCAGAGTGCTGAGGAGCATCAGTCTAGAGACTAAGGTGGAGATAATCCATGCCATGGCCTTTACAATTACATGCTGTGCATCCAATGACTAAGGATTACAGAAGAAATGATGAGTTTGAGTTGTGGTTCTGGAGAAGAGTATTGAACATAATATGGACTGCCAGGAGAACAAATAGGTCTGTCTTGGAGAGGGTAAAACCAGATTTCTCCTTGGAGGCTAGGATTTTGAAGCTCAGTCTCACATACTTTGGGCATGTTCTCAAGAGGGACCAGTTCTTAGAGAAGGACATCATGCTTGGAAGGGTGGAGGAACAGCACAGGAAAAGAAGATCCTGGATGATATGAGTTGACACGATAAACTGGGGTGATAGGATTAGGTGTGTCAAAGTCAGTGAGACTGGCTCAGGGTAGGGTTCAGAGCTGTTGTACATAGAGTCACTATGAGTCAGAGGTGACTCGATGGCACACAACAACCACGGTGTTGACTGTGGATCCATGTAAATGAAATCCTTGACAAGTTCAATCTTTTCTCCATCTATCATGATGTTGCTTATTAGTCCAGCAGTGAGGATTTTTGTTTTCTTAATGTTGCGATATAATCCATTTTGAAGTTCTGTAGTCTTTGATCATCTGCAGCAAGTGTTTCAAGCCCTCTTCATTCTGAGCAAACAAACTTGTGTCATCTGTATAACACAGGTTGTTGAGGAGTCTTCCTCTGATGCTGATAACACGTTCTTCTTCACAGAGTACAGCTGCTTCAGTGATTTCCTTAGCAAAGAAATGTGACTGTGTGGGTCATAACAAATTAAGAACAACACTGAGAAGAATGGAAATTCAGAGCACTTAATTATGCTTACATGAAACCTAGACCTAGACCAAGAAGCTACCTTCCCAACAGAAGAAGAGAACACTATATAGTTTAAAATCAGGAAGGGTGTGTGTCAGGGTTGTATCCTTTCTCCTATTACTATAATAATAAAATAAATATCTGAAAATAAGTTAACACATTGGCACAGTTATTTTGCAATAGGAAAAGAATAAAACATGGGAAGAGAATATAGAGATTTAAAAGTGTTTTGAAAAGAGTAAAGAAATAAGAGATGCATCTTCGGACACATGTTTACTGTTTTTCCTTCCATACTCCAAAATTGCTTGTTTAAACTACCTACCAGAACGACAAAAATAATGTTCTAAATAATAAGTTGCTCATGTCTTAAGTAAAATGATTTCCTCTGATCTTTTAAAAAAAGTCTATAAAATAAGAAATGCTAAGATCTCCATTCTCATTTAATGTATATAATGTATATAATGAGACTGGATGCCCACCAGTTTGGGTAGGATGAGAATAACAACAGTGGCTCAACCTGCCACAGCACTGGCTGTGTGTTGGGTCCTATCCTTAGAACTTGGTGAGTATTGGCACACCCAACTATCTCAACAATCCCAAAGAGTTGAGAGGTTTTTCTCCATTTTACAGGGGAGGAAACTGAAACACTGAAAGGTGAAGTAACTTAATCATGGAAGTAGTATTTAGTGGTAAATTTTTAATTCAGATCTTTTGACCCCAGAGTTGTTGTGATCTTCCAAGGTGACCAAACCTGGGGCAATTTTGGGAGTGACAGTGAGTGCTAATGGTCAGTAGTCTGGGGCTACACCTGTACACTGATGTATCCAGGCAAACCAGGACACATGACACCTTCCAGAATCTACTCTCTTGGACACTCTGCTTTGCAGCCTCCTATGAAGAAGCCCTCTCTCCCTGGTGTAGTTCACAGGGAGTTGCACTGCTAACCCAAGGCCATATTTCACTGGAAGATTGAATTCACTCCATGGGAGAAAGATGGGCAAGGTACCCTGAGATTTACAATCTCAGAAACTCATTGGAGGATCAGCTATGCGTTAGTTCCGACTCAATGCCAATGAAAGAGAGAATGAAAGCCATGCCCTTTATTCTTTCATCACGTCTGTATTGTTTCACTCAAATCAAAACCTCTAACCCAGAGCTGTCAAGTCTAGTATTGACTCATTTCTTTTATTGCGGTAGAGTATGGATTTGAACTGCCAGAGAGTAGCCATCGCTGGATTAGCAATGCAACTCCCGCCATGGAGTCAGAACTGACTCGTAGCTGACCCTCCACTGGGCTCTCAGAGGCTGATACATGAATGGAGATTGCCCATCTTTCCTGTAAAGCTGCTGGTAGATTTGAAGAAAAAGCTAGAACTGGCAGCACAACGCCCTAGCCACTGCAGATTTTCTTTATTCTGACTCACAGAAACTCTATAGGACAGAGTTGGTCTGCCCCTTTAAAGAAGATTTGCCAGACCTCTCCTCATAACATGAACTGCCAACCTCTTAGTTACAGCTGGAGGCTTTGATCACTTCCAGGGCTCCTGGTTCAAACCCAGAAGTTGCCCATGGTTAAAAGAAATAACAGCAGAAGTTGGCCCACTAGGTATTTGTGCTGTAGAGTAGGCTGCCAGAACTGAGTATTTAGAAAAACGAGGGGCTAAACGTGACCTAATTTCAGAGCTGAAAGGTGGTTGAATCAGACCTTCAAGGAGCTGTCATTAGCAGAAATGTAAAGCCCCAGTCAGGTTTTGAATTAGTGTCAAAGGAAAAAAGATGAAGAAACTGAAGATGTGATCTTGGACTAAATTGGGTGGTTGAGGAAATCACTTTCTGCTGCTGCGGTCTATTCCACCTTGGGAAATGTAAGTAATTCTACCAATCAATTGTGTCAGAATGACTTCATAATCACATGATAGTAACAGCATTGAACTGATATGTACAACATGGCAGCACTAACACTGCCTTACCTGTATCTTCTCAGCTATCCTTCACTCTAACCCTATGAAGCAAGTATGATACCATCTGCTTTTCACAGATGAGAAAATCTAGACTCACAAGGTTCAGCTGCTTGCTCAAAGTTAGAAATTTTGTAATAAATCCAGATCCATCTGCCTTATAGCTTATGTTTTAGGCAACACATTGACCTCCCTAGGAAATTTAATTTAGCAATTCTCTTCCATTGCACAGAAAAAGGTCCAGCAGATAATTGTGGTCAGTATTCCTCTCTCTGACTCATTCACAGAGAAGGGTGGTTCCTGAAGTATCTGAAGACTCATTTTAAGTTTTCTCAGTTTTAGAGAAATCTATATACTATCAGATCTGAAAAGAAATGTTTGCTGATTGGAATAGAAACAAATATTAAGAGAATTAATGGGCATTTCTAATAGGGATACACTTAGAAGTATACAAGGTTATAGGAAAGCAAAGAAAGTGCCTGTATGTGGGAAAACTGAGTCAACTTCACTGACAAAGTATCCATGCCCCTACTGGTGTGAAAACTGTTCCTCTCCTTTCTCCTGGAATTCTCATTGGCTTAGGCAGCACCTTGGGCATGCTAATAAAATTTTTGAAATTAATAACTTCTGGTTGGCAAGTCTAAGGACTCTCACACAACTCCATTCTGACCTCCAAACTCAACTTAATCTTTATTAACTGGTTTTGGTTTTTGAAGATGGATAAAAAGGCGAGGCCGTGGTGTGTTTGAAGCACCTTAAAGCCTCTGGGCTGAGCCAGAGAGAACCCACATCCCCTTGCCTGTACGTGACACACCACAGAACCACAAAAGAATATGTTCTTCCATGTGAATTATAACTGAGACAGACCTTCAACTCTAGACACTTCACTTACCTCACTATGTTTTTTTAACTTAAATGAGAATTTTTTTAAATCTCAGAGAGATTGTACTTCCATTCCTATCACCACCAACAATTGAATGACTTAACCTCTTTGGAACTTTATTTCTTCCTCTTGCTTCAGCTAGAGAAGCACAAGGGAGATTTAAAATAACAACAATAATACTTTTTTTTTCCAGAGAAACACACTTTGAGAAATCCTTCATTGCTTTAGGGTAATAAGATTAACTTCCTAATAGCAGTCTCTGGCATCATTCCTCAACCAACTTAACTAGATAAATAACTTGATGATGTGGTAATTCAGGGGCAAAGTCATGGTGGCTAGAAAAACTATTTGACAGCTGCCAAAAAATTAAAAAAGAAGAAACACATCACTTTATAAAGGCAGCACTGACCCCAAGCATTCTAGGTAGAACAAAATTATTATTTCTTGTCATGCAGCTTAACTTTCATAATACTCTTGAATGTTGGGAGATTAGCTGGGAAAATGTCCAAGAAAGATGGGAACTGAACAAGTTTTTAAGGTGTTGGAATTCCCAAAGGAATTGTGGAACAGAAAAAGGATGGCTCCCAGGTTGTAAAATATGGTGATGCCAGTGCAGCCCTTAGACAAACAAGAAAGTTTCTAGTCCTTGAGTCACCTGTTCAGTGCGTTCCTTATCAATATGAATAGATGATAAAGGGCTCTTTATTCTAATTTAGCCTTGAATTGGTTAGGCCTTTAGTCATTGAACGCCCCCACCCACCTCAAGGTGCACACTTTCTGTCCATTTTCTTTTCCATTGGAGTATTAGTATGTTCAAAATTCATGGGGAAAGATGACATTGCAAAATTACATTTTGGAATCTAATTGTGCAGCAGGATGAGGTTCTTAAATATACTAATGTGATTTCTTATTACTGCATCCTCAAGCAACAGTCTTCTGTGTCTAAAAAGGATAAGGCAGAACAGGTTTCCTGTTGTCTAAACAGGAACACTGATGGCACCAACAGCTCATATACACTAAGTCTTTTCTAAGTGCCTGGCATTATGTGATATACACACACTCACACGTATATGCAGCCTTTGAAGTACATTAGTTAAAGTGACTGGCTGGTGACTGAAAAATTGGCAGCTCAGACCCACTAGCTGCTCTATGGAAAAAAAGATGTGGCAGTCTGATTATTTCAATATTGACAGCCTTAGAAACCCTATGGAGTGGTTCTTATTGGGCCTGTAAGGTTACTATCAGTTGGAACTGACTCAATGGTCATGTGTGTGTGGAGATGTTGTTGGGTGCCATAAAGTCAGCTATTACAGATCTGAACTTTGCCCTATCTTGTCCCATCATCCCAGTTTCTGACATACGCAAGCCCATTGTTGCAGTCACTGTGTCAATCCATCTTGTTGAAAGTCTTCCTTTCTTTCTTTGACCCTCTACCTTTCTAGTATGATCACTCATCAGGAAGGATTGATTCCTCCTAAGAATTGGAAAAATATCTGTAGAAAACTCAAGCAAGATCCACACCTCACTCCATACACAAAAATCAAAGAGGATTGATGACCGAGGACTTAAACCAAGGATTATGAAGTTCATTAGAGAAAAGCTGAGAAGAACTCTAGAAGCTCTAATCCACAATGTGAACAGTCTTCCAAGCATCCTGAAAAACCTACAACCAGAAGAGGATAAAATAGATGAACGGGACCTTATAAGAATAAAATCCCTATGCATATCCAAAAACTTCTCCAACAGAGTAAAAAGGAAAGTCACAAACTGGGGAAAAAATATTTAAGTAATGACATGTCTGATCTGACATGGGACTTACATCTAGAACCATAAAATACTCAAGTTCCACAACAAGGTAAAGATAAAGAACACAACTGAAAAATGGGCACGGGATATAAACAGACACTTCACTAAAGAAGACACTCAGATGGCCAACAAGCACATGAAGAAATGTTCAAAATCCCTAGCTCTACGAGAGATGCAAATAAAAACAACTATGAAATAGAATCTCAACCCAGTAAGAATAGAAAAATTTAACAGAACAGCAAACAACAAATGCTGGCGTGGTTGCAGAGAAACTGGAATCCTTATTCACTGTTGGTAGGAGTGTAAAATGATGCAAACACTCTGGAAGGAAGCACTTTCTCAAAAAGCTGGAAATAGAAATACCATTTGACCCGGCAATTCCACTAATGGGAATATACCCTAAAGAAACCATAACTGCCACCCAAGCAGATATATTCTCACCCATGTATAATGCAGCTTTGTTCACGACAGCAAAGAGTTGGAAACAACCCAAGTGCCCATCAACAAATGAATGGGTAGAGATGCTGTGGTAAATTCACACAATGGAATACTATGCAGCATTGAAAACAAGGAACTCATGAATTATTATACAAAATGGGTGACCCTGGAGGATATTATGATAAATGAAATATCTCAGTCACAAAAAGACAAATACTGCATAGTGCCACTGTTGTAAAGTGGAAGTGACATCAGGATTGGGGGGGAAACTAAGAGGGGATAAATAATGTATACTGCTTTAAAACAGATGAGGGAGAGAACTGTTTGGGAGGAATATATGATTAGGTATTATTGTCATGACAAAAGTTCAGAATGAAAGCTGCATAGTGAAGTAGACTGGGGAAGGAGGGGATTGTATAACAATGAAAGTTGTGTTTTCGATTTGTTGGGTTTTTTTACTTTTCAAAGAGAAAAAATGAACTGGGAGGATGGGTGGGCAGAGAGGAAAGTGTGCCACAATGAATGAATGGAAATTAAAAATAAAAAAGAATAAAATTCATAAAAGTGCTGAAAAAAAAAGAAAAAGAATATGCTCAAATTAAATGAGACAAAGTTTCACCATCTTAGTCTCTAAGTAGCAGTCTGGTTGCACTTCCTTTAAGATAAACTTGTCTTTTGGAATTCCAGTACTCTTCCCCAGCACCACAATTTGAAGGCAATGAATTCTCCTTTGGTCTTCTTTAATCACTGTCCAACTTCCAGATGTATAGGAAGCAATTGAAAAGAAGATGTCTTCATTCAGGAACACCTAAATTTATATCCTTGTTCTTGTGCACTTGACATTAGTCTTTGACATGTGGTCTTTGACAGCAGATTTCCCCAATATACTCTATTTTTTCTTTATTAATGTTAATGCAAGTTTACAGAGACTTTGGATTTCCATTCATTCATTGTTGCACACTTTCCTCCCTGCCCACACCTTCCCCCCAGTTAGCTTTTCTCTTTGAAAAGTAAGAAAGAATTCTTTCAGTGTTATACATTCCCCCCCCCACCTCACTCCCCCAGTCCACTCTACTATGCAGCTTCCATTCTGGATTTTTGTCATGACAATAATACCTAATCATATATTCCTCCTTAACATCTCTCTCCCTCATCTGTTTCAAAGCAGTATACATTATTTATCCCATCTTAGTTTCCCCCCAATCCTGATATCACTCCCACTTTACAACAGTGGCACTATGTAGTATTTGTCTTTTTGTGACTGAGATATTTCATTTATCATAATATCCTCCAGGGTCACCCATTTTGTATAATAATTCATGAGTTCCTTGTTTTTCAATGCTGCATAGTATTCCGTTGTGTGAATATACCACAGCTTCTCTATCCATTCATTTGTTGATGGGCACTTGGGTTATTTCCAACTCTTTGCTATTGTGAACAAAGCCACAATATACATGGGTGTGCATATATATCCTTGGGTGGGCACCAGAAATATCAATGCTAATGGCTCTTGGTGGAAATCAGAAAATACTAGAAGTATGTTTTATCTGTGTTTTACTGTATATATAAAAGTGTTTGACTATATGGATCCCAACAAACTATGGCTTAGATTTAGAAGAATGGGAATTCCAGAACACTTAATTGTATTCATGTGAAACCAGCATATAGACTAAGAGGCTGCTGTCCAAACAGAGCAAGAGAACATTGCATGGTATAAAATTAAGAAAGATGTGTGTCAGGGTTGTATCTTTTCCCCATTGCTACTCATTCTGTACACTGAATCAATAATTCCAAAAGCTGGACTTTATGATGAGGAATTGTCAAAATCGAAGGAAGACTCATAAACAATCTGTGTTATGCAGATGGCATAAACTTGCTTGCTGAAAGTGAAGAGGACTTGAAATGCTTGCTGCAGAAGACCAAAGACTACCGCCTTCAGTTTGGATCACACCAACTCCTTACCACTGAGCCAAAAGGCTACATCATAGTATACTGAGAGAAAATGAAAATTGTCATCTTTTTTGTTTCACTGAGATCCACAATCAACACCCTTGGCATGAGTAATCAAGAGATTAAATAACATGTTGCAGTGGGAAAATCTGATGTCAGATTTACCTCTCCAAAATACTGAGGAGCAAGGATGTCAGTTTAAATAGTAATATTCACCTGATTCAGGCCATGGTCTTTATGTATCTGACAGCTAGACTCTGAAAGTGGAAGACAGAAGAATGTATACACTTGAGTTTTAGCGTTGGAGAAGAGTTCTAAATATCTCATAGACCACCAAACACTATGACTTTGAGAAAGTACAATCAGTCTGCTCTTTGGAGGCAAGGTAAAAAATTTCATCTCATACACTTTAGGTGTATTATTAGGCTTTTAAGGTCAGAGAAGGAGAAGACCCTCAACAGATATGTGGACATAGTGACTGTAACAATAGACTCAAGCATATTAGAGATTATCAAGCTTGGCACAGGATAGGGTAGGATTTAGATTCATTGTTGTTCATTCATAGGGTTGCTATGAGTCATTGTTAACTCAATGGCACATAACAACAACAACAATAAGATAGAAGAGTGTTGATTGTGGATCCAAGGAAAATTGAATTGCTGACAAATTCAATCTTTTCTTCACTTTCTATGTTGCCTATTGGCCTAGTGTGAGGAGTTTTGCTTTCTTGATGTTGGAGTCTCCCACCAATCCTAATGCCACAATCATTTTTACATAATCTAACATCTTGGATGACCTGTTCAGCACATAGATTGGATATATATGGAAAAATTACATAACCTTGATGCATACCTTTCCTGATTTTAATCCAGGCAGTGTTCACTTCTGTTTGGCCAACTGATTCTTGGCCTATCTAAATGTTTTATATAAGCACCATTAGGTGTTCTAGGATTCTTATTCTTGTCCATGTTAGCCATGATTTGTTGTGACCACACCATGAAATGTCTTTGCATGGTCAATAAACCACTAATAAGAGTCTTTCTAGTATTCTCTGCTTTCAATCAAGATCCACCTGAAATCATAAATGCTATCCCTTTTGCCAGAGACTTTTCTGAATCCAGCTTCAATTCCTGGTAGTTCCCTGTCTATATACTATTAAAGCAATTTTTAAATAATCTTCAGCAAGATTTTACTTGCATGTGATATTGTTTGATAATTTCCACAATCTATTGGATCACTTTTTTTTTTAATGGGAACAAATACCAGTCAGTATCCAGGTAGCTGTATTCCAATTTGTTGGTAAAGACTGTTGAGCACATCCAGGGCTGTATATGTTTGTTACAAGGTGTCAATTGGTATTCTATCAGTTCCTGGGCTCTTATATTTTGCCAATGCCTTCATTGAAACTTGAACTACTTCCTTTATTACCATTTTGTTCTTGATCATATGTGACTTCTTGAAAATACTGCACTATTGACTAATTATACTTAGTGCAGTGACTCTATTTATTCCTTCCATCTTTTTTTGATGCTTCCTACATCACTCAAGATTTTGCTCATATTAAGTTTGGCATTTCCTTGTAAAGCTGACCATAGAAAATCCACATGATCCAGCTATTCCACTCCTAGGTATATACTCTAAGGAAATTATAACTGAGAGACAAAATGGAAATTTTCATATCAATGTTCATAGCAGCATTATTCACAATTGCAAGAAAATGGAAACATCCCAAATGTCCAGCCACAATTGAATGGTTTGAGAAATTGTGATATATTCACATGATGGAATACTACACAGCACTCAGGAACAATTTAGAAAATTACTACATAACTTGGGAGAGACTGGAGAGGATTATGCTGAGTGAACTAATTCGATCTGATAAGGATAAATACTGTAGAGGACTATTATTGTAAAAAATAGAAGGATAGCTAGTAAAACATGTATGGGGACCAAAGGGGGAAATGGGTGGGAACAGAGGGGTGAGGATGCGTAGGGAGAAAATCATAGGGTCGCAAAATTTGGTGGGGAAGTAGAGGAAATGGGAAAGATCTGTCAGGGATCTGGGAAGACAGGGTAATGATAAGCATGGTTGAATGATGTTTGATTTTATAAAACATAATGAATGAGAATGATTGGATGATTCACTGTGAATGAAGGGTATATGAACTTTGAATACATATACAAACTTTGTATGCAAACCAATGTAAAACTAAAAAAATTAAAATTAAAGGTACAAATCAATAAACTGGATAATATGGAAAAATATTTTTTTGCCCATATAATACTTCAATATTGCAACTTGGGACTTGACGTTTTTTCCTCAGTTTGTTCAGTTTGGGAAATGCTAAGCATGTTCTTCCCTTTTAGTTGCCTAACTTCTGCTCTTTGCAAATTTCATTATAATCCACTTCCTAAACAATGTGTCTCTGGAAACTATGAACTTAGATAAATATCTATAGCTATAGAAAGGCCACAGGTCTTTTGTTCATAGGGTTGCTATGAGCTGTGCTCAACTCGACGGCATTCAACAACAGCAAAAACCTTATCTTCTCAAGTTGCCCTTTGAAACCTTATGATCATCTCTCTCTTTTTAATTTTTATGGACCAATTGGAAGCATCAGGATGGATGGTGAAGAGACTGAGATTTTTCACAGCTTTAGTTTGCTTGGCTCCATAGTCAACATTCTTGACACCAGCAGCCAGGAAATTAAAAGACATATTGAGATGGGAAAGTCTGCTGTTAGGGACCTCTCCAAAGTACTTGAAGAGCAATGGTGTCTCTCTGGAGACTGAGGTGAGTTTGATACAGGCCATGATCTTTGCAATTGCTTGTTATGCATCAGAGAGTTGGACAATGACTAAGGAGGATAGAAGGAGAATTGATGCCTTTCAGCAGTGGTGCTGGAGAAGAGTATTGAGGGTACCATGGACTGCTAGGGAAACAGATTCATCCTGGAAAGGGTTAAACCGGGCTGCCCTTGGAGGCAAGGATTCTGGGGCTTCATCTGACATACTTTGGTCATGTGGTAAGGAGGGACCAGTCCTTGGAGAGGGACATCATGCTTGATAGGGTGGAGTGACCGCACAGGAGGGGAAGGCCCTCTATGAGGAGGATTGATTCAGTAACTGGAATAATTCAGGGTGGGAGTGTCAGAGACAGTGCAATTGGCACAGGACAGAGCAGAGTTTAGGGCTGTTATACATAGAGTCGCTACAAGCTGCAAGCAACTCGACGGCACATAACAACAAACAACAACAATGGGTTTGCTTACAAAGTTTATATACATTGTCTTTCACACTATCCTTCGTTTATGCTGTGCTTCATACAATCATTCCCATTTCATTATGTTGTGTAAAATTAATCACCATTGAACCATGCTCACCATTTACCATGTCTTTCCAGAATGATCATCTCTCTTCCTTTAACATTTCTTCCCTTTATTTTGGCCTCTCTGTGTTCTAGTGCAAGTTTCAGAGTCTCTTCTGAAATCCTTTTTGGTTTTTAATTTTCCACTGTCTTTATAATGACCTTTTGCTTTCTTCATGGTTACTATTCTTGGTATCATCCCACAGCTCATCTGGTCTTTGGGCATTAGTATTCAGTACATCAAAACTATTCTTGGGATAGTTTTAAAATTCAATTGTGATAGACTCAACTGTATTTTGGTCCTTGTGGACTTGTTTCCATTTTCATTAGCTTCAGTTTGAATCTGTATGTGAGTAATTGATGATCAGTTCCACAACCAGTCCTTGGTTTTGTTTTGATTGCTGATACGAAGCTTCTCCATGGACTCTATCCACAGATGTAGTCAGTCTGACTCCTGTGTAGTTCATGAGATGAGGTCCATGTCTAGACTACATAGGAATTAGATTATGATTTGTTTTTTATAAAAAATGTTGTTGTTGTTGTGTACCATCGAGTCAAAACCAATCCATAACTCATCCTCTAGTGAGTTTTCAGAGGCAGTCAATTGCAGAGGAGGAGACTGCCTATCCTTCTCCTGTGGAGAAGCTGGTGGACTTGAACTGTGTGCCCTTAGGATTGCAGGGCTCCTTATAAAAGGTATCTAGCAATTAATGAATAATTGATTGTATAAAATTCTATCATTCCATCTCCAGCCTTATTTGTGTCACCAATGCCATATTTGCCAATTAGCAGTCCTTTGTTTCTGATTTTTTCATTCTAGTCATCAATTATTATTAATGCATCTTGATTGCATTGTTAATAAATTTTAGGTTACTAAAGTTGTTAGAAACCCTCAATTTTTTCATCTTTTGCTTTTATGGATTGTGCTTATGTGAAACCTATACTTGGACCAGGGGGCAGTCATGAGACCTTCTCAATCTGTATGTGGAATAGATCATTCAGGAAACTGGGCTTTCTAAAGAAAAATGTGGCATCAAGATTGGTGAAAGACTCATCAACAATCTGTGTTATACAGATGACACAATCTTGCTTGCTGAAAGTGAGGTAGACCTGAAGTGTCTGTTACAGAAGGTCAAGGACTGTAGTTTTCAGTAAGTATTGAAGCTCAATCTCAAGAAGACAAAAATTCTCACCACTGGACTAATTGACAATACCATGATAGATGGAGAAGAGACGGAAGTTGTTAACAATTTCAGCTTGCTAGGCTCCAAAGTCAACAGTCTTGGAAACAGCCGTCAGGAAATAAGAAGAAGAATTGCATTCAGGGAAGTGTGATATCAGGGACATAGGAATGACAGAGGAATTTATTTTTGTGATAAAAAAAAACCAAAACCACAAACCAACCAAGTAGACACACTGCATTCTATTTCTAATGCTTTCTGCTAGTCATATCTTCTAGATCTGTTTGGTGTATAGATTTGGTACCTAGATGGTATCTACATTTCTGCTATTATCCACAGATAAGGTAAGTTTCAAAACTAATATATGGACAAAATCTATAAAGACAATAATGGTCCCTTTTGGTCATGAAGTCTGAAGGCACCAACACCAAAGACTCCAATAAATTTTGTGAATATATATGGCGCCAGATTTTATTTGTGTCCTGAGGTTGACATGACCTCAAGGCACATTAGGTATCAAGTAGGAAAATGGATTTACATATTCTGTGTTAAGTGGACTTGACGTTTCCCTCCTCCTAAACTTCTTTCTCTTGGTGTCTTCCTGGTTGATTAGTGATTCTCTGGAGCCATGTGAATCATGTTTTGTAAACCCAGGAGCTCTGGAAAGGGTTGAGATGTTTTGTTTCATTTTGGAGTTGTCTTTAGTTGGTTGTTTTTGTTTTTTTTTATTATGAACCCCTCCTTCAAAAGCAAACATGGAGCCTAATTGGGTTGGCAAAGCTTTGCCCTTACCACTTTAAAAGTTAACACACTATGCATCACCTGTAATCTTTGCCAGGCAGTTCTGAAGTAGCTTGCGACAGGAGGTGAGGTACTTAGGGAGGGGTCTGAGGCTTTTCATACTAATCAAAAGTATTACTCAAAAAGCAGAGAACGCCTGAGAGAGGTTCTTAGTGTAGAGGATGTGCCCAAGACTCAAGAATAGGGTGGAGAATGTCATGAGACATGAAGGGTCATTAAGAAGAGAAGAGAATTGCTTCTTTGAACAAAACTGGGGAAGTTGGCCCAGAGTGATGCTACATAAGCAGCATCATGAAATCCCGCCGAGCATGAACCTCACTGCCTTCCTGTGTGCTTATTTTATATAGAGTTGGAAGGAGTCTCTGTCTTAGCGTGTGCTTGTCCTGTTCGGGCTCCCTTTCACCAACTGTGATCTTAGATAATCTCTTCTGTAGAAAGTGAGTTTTAGGCCAGGAACAAGAAGGGGCTGCTTTCATATCTTCAAGAATTATTCTGTAAGGCCAATGCCTTATTTGAGTTAAAAAAAAAGGCATGGATATATGACTCAGTTATTCATTGAAAACATTTGCAGAACACTTGGCTAAATGCCAGAGATAACAATAATAAAATAATGACCATTTAAAGAGCACTTACTATGTGCCAGGGCTGTGTCAGATGCTTTCCTTGATTCATTTACTTGATTGCCATAAGTGCCCTATGATGTAAGTACATTATATAACTGAGAAAACTGAAACTTGGAAAGGTCATATAAAAGCCCAAGGTGATACACCTACTAATACAGAAATAGAATTGATATCCAAGTCTTCCTTGTTCTAGAACCTGTGTTTTGAACACAAGTTAAAATATCAGTGTGGATATTTTGATGGTGTTTGGGCAGATCCTGACACTCATGTGGTTCCAGTGTAATGGGAAGACAGACACAAAATATGTGAGAGGTGTGGTAACTGCCGCAGAAGGATCGATTCCAGTCACAGTGCAGCAAAGTCCATCACATGAATATGACAGGAGGAAACTTGGAATGATAACTTTGAGTTATAACTTAGCATCCTGTCAACATTACCACTATTAACAGTTGGAGGCAGATAAATGTTTGTTGCTGGAAACAAACAAGCATCCTGTGAATGTAGGATCTTTGACAGCATCCTGGTCTCTTATTGTTAGATGCCAGGAGCACACACCTTTAGTTGTCCTTGGTGGAAAAAAGTGCTCCCTAGTTGAGAATCATACCTCTACAACATTTAAATATTTAAAGGGGAAAAGTTATGTCTCAGTTATAATTTTGGTTTTGTCTTCTCTATCCCAACATATAAATATTTATAAGCCACTCTAATCAGAACTCTCAGAGTACTCATTCTTTTCAAGCATCCACAGAATATTCTTTAAGCCAGACCAATTCTTGGTCAAAGAGGAAAACCTTTAAATAATTGTAAAATAATTGAGATCACTAAATACTGCTTTCTGATCCCAGTTAAATGTAAATTAAAAAACAACAACACTATTTACTAGATATCCTCAACTATTTGAAAATTAACACATTTATGAAGACCTTATGAGTCTAAGAAGGAATATTGTTGTTGTTATTGTTGTAATGTGCCCTAAAGTGTACAGTGAATCTATGTACAACAGCACCAAACCCTGCTCTATCCTTTACCAATCTTATTGTCTCTGAACACCTATCCCCATTACCCCAGTCACTGAATCAATCCATCTCATTGAAGGTCTTCCTGTCTTGCACTGTCTCTCCACCCTCCCAAGCATGACATCTTTCTCCAAGGGCTGTGAAGAAGGAATAAGAAAGGGCACTTTAATTTCTTTAATTAAAATAAAATTAAAACAGTGTATTGAGATTTGTAGTTTGACAACAAGTGTTTAATGGGAGCTACATGGTTTAAATTCTCATGTTGTTGGTAGGTGTCATCGAGTCGAATAACCTTACAAAAAACAGATCTGAACCCTGTCCTAGCCTGTGCCATCCACATAATCTCTGATACACTTAACCCATTGCTGCAGTTACTGTGTTAATCCAACTCATTGGGGACCTCCCTCACTTTCACTGACCCTCCACACTTCCAATCACAATTCTTTTCCATGGAATACCTTCTCTCAGTAACATGTCCAAAGTATGATAGATGAAGCTTCTCCATCCTTGGTTATAAGGAAAATTCTGGTTGCACTTTTCCCAAAATATATCTATCTGTTCATTCTTTTAGTCAATCCATGAGATATCAATTACTCTTCTCAAACATCACAACTCAAAGGCATCAATTCTTCTTCTGTCATTCTTATTCATTGCCCAGCTCTCAGAAGCATAGCAAGTGATCAAAAAGCCCATGGCCTGATCAGGTATACCTTGGTGATATTGTTGTTGCTATTCTTGTGTACCACTGAGTCAGAACCAACCCAGAGCTGACCCTCTGGTGGGTTTTCAGAGACAGTTAATCCCATGGAAGGAGATTGCCCATTCTTCTTTCACAGAGTCGCTGGTGGATTAGAACTGATTGGCTTTGGAATTGCAGCACCGCTTCTTGCCACTAGGCAACCAGAGCTCCCTTAATTTTCAAATGAACATCATTGCTTCTCGATATTTTGGATAGGTCCTTGACAATGGACTTGCCCAAACTGATGAGTCTTCTGGTCTCCTGATTGCTGATACTTAGGATGTTGACTGTGGATCCAAGTAAGATGAAGTCATTTACAGTTTCAATCCTTTCTCCATCTATTATGAAGCTGCCTATGACCCAGTAGTAAGGACCTTTGCTTTCTGGATGTTGAGATGTAATCCGTGTTGAATACTATAATCTTTAATCTTCTGCATCAAGCATTTCAAGTTCTTCTCATTTTCAGCAAGCAAGATTGTGTCATCTGCATAACACAGGTTGTTAATGAGTCTTCTTCCTCTGATCCTGACACTTCACTCTTCTTTACAGAGTCCAGCTTCATGAATTATTTGCTCAGCATACAGATTGAATAGCTGTGGAGAAAGGACACAACCCTGATGCACACCTTTCCTGATTTTAAACCATTCATGTTCCTTTGTCCATTCAGACAATAGCTTCTTGGTCTAGGTATTGATTTCATATGAGCACAATAAAGTATACTGGGATTCCCATTCTTCTATTGAGAACAATATTATTAGACATATTTTGTTATGATCTACACAATCAAAATGCCTTTGAGTAGTCAATAAAACACAGATAGATATTCTTCTAGTATTCTCTGATTTTGGAAGGAGGAGTGGCATATACTTCCATAATAGCTTGTCTCCGGAAACCCTATGAACCTAGAGAGAGGATGAAAGGCACCCAAGCATTGAGGACTCTCCTTCATAGGGTCACTATGAGTCACCTGCGACTCGACAGCACTTAACAACAACAACAACAATTAATTCTCTGATTTAAGCCAGGATCCTACTGACATCAGCAATAATATCTCTGGTGCCATCTTTGTTGTAGTTGTTGTTAGGTGCTATTGGGTCGAGCATGGCTCATAGTGACCCTATGAACAAAAGATCTGAACCCTGTTCTATCCTGCTCCATCCTCACACTTCTTGACACACAAGAGTCCATTGTAGCAGTCACCGTACAATCCACCTGGTTGAGGGTCTTCCCTTGCTAACCCTCCGCCCTGCCTAACATCATGTCCTGCTCCAAGGAATAGCACCTCCTAGCAACATTTCAAAGCATATAAGGTGAAGCCTCATCATTCTTGCCTCCAAAAAGCACTCTGGCTGCACCATCTTTAAGAAATATCTGTTCATTCTCTTGGCTGTCCATGAAACGTTCAGTGCTCTTCTCCAACACCATAGTTCAAAGGCATCAATTCTTTTTCTGTAACCTTTATTCATTGCCCAAGTATCTGATGCTTAGCTAGTAGTTGGAAAGACTATGGCCTGAATCAGACACACCTTAGTCCTCAAATTGACATCACTACTCCTCAATAATTTGGAAAGGTCTCTAACTGCAGATTTTTCCAGAGCAATGCATTTCTTTATTTCCTGACTGTTAGTACCAAGGGTGTTAATTGTGGATCCAAGCAACATGAAGCTTTTGACAGTTTCAATCTCCTCTCCATCCATCATGACACTGCCTTTTAGTTCAGTGGTAAGAATCTTTGTTTCTTGATATTGAGCTGCAATCTATACTGAAGGCTGCATTCCTTGACCATTCCTGGTGCCATACTCTTCTAAAACCAGCTTGAACTTCTGACAGTTTCCTAGCAACATGCTGTTCCAGCCATTTTTGGATGATCTTCAGTAATAATTTGCTTTAATGTGTTATTAATGGTGTTATTCTATAATTTGACACTCTGTTGGATTATCTTTTTTTAGAATGGGAACAAATACGATTCTCTTCTAGTTAGTTGGTAAGGCAGCTGTCCTTCTAATTTCCTGGCATACACTAATGAGCTCATCCAGGGTTGTATCTGTTAGTTGAAACATGTCAATTGGTATTCCATCTATTTCTGGGACCTTATTTTTTGCCTTCAACATAGCTTGAACTTCTTCCTTTGTTACCATTGCCTTTGGTGCAGCTATTCTCTGTATATTCCTCCCATGTTCTTTTTGATACTTCCCAGATTATTCAAAATTTTGCCCGTGATATCTCTCTGTGAGGCTTGAATTTGTTTTTCAGCTTGAGAAATGCCAAGCAATTTCTTCCCTTTCTGCTCTCTGACTCTAGCTCTTTGTACATTTCATTATACTTTGCTTTGTCTTCTTGAGCTGCCCTTTGAAATCTTCTGTTTATCTCTTTTACTTCAGCTTCTCCTTCCTTGGTTTTGGCTTCCTGATGCTCTGATGCCATTTTCATAATTTCTTCTGACATCTAGTTTGCTTTTTCTTTCTTCTCTGTCTTTGTAATGATCTTTTTGCTCTCTTCATGAATGATATCCCTCATTTTATCCCACAGCTCCTCTGGTCTTCAATCATTTGAGATTAATGCCTCAAATTTAATTTTTTTTATCATTCAAATACATTGTGTTTCACGTGGGTACATTGTGTTTTAGAAAATCTTTTGTTTACATTGTATTTCATTCATGTATACAGATTATGAGATATCCCCCCTCACAATCATTTTACTAATTACTGCATTTGTGAAAGCATGTAAGCCAGCTACTTCATGACTCTCACCTTAATAAAACCTCTTTTAGATAGCCAGTTTCTGATTTGCCCACCCTTATGAAACCAGGACTCTGAGGGAACAAGCATATCCCTTTTGCTGAAGAATCCTCTATTCAATTTGGAAACTTTGAGCATCTGCATCCACTGGCAAAATCCAGCCCAGAGTGAACCGTCAGGTGGCAGGAATCAACCTTAGCTCACAGTATGGATCACTTTCTCTTCATCTGGTAGAGTTCTGGTCAACTCATCCCCAGCCATTTGTGGCTAGGTTCAAATGGACATGAGTCACAAATCCAGAAGTCCGCACTTCTCTCTGCATTCCAGACATGCTGGTGCCTTTTTTTCAGCCCTAACCCCCACATAGGACCAAGTCAATAAACCAGCGGTCTTCATGACTCCTTACTCCTCAAGCCAACAGCCCTTTCCTGCTCATTCACACATCTGTGAATATGCTAAGTGACGGCGCTGAAGGAATATATCTATTCAGCCTGTCTCTCCTTTTCAAATCTGTCTTTGAGATACTTTTAAGTTCAGGTGAGATAGGCTCACAGTCGTATTTTGGTTCTTATGGATTTGTTTTCATTTTCTTCAGCTTTAGCTTGAACTTGCACATAAGTAATTGGTGGTCTGTTCCAGAGTCAGCACCTGGCCTTGTATTTATATTGACCTTCTCCAATGATTCTTTCCACAGATGTAACCAATCTGATTCCTGTGCAAACCATCATGTCAATGAAGTTTCCTTCTATTCCTCCTTTTTAAGAGTTTTATCTTGAATGAATGTTGTATTTCTCAAAATTCATTTTCTTAGCCTATTGCATTTTGGGTCTATTTGCCTTTTTAAATAATATAGTTGTTGTTGTTGTTGTTAGGTGCTGTCGAGTCATAGACGACTCATAGCGAACCTATGAACAAAAGGCCTGACTGAGCACTTTTCATACATAGAGTTTCCAGAGGCAAGCCATTTCAAAAAGTGGATGCCACTCCTGCTTCCAGGCTTGTTTTAGTCAGGAAGCTCCAGCAAACACTGTCCACCATGGGTAACCATTACCACTTTTGGCACCTCACTGTCACAGTGTTCAGCATCACAGCAACCACGAGTTACCTCTGTACAGCAAATAGACAGACCAGTGCTATATCACCTAGAAGAATGTTTGACAGGAAAACAATTTTAACCAGGCTGAGGGCCAGAGAGTATTAATATAGTACACTACATTAATTTAGGGAGATTGGGGTCCTGGTGGTTATGGAGTCAAGTCAAAGGCAAGTGGTGTTCAAATCCACTAGCTGCTCCACAGAAGAAAAATGGACTATAACTTTCTGTAAGATTAATAGCCTCTGACAACCCACTGGAGGGTCATCTATGAGAAGGTTACAACTCAAAGGCACACCACAGCATTTATATTTATTGCTTCTTTTAAAGTCTGTTTTGGTAGTTTATATCTTTATCTTAGAATTTAGTAGTTTCATCTAAGTTATTAAGTCTACTTATGTAGGGTCTTCATAATATTTCCTATAAAGTTCTCATATCTGTAGGGTGCATAGTGATTGTAGTAAATTTATTCTGAGTTTTAATAATTTGGATCTTTTCTCTTGTCTGCTGGTAAATCTAATTAAAGGTTTATTAATTCTCTCAGTCCATTCAAAGGATCAATTTGGGGGGTGATTGATTTTCAATTTTATTTCTATTTAGTTTTTAGTTGGTTTCAGCTCTAATCTCAGTTACTCTACTTTAGATGAATTTCTCTTTTGTTTGTTTGTGAGATAAAAGCTTAAATTTGTTCATTTTTATGATAATTATAAATATTCATATTATAACAGATATGAATCAATTGTAACTCTCAAAAAGAGAAATAGAAGGAAACGTGATCAAAATAATAAATTGTATCTACCAAAAAACTTACAGGCAAAATCTTTTTTGGGAGCTCTGGTAGTACAATGATTAAAGTATAAATCTTCTGGCCCAAAATATGGCAGTTCAAATCCACTTGCTGCTCTACTGGACAAAGATAAGATGATCCACTTCTGTAAAGATTACAGCATTGAAAACAGTGTGGGAAAATTCTGTTCGGTCTTCTAGCATTGCTGTGAAGAAAAACCACTTCAGACAAAACAGTAACACCATCTTTAATAGTGAAAGAATTCTTTCTCTCTAAGACTGAGAATGAGGCTAAGCTGGCCATGTTTGCTAACTCCTTCCAACATTAAACTTGAGTCTCTATACAGTACAATAAGAAAGTAAAACAAATTAAAGTCACACAGAATATATAGGTTAAAAAAAAACCCCTCTGTTTGCATCCCTATGACCTTGCATATAGTAAATCCTTAGGGACTCTTTAAAAAACCTGATCAGAGAAATTGTGGTACATTCATACAATGGAGCACTGCACAGCATGCAGGAGCAATGATTTTAAAAACTACTTACTCTCTGGTGGCCTAGTGGCAAGGAGCTGCAACTACAATCTCAGAGGCACAAGGTTCGAATCCACCAGATGCTCTGCCGGGGAAGGAGGGACAATCTCCTCCTGTACCATTCAGATCTGATTTGACGGTACACTCTCACACACACACACACACACACACACACACACACACACAAATAAAAAAAATTTTTTTAAAAAAACTACTTACATAACTCGGGAGGGACTGTTGGAGAGCATCAGGCTAAGTGAACTAGCTCAGTCCCATAAGGACAAATACAGTATAAAACGATCATTGTAGAAATAGAAAGATGACTAGTAAAATGTATGTGAGGATCCAAGGCAGGGAGAGTAGGAGCAGAAGGGCGAGGATGAGCTGGGGGTAATCATAGGGTGGCACAATTGGCTGGGTGGAAGGAGGAATGGGTAAGGAAATGGCAAAGACCCACGATGAGAAACAATGTATATGGCTTTGTAAGCAAACCAGTATAAAATAAAAACTTCATTTTAAAAAAAGTGACCAATAGGGGAAATAAACCAAAAAAACAACCCAATCAGAATTTGTAAGCAAACTTAGCCACATCACAGGATATAAAACCAACATCAACCACATGACATCAAAGGGGCAGCAGCATTTACTCAAAACCAAAGTTCTGAAGTCAAGAAGGATCAGGGGGGAAATAGAGGTATGGAAATGGGGAAACCCAGGGAGGAAGGAAAAGGGTGCTATACTGTTAGAACACTGGATCTGACTCCTTGGAGTTATAACTAAGTAGCCTCACAACTTTGGTACGATTAACATTTGGGGCCAGATAACCCAAGGAGTCAGATCTACCGTGACACCTCTGCCATGGACTTCATCATCTAGCTCCATGAGTCAACCCCTTGGCTCCCATTCAAGGAAGCCTCACATAGGAGAAAGAGTGTGGTTTGGAGTCTACCCATGGAGATTCAAATCCTGGGGCAAAGATTTTGTCCTCTTACAGTTCTAATCCACCAACTGCCCCATTGGAGAAAGATGCAAAAACTCCTATGAAATTTAAAGCCTTCACAAACCCACTGGGAAGTCAGCTATGAGTCCGTTCCTACTCAAAGGTACACAACAATGATTCAGGGAGAGGAAGAGAGGTTGTAGAAAATGAATACATGATAAATACTTATTAATATGGGTAAAGAAGAAGACAATATGAAATAAAAGGAGAGACAGTGGGGTGGTGGTAATTACTGTTATGGAACAAAATGTGCATGAATGATTGGGGGGAAACGATGTTATGTAGACTTTCACTCAATTCACAATTAAAAAATACATAAACTAAAAAAAAGTGTGCTCTTTGACAATATACTTGGCTCCTTTCTCCTTGATATTCATCTTTAAAATGGAAATAAGGATATTTCTATCCTACAGGGTTGTTATAAGGATTGCTGTCATGTGACATACAGTTGACGATAATTCATAACAACGATATGCATAAGTGGTCTGAACCTTTCCCTGTTTTGTGCCATCATCATCATCTCTGATATGCTCAAGCCCATTGTTATAGTCACTGTATCAATCCACCTTCTTATGGGTCTTCCTCTCTCTCTGACCCTTCATTTTTCCCAGCATGATGACTTTTTCTAAGGACTGGCTTCCCTTGATATGACGCCCAAAGAATGGGAAACCAAGTTTCACCATCTTGCCTCTAAGGAGCTCCCTGGCTGCACTTTCTTCAAGACAGATTTGTTTGTTTGTTTGTTTGTTTTGGTAGTCCATGGGATATTCACTACTCTTCTCCAACACTACAATTCAAAGACATCAATTCTTCTTTCATTCTTATTATTTGTCCAACTTTGAAATGCATAGGAAGTAATTGAAAAGACCATGACTATAATTCTGAGTTATCAGGATTGTGATTGATTGCCTTCAAGTTGAGCACAACTCATAGTGACCCTATGAACAAAAGCCCTGAAGCCCCTCTACAACTATCAACATTTATCAAAGTTCATAGAGTTTCCAGAGGCATGTTATGTAGGAAGTGGATGCTATTCCTGCTTCCAAACCTGTCATGTTATTGTTTTTATGTGTCATTGAGTCACCTGTGATGCATAGCGACCCTATGTATAGCAGCTCTGAACTCTTTTTCTGTCGTGAGTCAGTCTCACTGACTCTGACATACCAACCCCCAGTTACTTTATCAATCCATCTCATCCGGGATCTCCCTCTCCTATGCTGTCCATCCACTCATGATGTCCTTCTCCAAGGACTGATCTCTCCTGGCCATGTGCCCAAAGTACGTGAAGCGGAGCTTCAAAATCCTAGCCTCCATGAAAAGACGTAGTTTCACACTCTTCAAGATAGACCTATTTGTTATCTTGGCAGTCCATGGTATGTTCAAGACTCTTCTCCAGCACCACAACTCAAAGGCATCTATTCTTCTTCTTCTGTCATCCTTAGTCATTGTCCAACTCTCTGAAGCACCTTTGTATCTAGACTGAAATCGTTGCTCTTCAGCACTCTGGAGAGGTCCGTGACAGCAG
>NW_006399779.1:13279940-13329805 GCF_000299155.1 Elephantulus edwardii
ACAGTCCTTGACCTTTTGCAGCAAGTGTTTCAGGTCCTCCTCAGTTTCAGCAAGATTAGATGAGTTAATATTTGTATAGAACTTGAAGAAGTACCTGCCATATACTAAGTATTTTGTCAACTTTCCTAGGGTCTCTGTAAGTCAGAATCCATTTGAGTTCCACAGTTTTGTTTGATTTTCTGTTTTGGGGTTTTTTTAGCTTTTGCCGCGTCTCTGTTGATCATGGTTCACTTGATCATGCTTATGCAAAACCTATATGTGGACCAGTAGACAATCATCAGAACAGAGCAGGGAAACATTGCATGGTTCAAAATTGGGAAGATTATATGCCAGAGATGTGTCCTATCTGAATACCTTTTCAAACTATATGCAGAACAGATTATCCTGGAGGCTGGGCTCTATGAGGAGAAATGTTACATCAGGATTGGAGGTAGACTCATCAACAATCTGTGTTATGCAGATGACACAACCCTGCTTGCTGAAACTGAGGAGGACATGAACTCTTGCTGCAGAAGGTCAAGGACTGCAGCCTTCAATATGGATTGAAACTCAACATAAAGAAAACAAAGATTCTCACCACTGGAACAATTGGCAGTATCATGATAGATGGTGAAGAGATTGAGATTGTTCACAGCTTCAATTTGCTTGGCTTCACAATCAAATATCTTGGTACCAGCAGCCAAGAAATTAAAAGACAAATTGCTTTGGGAAAATCTGCTGTCAGAGACCTCTGTAGAGTACTGAAAAGTGAGGATGTCAGCCTGATCCAGGCCATAGTCTTTGCAATTACTTGTTATGCATCAGAAAGCTGGACAATAAGGATAGAAGGAGAATTGATGCCTTTGAGCTGTGGTGCTGGAGAAAAGTATTGAATATACCATGGACTGCTAGCAGAACAAACAGGTTTGTCCTAGAAAGGGTGAGACCAGGCTGCTCCTTGGAGGCAAGGATTCTGAAGCTCCGTCTAACATACTTTGGACATGTTTCCAGTAGGGAGCAATCCATAGAGAGGAACATCATGCTTGGGAGGGTGGAAGGGCAGCACAAGAGAAGAAGATCCTCGATGAGATGGATTGATTCAGTGACTGTGGTGATGGGTGTATCAGAGACAATACGATAAACACAGGATAGAGTAGGGTTTAAGGATGTTGTGCATAGGGTCACTATGAGCTACAGGTGACTCAATGGCACATAACAACAACTACATGTCTCTGTTAAATAAATACACATGTTGGAATTAATCATAGGCATAAATTTCCTATGGCACAGGTTTGAAGTATCTCAGATGCATCAGAATCAAGTTAGAGGTAATGATATGATTACTTCTGGATTTCAGTATTTGTGGTGATCTTAAAGGCTTAATAAGGGAGAAAGGCAATCACCTCCTGTGCAATTAACTGCCCCTGAAAATCCACTGGAGGCTGAGTTATGAGTTGATGCCAACTTGGTGGCACCTAACAACATCAATGATTGTTTAGTGCCAAGGAGTTGAGCTGTCAATCCAAGACCTTATGGTTCAAATCTACCAGCTGTACCAGAGGAGAAGATGGACAACTTCCTCCCTTGTGATTTACTGTCTCTGAAAATCTGCTGGAGAGTCAGCTATGGGTTGACTCTGACTTACGGAACATAATGAAAATAACAATACAGCCAAAAGCAAGCCTTGGTGACGCAATGCTTAAGTGCTCAGCTGCCAAACCATCTGCAGCTGTGCTGGAGAAAGACTTAACGATCTGTTACCATAAAGATTCTTTGTTCTACCCATTTGTGAGCTGTGACCAGCTTAGAACTGACCCTCTAGAGGGTTTTCAGAAGCTGTAAATTTTACAGGAGGAGATTGCCCATCTTTCTCCCAAGGAGCAGAGGGTAAATTTGAATCAAGTGCCTCTGGGCTGGCAGCACAACTCTTCACTCACGAGGCCACCAGAGCTCCTTTCCTGTAAAGATTGCAGTCTAGGGGGGTAGTTCTATCCTGTCATATGAGGTTGCTTTGAGCTGAGGTAAGGGGTGGGGGAGGGGGGAAATCATCTTGCAAATTATGCTCCAAAGAGACCCAGACTTCCGTGTGTGTGTGTGTGTGTGTGTGTGTGTGTGTGTGTGTTTAAATGGGTCAGACAGTAAACAAGTAAACTTGTAGTAAGCAAGATAATCTTAGATAGTGGTATTATGAAGTAAATAAAATAGGGTAATTTGATAACAAAATAGATAAGAGTCTTGTTGGAGTTGTTCCCCACGTGGTACCACCCAGTCTTCCCACATCCTGGCCAGGCCTCACTCTGCCAGAGAATAGGCATCCAGGAGCAAAGGACTACACACATCTTCCACATGGCCACACTCCATTTAAGGGTCAAATAGGCCAATTTCCTACATCCTGTGCCTCCCTTTATTCAAAAGCCCCAAATCACTATTCCAGTGACACTCCTGTGAAAAATTTTCCATGAACTTCCACTAAAACCTCCCTTTATTTAATTTCACCTTAATTGCATCAATTAGGCTCCTTTCATGTTTGCTCAACAAACCCTTTTGTTTCTTTCACTCAGCTCTGAGCAACAGCTGCCAAATGGAGCCTTTGTTCCAGGGCCTTTCCTAATGGTCTTCACACCAGGCCTGTTTGTTTTTCTCAGTGGCAGCTCCTAACAAACCTGGAAAAGTGTGGCCATTAAGCCACCAAGGGACAAGCTCAGTTGCCAGCTGCCATTTACCCCCAACTCAGCTCATGAAATGAAAAAAGGATACCTTTTGTCTCTGGAAGGGATTTCTCATTTGTTGTGCTGGGAAACGCATCAGAAAACCTGAACTCATCGATGTTGTCCTCGTATTCTGACTACATAGCACGGGCCCCCATCATCCAGCCTTCATTCCACAAGTTTATATACAGATCTTTCCCTAGCTTGTCTCCTTGTTCCCAGTCTCATCTCACTTCACCCACTAGTTCCCCGTAACTATCAGAGATGACTAGTTCTTACATGGCTCCAATCACAGCCCTCCCATGCCTAAACCCTTTGACAATCTCTGAGCTTTGCACATAGTTCAGGGTAAATTGTTCACTCCTTGACTTGCTACTCAAGTTCTTCAGGTTTGACTCTCTTGTTCACTCTGACAGCCACTTAAGGTAGATCTTCAACAATGAATGAATGACAATCCAACTTTTCTGTAAACTTTTATTAAAATAATGATTTTTAAAAAAAGATAAAAAGACATTTAAAAAAAATAACTTTTTAGATCTTTCCTTCCCTGTACGTGCACACCGCTCCTGCTCCTCTCATTAAGGGAAAAGGGGTAGTTTCTCCCCACTCCTTGAATATGGACTGGCCTTGGTGACTTACTTAATCATTAATGCACCTGAAATGATGTTTTGGACCCTCTAAAATGAAGTTTCAAGAAGCATTGCCTCTTCCACTGGGCCTTATGGAATGCTCTTAGAGCATTGGTTCTGGGGTAAGTCAGTCCCTATGTACATCATGTTGTAAGAAGTCCAAACCACATGAACAGGTCCCAGACAACCAGATGCCATGTGAATGAGATGGGTGGGGAGCAAGGAATGCAAAGATTCCGATAACAATGAAAGCCATATTAGAATTGGGTCTTGAGTCCTAGCTATGGTCTAGTGGATAGTGAGTTGTTCAGCTAAGCTGAAGGGAAGGGATTCAAATCCACCAGCGGCTGGATGGGAAATCTCCCCTTCTGCAATTTGTAGCCTCTGACAATCCTCAGGAGGGTCTACTAGGAATCCGGTCCAATTTGATGGCAATGAAAGAGAAAAATCCTAATCGATGTCAAACAAATCAGAGATGAATCACCCAGCCAAGCCTTTCCAAATTCTTCACCCACAAAATCATAATAAAAAACAAAATAGTTCTTTTAAAGCCACATAGAAGTGCTTGTTTTTAATTTTCAGGTATTTAGATAGCAGGGTTGTTGCTGTGAATAAGTACCCTCAATCATATTTCAAGTCACAGTGACTTTATGTACAACAGAACAAAACACTCTCCGATCCTTGCAATTGTTACTATGGTTGAGCTCATCCACAGTCCTCCACTCTACCATTCAGCTGTTGAAGGGTGCATTGCCCAAAGAACAAAATGCAATCTGGCTGCTTCTTAGAGAGGATGGTGAAACTTCATCTCACACATGCATATTGTCAAGAGGGGCCAGTCCTTGGAAAAGACATCAAGTTTGGAAAAGTGGAGGGTCAGTGAATTAGAGGAGGACCCTCACAAGATGGGTTGACACAATGACTGTACCAATGGACTCAAGTATTTTGGAGCAGATGAGGATGGCACAGGAGAGGGCAAAGTTCCCAGGGTCGCAATGAGTTGTGGTTGACTTGAAGGCACCTAACAACAGTATGGTTGAGCCTACTGTTGCAGCCACTATGTCAATCTGTATCACTGAGGGCCTTCCTATTTTTCTGTCACCCTCTACCCAATGTGGTGTCCTGCTCCAGAGACCAGCTTAGACCTTGCTGGTAATGTAGCCAAAGTACAGAGACAAAAATCTCACCACCTTGACGTCTAAGAAGCATTCTAAATGAAAGTTTTCTAAGATTTGTTTATCCTCCTGGTAGTCCATGGTATATTCAATGTTCTTTGACAAGATCTCATTCAAAAGAATAAACTAATTATTCATTGTTCAGCCTTTACCTGCACATGAAATAATTGAAAATACAGAGAGCAACAGACCACTAAAAAAATAACTTCTTCAAATATTTCACCCTAATTTCCTTGGTTTCCTCAAAACCGTCACACATATTCCCATCTGTCTTCACACATACTACTTTCCCTTATTAAAATATCAGTTTCCACTTTTCTCTGCAGGATTAGCTTCTAAGTAATACTTCCTTTGGCTAGATTTATGATTGTTATTGTGGTATACCGTCAAGTTGGAACTGAACTGTGGCTGACACTTTAGTGGGTTTTCAGAAGCATTAAATTACCTTTTTCTCCCATGAAGCAGCTGGTAGATTTGAACCACATACTTTTGTGTTGACAGCACAGTTCATTACCACATATAGTTTTCAAGTCTGTATTAATTCAACAGGTATTTATTTTGCATTAATTATGTTCCAGGCACTGAAGATTCTAGTTGAACCATAGTCATGATGCTCTAGACTTTCTTTGCATCAAAGACTCAGTATATGGTGTAAAATGACTTTTTTCTTTGTGATTTCCCTCTCCAGGTCCTGACACATACTAAGTGTTCAATAGATTGCAACCAAATAAGAAGCTGTATTGTGATCCTTAGTCGACCTTCATATGAAGGTTTAGCTGAATCTATCTAAGTTGATTTTTGCCAACTCCACTTTCTTAAAGGGAATTCTGGTGGCCTAGTGGATAAAAGGTATGCTTCAACCCAAAGGCATGCAGTTTGAATCTACAAAATTGTCAGTTGGAGAAAGATGGGTAATGTCCCCCTGAGGAGTTTACAGGCTCTGAAAACTCACTGAGGTTTCATTTATGAGTCAATTCCAAGTTGAGGACACGTTACAAGAACTACCTTCTTCTTTTTTATTTTATTATTTTTTTTAAGAACTGCCTTCATTGACTATGCAAAGGCATTTGACTGGGTAGATCATAACAAACCGTGGCTGACCCTGAGAAGAATGGGAATCCCAGAACACTTGATCATTCTAATAAGAAACCTATACTTGGGCCAGGAGGCAGTCATCAGAACAGAGCAAGGGAGCATTGCATGGTTCAAAATTGGAAAGGGCGTATGCCAGGGATGCGTCCTATCTCCATACCTTTTCAACCTGTATGCAGAACAGATAATCTGGGAGGCTGGACTCTATGAGAAGAAATGTGGGGTCAAGATTGGCAGACTATCTATCAACAATCTGCATTATGCAGATGACACAACCTTGCTTGCTGAAACTGAGGAGGACCTGAAGCACCTGCTGCAGAGGGTCAAGGAATGTAGCCTCCAGTATGGATTGAGGCTCAACGTCAAGAAGACAAAGAGTCTCACCACTGGGTCAATTGGAAGCATCAGGATGGATGGTGAAGAGATTGAGATTGTTCACAGCTTTAGTTTGCTTGGCTCCACAGCCAACACTCTTGGCACCAGTAGCCAGGAAATTAAAAGATGCATTGCCATGGGAAAGTCTGCTGTTAGGGACCTCTCCAAAGTACTGAAGAGCAATGGTGTCTCTCTGGAGACTAAGGTGCATCTGATACAGGCCATGGTCTTTGCAATCACTTGTTATGCATCAGAGAGTTGGACAATGACTAAGGAGGACAGAAGGAGAATTGATGCCTTTGAGCTGTGGTGCTGGAGAAGAATATTGAGAGTACCATGGACTGCTAGGAAAACAAACAGATTGATCCTGGAAAGAGTTGAACGAGTGGCTCTTTGGAGGCAAGGATTCTGAGGCTCCATCTAACATACTTTGGACATGTTGTGAGGAGAGACCGGTCCTTGGAGAAGGACATAATGCTGGGGAGGGTGGAGGGACGGTGCAGGAGGGGAAGGCCCTCTTCGAGGTAGATTGATTCAGTGACTGGGATAATCGGGGTGGGAGTGTCAGAGAGTGCGATTGGCACAAGACAGAGCAGAGTTTAGGGCTGTTGTACATAGGGTCGTTATGAGTCACAAGCAACCCAACGGCACTTAACAACAACAACAACAACCTTCTTGATGTAGGAAAATTGACAAAACTCTGAAATGACAATGGTGAGAACAAAGCCTGGTAAATTTCCCAGTTTGCATAACCTAAAACAAAAATTACAAACTTAAAAAAAATAACTATTGTTGTTAGGTTGTTAGGTGGTATCGAGTCTAGCAAGATTCATAGCGACCCTATGAATAAAAGACCTGAACCCTGTTCTATCCTGTGCCATCCTCACACTTCCTGACACACTAATGCCCATTGCAACAGTCACCCCATCAATCCACCTGACTGAGGGTCTTCCTCTTCTTCACCGACCCTCCACCCTGCCCAGCATCATGTCCGTCTCCAAGGAGAGCCCCTCCTGGCAACATGCCCAAAGTATGTGAGGCAAAGCCTCATCATTCTTGCCTCCAAAAAACACTCCAGTTGCACCCTTTCCAAGACATATCTGTCCATTCTCTTGACCATCCATGGGATGTTCAGGGCTCTTCTTCAACACCACGGCTCAAAGGCATCACTGTATACTCAATGGTGCGAGTACTACAATCCAAAACCCAGTGCAATTGAATAGTCTGGTCCAGCTCATAGTGACTCTACGAGTTGGGTCACATTATGACAGAGCAGCATTGCCCCATTAGGTTACCAGGGCTTGAAGTCTTTACCAAAGCAGATTGTCACTCCTCACGTGTATCCATGGAGCAACTAACAGGTTCAAATTACTCCCTTTATGATTAGCAGCTTAGCACTTAAACACTGTAACACCAGGATCATTGAAATCACTGTGTTGCTGTTGTTGTTATTGTTGTTTCCTGTCTTGTTAGAACCGACCCATAGCTGACCCTCCAGCCAGTTTTCAGAGGCAGTAAATAACATGGGAGGAGATTACCCATCCTTCTCCCATAGAGCAGCTGGTGGATTCGAACCACATGCTTTGGGGATTGTATTGTAGCTTCTTGCTACTAGGCCACGAGAGTTCCCTAAAATCACTGGAGAAGGCTATTATTGAGGCCATTAGCAAATTCAAGTCTTGAAACGCATAAGGAAATCTTCTATATTGACGATAAGGGAAAATTAGCAGATGCACCACTCCCATATCTTTGCTGTATATCATTTAACCCAAAGCCAGCCTTTCTTTGGCCTCTGCCAAGGGAATACCAAACAAATAAGGAGATGGGAACTGCCTTAGAGGAGTAAAGCAGAGGAAACCAAACTCCCGAGGTTGTGTTGTTTTGTTTTATGTTGTTTGGAATATGTCAAGCAAGCTGAGCAAGAAAACTAGCTCTTAAAGTCAAGAAAGCAGGTGTTTGCCTGGGGGCTAGATTCAGAAGCAAGTCTATTAAAGTCGAAAGCCGCAAGCTGTTGTTAGGAAGCTGCTTTGTGGTTACACCTTCTTGTGTTAGTCTGGGGAAGTAGCCCATAAGGAGTTTTGTGCTAACATAAAGGTGGTACCTCTCTGGTGGTTACAATTCCACAGATGTTCCTAAAGAGAAAAAAAAGGCTATCTCCTTCCATATGATTTATAATCTCAGAAAACCTGCTGGAGGGTCAGCTATGAGTTGGTTTTGAGTCAGTGGGAGGGAGGTAGGGAGGGAGGGAAGAAGGGAGGGAAGAAGCCTTGAAGACAGTCTGACGGTTGTTTGTCAATATGGCCCAGGGGGAGGCAGAGCTTGGAAGGCAGAGGGACAATGAGAAGTTTGTCCATTATCTCAACCAGAGATGTTTCTTCTCTCCCCCACCCTGTGCCTGAGACAATGACTAGAGGTACTTTTGGCTTTCACACTTAAGGTTAGAAGACTCCTTGCACCTAGTGGAAGAGAACAAGAATGCTGCTGAATGTTCTACAGGGCACAGAGCAGCTTCCGAGCAAATCTTGCCCACAGCGTCATTAGAGCCTGGTGTAGAACCATCAGAATCACCCAGATGACTTGCTAAAACTCTGATAGCTGCGGGTTGAGACCCAAGTATTAGTACTTAATAAAGCCCAAGTGGTACTGATGCTGCTCCTGGGCTCCCAATGGGAGACCAATTGACTGAGCTTCCTTTCTTTGTATCATGGAAGGTGAGAAGGAGCAGATCTTCTTGAATGATGATGAAACATCAAAGCAGGAGGCTCCTAAGCAGATATTTTGGGGAACCATGCTCTCCAACCCCCATGACTGATGGAAATCTTTCCTCTGAGCTAATGAAATCCATCTAAGTTCAGCTTAAGCACTTGCTCTGGTTTATAATAGAAAACAAAACAAACAACTATAAAACAAAGCTTTGCTTGAAAGACAAACAGTAGCCTGAGCAGGAGAGTGGAACTTGGGTCACTTCCGAGGCATATTCGAGCGAGGAACGCAGAGCCGATAACAGTTGTCCCAGTTCTCGGGAGGGGCAGCCAGACCAACAAAAGTTCAATTAGTACATCTTGGCAATAACGACCACAGAGAGTTTGGCAATAATAAATTAAGGCTACGCTTGGCTTGCACCCAGGCTCGATACTGTAATCCTGCCAGGCTTTGTGAAAGAGTGCCTTTGAAGGCTTCTGAAGAGGGTCAACTTAGGAAACAATCCCCGCTTTTGTTTGTGGCTACTCTGCTCTGTTCTTTGCTAGTTTTTTCCCCACCCATCATGAAGGACACTTACATGAGCGTTACACTTCTGTTCTACCAACTGGGGCCAGTTCACTACCTTTCTAAGATTGTACAAGAAGTCCATTACCCGCTTCTACAGAGGAGATGTCACCTGCAGAAGCCACCCATGGATGGGACTTAAAGGGGCAAGGTAGTCTGAGGGATGAATTTTCTAGTTTAAAATTGCCGTTTCTGAGAAAATAAGGCACAAAGTCTGCTCACATGTAGAGACACTTTCTATTCTAAATGTGTTTTAAGGGTGAGAAAATGAAATCCACTGAACTTGCTAGGAACCTTCAACTCGTATACAGTGTAGTGTTGTTAATGACATTAAGCTGTATAATTGCATTATTTAATACTTATTGATTCCTGACACAAATGGTTAAGTACTAGAAAATTAACTGAGACACTGGTGGTTCATATTCACTCGCAGAGGCCTCAGAAGAAATATGTAGCAATTTGCTTCCAAAAGACAACAATCATTACAAGTGTTTTGGAGCACAGTTCTCTGAGACACACAGGGCTGCCCTGAACCGGCATCCACTCCACAGCAAGTTGTTTTGTTTTGGTGTTTAAATTTATTGAGCTTTTCACATGGGCTTAATTCTAAGTGGTCTGGAATTGCTATTTTATTTTTGTTTTTAAAAAATCCCATAAAGTAAGAAAAAGTATTGATCTTATTATAAAGAGGAGCTAATAGAAGCAAAGACAAGTTAGATCTGACAGCTAGGAAGTGATTTCTGTTTCTGAGAAGGGTGTAGCTATTTCTTTTGTAGAAAAAAATGTGGTCTGCCTCTGGCTAATTTTGTAACTTGCATGTTGTTATGTTGTTGTTGTTGTTATGTGCCGTTGAGTCGTTTGCGACTCATAGCGACCCTATGTACAACAGCCCTAAACCATGCTCTATCCTGTGCCAATCGCATTGCCTCATTGTCCAACTGTCTGATGCATAACAAGTGATTGCAAAAACCATGGCCTGTATCAGGTGCACCTTAGTCTCCAGAGAGACACCGCTGCTCTTGAGTACTTTAGAGAGGTCCCTAACTGCATACTAGCTGGATATTCTACAAGAATAAGTAGACATCTACTAGAATGGGTACAACTTGTGTACATCCTACACTCTCAGGCAGAAGCAACACCAGACTAGAGACTAAGGTGCACCTAATCCATCAGGCTATAGTCTTCACAATTACATGTTATTCATCAGAGGGTTGGACAATGACTAGGGATGATAGAAAGATAATTGATGCCCTTGAGCTGTGGTGCTGGAGAAGAGTGTTGAATATACCATGGACTGCTAGGAGAACAAACAGGTTTGTCCTGGAGAGGGTGAAGCCAGAATGCTCCTTGGGGTCAAGGGTTCTGAAGCTTCGTCTGACATACTTTGGGTATATTGCAAGGAGGGACTGGTCCTTGGAGAGGGACATCATGTTTGGAAGAGTGGAGGGAAAGTTCAGGAGAGGAAGACCCTCGATGAGATGGATCAATTCTGTGATTAGGGTGGTGGGAATGAGTGTGTCGGAGACGGTGAGGTTGGCACAGGCTAGAACAGCATTTAGGGCTCTTGTACATCGGGTCGCTATGAGTCGCAAGGGACTTGATGGCACATAACAACAAACAACAGGTTGCTAAAGACCACTTTCTACTGTCATGCAGTGTGGTTCTGCTGGCAGAGACTGTGTTCCAACTGTGCATAGCTGTTGGGGTCCTCTGTTGATGGTAAGGAATAATGTTTGAGTGATTTTAGGCAGACAGCTTCCACTTTTAACATCCCCAAAGGAGCAGCGGAGGCTCAGGTAGTAAACTACCCAAGGTCACAGTACAAGTGAGACTTGAACATAGGACTAGTCAGCATGTTCCTGTGTTCTTCCGTTGTACCATCAGTCTCTTGTCTGTGTCAAGACCCATGTGGAAGTTATTCATTCCTAGAGCATCAAGGGTAAGGGGGGGAATAAACAAAGGGGGGGGGGGAAATCAAGATTTACCTGTGGTGGGTTTTGACTGCCAAGCCAATGCAGCTTGACTTTACAACAGTGCAAGACTACTGTTTGGTTTGGTTATATTGTTTTTGACATGCGTAGTGTTCTGTTTGGGGAAAAGGAACACGGCACAGTGCCCAGACTTTGCACCTGATACTGGTGGCAGAAATGTCAACCTTGACACCACCACAGTCACCTAGGCAAAAAGTAAGGTGGCAAATTCATACCTGTTGTTGTTGCTGTTATGTGCCGTTGAGTTGCCTGCAACTCATAGTGACCCTATGTACAGCATCTCTGAACCCTGCTCTATCCTGAGCCAATTTCATTGTCTTTGACACATTTACCCCAAATTAGCCCAGTCACTGAGTCAATCTATCTCATTCAAGGTCTTCCTCTCCTGTGCACGATGTTCCTCTCCAAGAACTGGTTCCTCCTTACAATATGCCCAAAGTATGTCAGATGGAGCTTCAGAATCCTTGCCTCCAAGGAGCAGCTTGGTTTCACCTTCTCCAAGGTAAGTCCCTATAAAGGTCCATACATAAGTAGTCACAGTAGTTTTATTCAAAGTAGATAAAACTAAAAATAGCCCACAAAAGTCTCGAGCAACGAACGAATGAATACATTGGAATACTATTTTTTTTTAAAAAAAACCCTCAAAACAAAAACAAACCTATTGTCACAGAGCTGCTTTCAACTCTTAATTATCCTGAAGAGCAGAGACAAACTTCCTCATAGAAATTTCAGATTGACAAAAAAAAATTGATATCTTTGGTTTGAACAGCACTCAATATCCCATGGTCTACCAAAAGACAAACAGTATGTCTTGGAAAAGATACAATCAGGGTGTTCCTTGGAGATAAGGCCAGTGAAACTTCATCTTAAGTCCTTTGGGTATGTTGTTAGGGGAGATCAGTCATTGGAAAAAGACATCATGGTTGGGAAGGTAGAGGTTCAGTGAAAGACAGCACAATCCTCACTAAGTTGGGTTGGCACAGTGACCATAACAATTGGCTCAAGTATATCAGAGATGCTGAGGATGGCACAGCATAGGGCAAGTTTCAGATCCATTGTTCATAGGGTCACTGCGAGTCCTAGTCAACCTGATGGCACTAAACACACGATCACACCTTTCTCTGCAGAGTGCCTGGTAAGTTCAAACCAATGAGCCTTTAATTAACAGCTTTGAACTTAAACCATATGCCACCAGGATCCATAGAACTCTACCACGCAAGAAAGAATATGGAAGAATCCCATGTTCAGTTATTATAAAAGGTGGCAGAAACCAGTATGAGAAGAGTATGCATTATATTAGTCCACTGATGATTTTATAGAATAGTCAAACTAACGTAAGATTAAAAAAAAAATTAGAGCAGCAGTTGCCTTGGAAGAGGGGAGAAATTAACTGAAGAGAGACACAAGAAACTAGGAGATAAACTTGTCTAAGAGAATGATAGAGTTAGGGGTTAGGTGGATAGTTTCATTTCACAAACTCACATTGCTATGATTTGTGAATTTCAATGTATGGAAACCTTTCCTTGTTGTTGTTGTCATTGTGTACTATAGTGTCAGAACCAACCCCTAGTTTCCCCTCCTGAGGGTTTTCAGATGCAGTTAATCACATGGCAGGAGATTGTTCTTCCTTCTCCCACGGAGCATCTCATGGCCTTGCACCCGTGCCTTCAGGACAACTGCAAATTAGTAATCATAATGTTTTGAGTAGAGAAGCAAAGTGGGTAGAGATATAAATGAAACAAGAATGGCATAATATTGCTAGGCATTGAAACTGAGGGTCATTCCATTATTCTGTTCATACTGTATATGTTTGATATTCTACATAACAAAATATTAGATAAAAATAATGCACCACAGCAATAGGAAGGGAGAAGCCAGAACAAATGTGAAATATTGCAAAGGTGAAATCAAAGGGTCTTGGTCATGACTTCAAGGAAGGGGAAAGTTTTCAAAGAAAAAATGTTGACAATTGTGTAAGTTTTCTGTGATGGTTCCTTTAACAAAGTGAGGAACAGATTTAAAATGGGAAAGTGAAAGGTTCACTGTCAGGACATAGGGAAGGACCAGCAGATGGAGATACAGAACAGGAGGATGGAAAATAAGGAAGGGATCATTCTGCCATGAGTGTCCTGCAGGGTGTAGACAGGGGCCAGGGCATTTCAGTTACTGTAACAAATTGTCCCATAATGCAATTTAAAATAATCTATCACTAGGTTAGCCACAGGTAATAAGTGACTCAGAAGTCCCATAATTATCTACGGAAGGGTATTTTCAATGAACCAAGCCTATATGTCAATGGAGGCATAGCCCAATGGAATGGATCATAAATATAAATTCAATCTAAAGTAGACAATGAAATAATGAAAGCATGCAAAGCATGCTGGAGGAGCTCAGGGCTGGGCTTCTTAGCCCAGTACAGCTGAGGGAAGGGGTGATTGCAAATCACAGTTGTCCTAAAGAAGACCTCGAGCTCAGATGGAAAGCTAAAGGGAAACAGCCCAAGTGTCCATCAATAAATAGATTGATAAATCATGGTACATTCACACAACTGAACACTCTAAAGCACTAAAAAGCAATGATGTCATTAAATACTATATAACATCAGTGTCCTGTCTCCGTACCTTTTCAACCTGTATGCAGAACAGATCATCCAGGAGGCTGGGCTCTATGAGGAGAAATGTAGGGTCAAGATTGGTGGAAGATCTATCAACAATCTGTGATATGCAGATGACACAACCCTACTTGCTGAAACTGAGGAGGACCTGAAGTGCTTGCTGCAGAGGGTCAAGGACTGCAGCCTCCAATAAGAAATTGAGGCTCAATGTCAAGAAGACAAAGATTCTCACCACTGGGCCCATTGGCAGCATCAGGATGGATGGTGAAGAGATTGAGATTGTTCACAGCTTTAGTTTGCTTGGCTCCATAGTCAACACTCTTGGCACCAGTAGCCAGGAAATTAAAAGATGTATTGCCATGGGAAAGTCTGCTGTTAGGGACTTCTCCAAAGTACTGAAGAGCAATGGTGTCTCTCTGGAGACTAAGGTGCATCTGATAAAGGCCATGGTTTTTGCTATCACTTGTTATGCATCAGAGAGTTGGACAATGACCAAGGAGGATAGAAGGAGAATTGATGCCTTTGAGCTGTGGTGCTGGAGAAGAGCATTGAGGGTATGATGGACTGCTAGGAAAACTAACAGATTCATCCTGGAAAGGGTCAAACCGGGCAGCTCCTTGGAGGCAAGGATTCTGAGGCTCTGTCTAACGTACTTTGGACATGTTGTAAGGAGGGACAGATTCTTGGAGAGGGACATCATGCTTGGGAGGGTAGAGGGACAGCGCAGGAGGGGAAGGCCCTCTATGAGGTGGATTGATTTAGTAACTGGGGTGATCAGGATGGGTGTATTGGAAACGGTGCGATTGGCACAGGACAGAGCAGTGTTTAGGGCTGTTGTACATAGGGTCGCTATGAGTCACAAGCAACTCAACGGCACATAACAACAGCAACAACATATAACATAGGAGAATCTAGAGAGCATTACACTGAGTGAAGTAACTCACTCTTCTATGGACAAATACTGCATAAGAACATTATTGTAAAAATAGAAGGATAACTAGTAAGATGTGGATAAAAGGCCAAAAGGGGAAGGGGAGGGGAGCAGGGAAATCAAGTGTGGGGAAGGGAGGAAATCACTAGGATGATGTAGTTTGGTGAGTGGATGCAGGAGGGCGGTGGAGGAATTAGGAAAGATCCAATGGGAAACCAAAAATACAGGGTAATAGTAGGCATACATTAATAGTGATTAATTTTATAAAACACAATGGACATGAGTGATCATTTGAAACACAATATGACTGAAAGAATGTGTGAAATGCAATGTACATGAATGATACACAATGTATATGAATTTGGTATGCAAACCAAAATATAAATAAAAATAAAGGAGCAAACTTCATAAATAACTAAAAAATATCATGTGAGCCTTATACTTATAGATCACTTGGGTTATATTTTATATAAGAATCCTAGAGATAGAAAGAATCTTCAGTTATATTCAATGAAAGTTTGTTGAGTAGTTATTATTTCAATTCTATGTCAATAACCTGCATTATACAGGTAATACAACCTTGCTTGAAGAAAGTAAGGAGGACTTGAAGTACTTGCTGCATAAGATCAAAGAGTTAGCCTTCAATGTGCATTTCATTGCAACATCAAGAAAATAAAAATTTTTCCCTCTGGACTTATAGGCAACATCATGATAGATGGAGAAAGGACTGAAGTTATCAACTATTTCATCTTACTTGAATCCACAATCAACATCCTTGGTACTAGCAGTCAGGAGATCAGGAAATGTATTGCACTGGGAAAGTCTGCAGTCCTCTCCAAATTATCAAAGAGCAATGATGTCAGGTTGAGCACTACGGTGTGCCTGATTCAGGCCATGGTCTTTCCAATCACTAGCTATGCACCTGAGTATAGGACAATGAATAAGGATGACAGGAGGAAAATTGATGCCTTTGACTGTGGTGTTGGAGAAGAGTCCTGAACATCCCATGGATTACTAAGAGAACAAATAGATATGTTTTGGAGAAAGTGCAGACACAGTGCTCCTTGGGGGCAAAGATGATAAAGCTTCATCTCAGATACTTCGGACATGTTGTTAGGAGAAACTATTCCTCATAGAGGGACAGCATTCTTGGATAGGTGGAGGGTCAGCGAAAGAAAGACCCTGAACTAGATAGAAACACACAGTGACTGCTGCAATAGGCTAAAATGTGTCAAAAAGTGTAAGAATGGCACAGGATAGGACAGGGTTCAGATCTGTTGTTCATAGAGTCATTATGGACCGTACTAGACTGGATGATATCTAAAAACAGCAACATCAAACTATGTCAAAGACCATGTGCTAGAAACTATGAAAAGATGGTACAGAATAGTGCAAGGTTCCAAGCTGTTGTTTACAGGGTCCCTTTATCTGGTGGCCTAGTGGTAAAGAGTTGTGCTGCCTACCCAAAGGCAGACAGTTCAAATGCACCAGCTGCTGCTGCAGGGTAAAAAGAGGAGCAATCTCCTCCCTTCCTCTGGAAAACCACTGGAGGGTCAGCTGTGAATCAGTTCCACTCAGTGACACAGAACAATTACAACAATGAATCACAGTCAACTCAAATGTATCTAACAACAACAACATTCATGTTACAGATAAATTAGAGAATCCATGTAACTTAATCCATTCAACACTATCCAGGGATCCAAAATCTCACCTGATTTTTTAGCATACTTGGTTATTTTAGTCCAACAAGGATGCTGTGACCCTTCATCTCTAATTTAGGGCTATTTCAGTGGCAACATTCCAATGCTTTCCCATTTAGTGTAAGAAATCCTGACCTTCTCACCTCTACCCTTGAGTTTCTACCAACTTTGATGTGACAGATTCTGCACTTAGAGTAGACTGAATTCATAGCTTCATGAGCATGAGTTTAATATAAACTCATGTTTAATATTGTGTTTCTATTAAACACAATAAAATTCAACTCTGGATAAATAGCACCACTGATTTACACATATAGGAAGTCAATCTCCACATCAATTAGGCCCTCTACATAATCTCTGTGATTAAACACATTTTTAAAACACAATTACTTATAAGCTTGAGTAATGAACACCTTTGATTCATAGTTGGCTGATTGTTTCAAGAAAATTAATCAAGGCATTAATACTATCCATTTGGCTCAGAAAGCCCTATTGCAAACACACACCCTAATCCCTGCCCCTATTCACCACTGAAGGGACTTCATACCAAGTGGGCCACTGCTGACCTCTCTAACCTCAGCTTTTCAAAATGCAAATAGGGTAATAACACTCCCTGGCTCAATGCCCCTCAGAGGTTCTCCATTATTCTAAGGACAATGTCCTAACTCATTAGCTTGGCATGTGAAGCTCTTTAAGCTCTGACCTCGGGCTCATAGGACCTTCCTAATTGTGTGCTAGCAACCCAGACCCTTCAGATCGTGGAATCTTATTAGCATATTCCATTAGCTGGTCTAGTGATGATATTATTGTTACCTGTCATTGAGACCTCCTCTAGTTTATGGCAACCTCATACACAAAGAGCAAAATGCTATTCAGTCCTGCAGCATTGCTGTGACCGGTTGGAGATACAGTCATTATTGTTCATAATTGGCATAGATTAGTTTTCAGGAGTAGATGGTCAAGCCTTTATTCTAATTCCTTAGTCTGGAAGCTCCCTTGGACCCTTCCAGTTACAGCTACATCTAAGTCTCCATTTACAGACAGATAATGAATGCTCATGAAATGCATTGGCCAGAGATTGAACACATTTGCTGTCTGAAGAGTGAGAATTATACCACTGGACCATCAATCCTCAATGGCAATCTCATATCCATATCCATTCCATTCATCTATTCGTTCATCCATTTAGTAAATATTTTAAGTGACTTTATCACCTTTCAGGGAAGTCTAGAGGTGCAGTTTGTAGGGAATTGTCCTGTTAATCCAAAGGTGGCACCGTCCTGTCAGTTCAAATCCACAAGTGATTCTTCAGGAGAAAGACGGGCAATCTCCTTACTTGCCTGTCAGCTTCTGGGTTAGGCATTGAAGACTCTAAGTGAATTTAAAGAACTTTCATTTTCAGAGATGAAAGTTAGTCTAATAATTACATATTTACAAATTATGAAAAACAAAGAACCGAAGAAAGGACATTCTAGGCAAAGAGAAGAACAGGGACAAAGATCTTAGAAAGGTGAAGAGTGGAGCAAACGGGGGTGGGGGAAGGGGTTTGTGCGGGGGGAAGGGTGCAACAATGAATGAATGGAATTCCAAAATCTCTGTAGATGTTCATTGAAATGAAAAATAAACAAACTAAATTAAATTTTTTTTAAAAAAGGAAAGGTGAAGAGTCTGGTGTGGTTGAAGAATCGATAATCACAGTATAGTGAAATAAGCTTAAGTTGGAGAAATAGCAAAGAACCAAATTATGCAGCTCCTTGAAAGCCATAATAAGGTGGGGTGGGGTTTTTTTTCCCTTTTTTATCTCCTAGAATCCAGTGAACACTCAGAAAGTTTTAAGTAGGGGTAGAACCACAATAATCTACTCTGTTTAAGGACTGGCTGGCTACTGTGTTAAGAGAGAACTACAGGCAAACACATCAGGGAACAGAGAGACTGGTTAAGAAACTATTGTTGGAGATTGGATAAAAAGGTAGCCAGTTCTCCTGGGCAACCATTACTGAGGATGTTCCCAGACACAGAACCTCCACAATTAAAACCGGGACATTCTTAGCAAATTTGGATAAGTTGACCACCCGATAGCAAAGACACTATAATGTATTGAATTATGGTATGTCACTGAAGATGGAAGAAAATTGATGGCCTAGAATTAGAGGACTTATCCATCCACAAGACAAAAGGTTGCACAGGCAAAGGAGAAGAACTCTTCGGTTCTGGCTTGTACTATCAGTTTGTACAACATTCTATTAAGAAAGAAAGGTGGGAGGGGGGAATCCCATGTTCTCATTTTTCTGTGTGTCTCAGGCTTCCTGAAAGACAGCAAGCAGATCTAGAAGAAGAGAGTGGAAGATGTCGTATGGTCACAGCAGTAACTTCCAGAACTTCAGGCAAAGAATGGATGCTTTTTACTCAGGTCAAAGATGTGGACACTGGGATTCACCTTTTGTCTTGCTTTCAAGTAAATCAAAGGCATGTATAAATTATGATCTTCAAAAAAATAGCCATATGTCACTTTCTAAGAGCTAGATAAGGGTAAAAGCAGAGATCAAAATATCATCTTACTTCTGCTCAAGCCACTCCTCAGTAAGCGCAAAAGCAAATGAGAATGTATCTTCTTGATCTCTCCCCAAATTCAAGCTTTGAACCTCAATCTTGTCTTAACCACTTACCAGTTATGTGACCTTGGGCAAGTTATGTAATCCCAAGCACCTCCACTTCCTCAATTGTAAAATGAGGATAATCAACATCTACCTTGCAGGGTTACAATGAAAATTAGAGATAAAGTGCACACTTTTAATAATGGTGTCTATCATAATCTTGAAACAGTGTTTTTGGTATGGCACGTGAGTTTTTTATACTGTAGGGGGAAAGGGAAGTCACTGTGTATTTTTGTTGACCCACTTTTAGCAAAATCCTCCCTCTAATGCTTCCAACTACAGCAGCGATGTGGAATTTGAACAGCCTGCCCTTGGATTGACAGCACAATTCCCTACGCAGTAGACACTCTTTCATTGCCATCAAGACAGAACGGACTCATAGCTGATTCTCCAGTGACTTTTCCTGAGGCTGTATTTCACTTGGGAGTAAATTGTCCATCTTTCTAACTAGGAGTCACTGGTGGATTTGAATCACCACAGAAGAACTTTCTTTGAGTTAGCAGTGAGACTCCCTATGGACTGCACCACCAGAGCTAGAGGTCGGTATGCAAAGGGATTGCTGACTTCTTGGATTTACAGATGAGCTAATGTTTACTAGGGGATGTCTGGTGGCTTAGTGGGTAAGGAGCTGTTCTCTCAATCCAACACCTGCTTCACGGAAGAAAGATGGGCAATTTCCTCCTGTGCATTTTTCAGCTCTGAAAATCCAGTGAAGGCTCAGCTGAGCTGATACCGGGTCTATGGCACATAACAACTACAGTCTTCACTGAGCGTGTGTTACAATCACAGCACATTCTTACTTTCTATGGATTCTCTAAGGCTATTCTTATGGCATCCCCATCCTTTGAGGTAGACATTGTACCAATCTCATTTTCCAAGTAGGTACATCAAATCTCAGAGTTGGTTGATGATGGCTAAGGAACTTATTTGGAGAAAAATCCACCTGAATCTCCAAACAAGGGGTCAGAACTAGTAATTTCTTTATAAATGGACCTTTTCAGCTAATCTCCATTCTTAGCCAAATGAAATAAATTATAAATTTGTTCTGTTCTTTTAACTCTGTTGGTCTCTTGTCTGGTTGTATATATACAGGGAAGGCATGGCAGAATCAGTATTTGTTTATTCCCTCAACATATGTTTTCTCTGAACCAACTGTCCTAACTGCTAGGGAATACAGAATGAAGGCTTTCAACCTTCCTAACACTTTCCTCCTGCAGGGAGAATAACAACATCCTATACACCTCACTCCAGTAGAGTCAATACTACAAGCGATCCTACTGAACTGAGTAAAACTGCCTTGTAGGGTTTCTAAGGCTGTAACCCTTAGGAAAGCAGACTGCTACATCTTTTTCCAGCTGAGTGGCTAGTTTGAACTTCCCAACTTTCTTTTAGCAGCCGAATCTATAATCAATCACCATCAGGGCTCCTTGTGTCCATATGTCATATGATAAGTTCATTCCATCATGCTCCCAGACGTGGAAGGTGTCTCTGGTAATCCTATAACGAGCGCCCCTTACAAGGTTCACCTCAGGAGTTTTGCCTAACAGCTAATCAATTGAACTGGCTCTGACTAGCTCTCCAATCAAGAGAAGGCTATATCTTTGAAGATCCAACATTCTCGAGAAGAACACCACAGATAATCATGGCATGCTGGAACTTGTGACAGAAGCTTGAATCATTTGATTTTTCTCTACTTCAGCAGAAGAATTTTTTTCCTATCTTCAATTCAATCTGGTTCACCTAAATTTCCCTGATTTGTGTATATCTCAAGATTATTGGTTAACCAGCAAGTTGAGGCAGCAAACAGGGTTCTGGTCAACTTGGAAGTGCCAGGAAATTATCTGAGTTTTTATGTAAGAGGTATTAAAATTTAACCTAACATCTGTGTGTCATGGTCATTACAGTATTGAAATAAATTTTAGTTGGAATCTTGGTTTGCCTAGGAAAATCATATGACCTTACCTGGACCTTTTTACCACCTGGAGCTTCAGATTGTTTCTGTCCCTAAAATCAATGAGCTATTACCCAACAGCTTTCAACAGTAATATTCCGTGATTCTTGAATTTTATTCCCAAATACACCCTAGCTTCCTCAAAACTCTCATGCATGGGATCACCCTTGTATATTACTGACACAGATAAACTGAGCAGTCCTAGGAGACAGGTGAAGAATGTGGTCAGAGCAGAAAGTACTCTCAAACTAGAAAAACTGCACATTAACTCCTCGTTGGTTGGTTGTTGGTGTGTGTACCATAGTTGAAATCAACTCACAGCTGGTCCTTTAGTGGGATTTTAGAAGTAATAAATCACAAAGGAGGAGAATTCCCATCATTCTTCTATAGATTCGAAGCACCTGCCTTTGGGTTGGCACTATCATTTCTTACCACTAAGGCACCAGAACTCTCTCTTCTGTTAGCAGAGAGAAATTTGTACGCTGAGTTATAATGATAACTGCATTTATTTTCCTCATCATAAAATTCTCAAGCTATCTTTGGGTTCAATCAAAGTATAAAAGAGGAGTAAATTAAAAATATACCTCAGGATCTAATGTTGGGTTTAATTTCATATTTATTCTATAGCCACAAAAGATAAAGAGTATAACATTGTGAATAATTTAATACTGATTAGCAGTGTCATTTTATCAATACATTTCCCTTTTCTTTTCCCATTAAACCAGTTTCTAATACATTTATACTGACAATTTTATGGACTGCTGGTCCCGAAGAGGTGTGCATTTTGATATAATCAAGCGGTATAAGACCAACAGTATGATAGCAGCCAGATCTATTTCTGTCAGGTCCTTATCTCCTTTGTTCTTCTAGATCCAATCAGTAGCCATAGGGACACTACAAAGGTGTGAAGTACTTCAGTACTCTGGTTTCTGAGAACTGTACAAAGCTCCTACTAGGTCTGTTCAGGTTTTCTAAGCCAAACCAACAGGAAATGGGTGTTCTGTTCCCACGTTGCCAAAAGAATAAGAGAAAAATTGCCAAACCAGGTCTGTGGTGTGACCACAATGATGCCAAAGAGAAGGAATATGACTGAGAGAAGGTAATAAGCCTGGCGTCGCCATTCCCACTTTACACACACACACACACACACACACACACACACACACACACACGAACCTCAACGGTTCCTTTACTGGTTCTGCTTCTTTTCCTACTTTAGTTAATGGATAATTATATTAGTATTAATCTCAGAAGGGCTATAATTGAAAACATGTGGGGTCCTCAGAATTTTCTAATGTCCTGAAGGTGGAATAGTCGATGGGAGCTGTGCTCCTAACCTAAAGGCCATATCTGTTTGGTGATTTGAATCCACCAGTGCCTCTTCTGGGGGAAGATGGACAATATACACTAACAGAAGGATCTGTAGGTTCTGTGTTAGTAGCTTTGCACAGGAAACAGGAGATAGTCAAGTCATTGCTTGCCATTTAACTCTGGAAGAGAACAGTAATCAACAATTCCTACAAAACTCTAAATTCTAGTGTCAAGCCGGTTTGCAATGATGATAACATTATTTTGTGACTTTTCGTTTCAGCTGGAGTCTGCGTTACTGAGTTGAAACAAAACTTGATAAATTGAGTTTGCTGATTCTAGATGATGTTGAGTTCCCAAATACGTGAGGGTCAAATGAGGTAAATTATATAAAACAGCTCACTTTAAACACACTTCCATTGGACAGACTCTGACTCATGACAACCCTATAGACCAGAAGGGCATATGAGGGTCAAATGATCTAAACTATATCAAACAAATAAACACTCCAAACCCTCTACCATGGCATAGATTCTGACTCATAATGGCACTGTAGATCAGAGTGGATCTTCAAAGCTATAAATATTTACTGGAGGAGACTGCCTAGTTTTTATCTTGCAGAGAGGTTAATGGGTTCAAAGCACTGGTCTTTTGGTTAGCAACTAAATACTTTAAAATCACTAAGCTCTTCACTAAAGCATGTAGATTTCTAAAGTATACTGACTTTTCTAAAGTCAATTAGGGAGCTTTAGTGTCCTAGTACATAGGGAATTGTGCTGTCAATCCAAGGGCAGGTGGTTCAAATTCACAAGTTACCTTTGCCACCCCTGAAAACATACTTGTGGGTCAGCTATGCATCAGTTCCAACTTGATAACAATGAACAACTATAGCAATGTCTTGTTCAAAAAGTTGAACATAGAAATTGAACCAGGTATTCCACTGTTTGGGATACACCCCAGGAGAATGAAAACTGAGGCACAAACAGATTTGTACACCAATGTTCACAGCAGCATTATTCACTATCACAAGACCATGGAAACAGTCCAAATGGGCACCGCAATCAAATGGATTGAAAATTTTGATACATTCACATGATGGAATACTATGCAGCATGCAGGAGCAATGACTTTGTAAATTACTATCTAACTTGGGAGGGACTGAAGAGCATTATGCTGAGTAAACTAACTCAGTCCCATAAAGACAAATAGTATATAAGATTATTATTGTAAGGGGAGCTCTGGTGGCCTAGTGGCAAGAAGCTGCACTGCAATCTCAGAGGCACACGGTTCAAATCCACCAGATGCTCTGCCGGGGAAGGAGGGACAATCTTCTCCTGTACCAGTCAGATCTGATTTGACGGTACACACACAAAAAAATAATAACATTAAAAAAATAATAAAATAATTTTTTTAAAAAAAGAATTACGTTTAAAAAAAATATTATTATTGTAGCAGTAGAAAGATAACTAGTAAAATGTGTAACTAGGCAGGAGGTAGGGTAGGAGCAGAGGAGTGAGGATAGGCGGGGGCTAATCATAAGGTAGCAGTGTAATGGATAAAGGGAGGGGTGGGTAAAGGAAATGGGAAAGATTGAGTGTGAAAAACAATGTACACAGACTTTGTAAGAAAACCAGTATAAAGTAAAAAATTTATTTGAAAAAATAATAACAAAGCCAATTATGTGAAGTTCAGAATATAGTCATTTACTTTCTGTTGTTCTCTTTGCCACTGAAATATAGATCTTAGAAAAATTAAAATAGTGACTGCTAGCAATAAACAAATGTCAACAGAATAATCATAAATATTATACCTGTGACGTCAATATTTTCCTAAGAAATACCAACTTGGAGGCAGAAAGTAGGTTTCTGTGGTTTAAACACCAGGATGTTTGAAGCCTTGGTGGCAAAATTAGTTGTGTGACCTCAGTCAAAATGTTACTTCCTTGGGCTTACTTTATTCTTTATTCATTTGTAAATAAAATATCTGTGCTGATTCTTTTCCAAATCTCTCTTTAAAACCCAAGTTTCAACAATTCTAATTACAGCTGGCCCTTTTCTCAAGGCCTTTTACGTCAGTCATTGTTATTATTATCCCAGGCATTCATTGAAAGAACATACTTTTTAATACAGGGAGTGAGTTCTGGTGGTGTAGCTCATAAAGAAATGTGCTGCCAACCCAAAGGCCAGCCTCCCTGGAGGTGTAAATCGGCCAGGGGCTCCCAAGAATAACGATGGGCAATCTCCACCCAGGAGAAAGTCAGCTGTGAGTTGGAACCCACCCCAGGGCAATGAGTGAGTGAGTGTGTTGCTGGTTTGTAGCATCAATGAGATGAAACTTTGGGCCACTTCAATTTAAAAATTAAAAAAAAAAGGAAAGGAACTTTGATGGGGCCTGATAGTAAGAAGTTGTCTTACCAATACTAAAGCACATGATTCGAATCCCACAGCTTCTCTGTCAAAGACAGATGAGCGATCTCCTCCAATGCATTGTCCCCTGATTTCTTTGTTGTTGTTGTTTTCTTGTTGTGTACAATTGAATCGGATCCATCTGGCAAAGGAGGAGATTGCTCCTCTGTCTCCTTCAGAGCATCTGGTGGATTCAAACCTCACACCTCCAGGATTGCAGTGCAGCTTTTTGCCACTGGCCACCAGAGCTCCTTTCCTCCAAAGCATTTTAAAGTCTCTGAGAAACCTGCTGGTGGGACAGCTATGAGTTCATCTCAACTCAACAGCTCACAATAACATTAAAACACACACACACAAAACCAAACCAAACCAAACCAACAAAAACTCATAGCCTTCTAATAGGTTCCTACTCATAGCTACTCTCCAACTCATTTCCAAGGCAGTAGTCTTTACAGGAGAGTGCCCCTGTTTCTCTCCCCTGGCTGCTGGTGAATTCAAACTACTAGAGATCTTAAGGTTTGGGGTCAGCAATGCAACTTCCTAGGAACTGCATACAATGATTGTTGTTTATTTTACATGCCACTGAGGTCAATTTTGACTCCAAGTCAGCCCATGTGACCAAATAAAACTACCCTGTAAGAGACTTGTACACCAATGTTCATAGCAGTGTTATTCACCATTGCAAGAACATGGAAACAACCCAGATGTCCAACCACAATCAAATGGATTGAGAAATTATAGTACATTCACACAATGGAATCCTATATCACATGCAGGAGCAATGATTTTGAAAATTACACCTAACTTGAGAGAGACTGGAGAACATTATGCTAAGTGAACTAACTCAATCTCATAAGGACAAATACTGTGTAAAACCATTATTGTAGAACATGTATGAGGATCCAAGGTGGGGAGTGTGGGAGTAGAGTGGTCAGGATAGGTGGAGGTGGGGTGGGATGTGAGTGGTTAATCATAGGGTCACACAATCTGATAGGTGGAGGGAGAAGTGGGTAAAGGAAATGGGAAAGATTCAATGGGAAAAGCAATGTATATGAACTTTGTAAGTTAACCAGTAAAAACAAATATTTTATTTAAAACATTGCGAATACCATGGACTGCTAGGAAAACAAACAGATTTTTCCTGGAAAGGGTTAAACCGGGTGACTCCTTGGAGGCAAGGATTCTTTTTTTTTTTTAAATTAAATTTTATTAGTTTTAATGAACATTTACAGAGATTTTGGGTTTTCATTCATTCATTGTTGCACTGTTTTCTCCACCCTCATACCCAGTTCATTCTTCTTTCCCCCCCATGTCTGTTTTAATTGTCCAGTTGCCACAGTGCTTGTCAAAGCCAGTTCTGATTAATCTCCTTTGTCAGTGTGTCCCTTGCCATTCCCTATCACTCCTCCCTGAGAGAGACTTCACCCTGATTCGTAAGGAAAAGGGGATGGCGTATTCTCTTAGCTACTTCCTGCTGAAAAGGGACGCTGTGGGTTTCAGGGTGAATGTCTTCTCTCACTACTCTAAAGGGCCCCCTTGGCAGTAGGAAACACATAGACTATTATGGAGATTGATTTTGGAATTTAGATGCACTGTTATCAATTGTGCTTAGCGGTACATGTTCATATCCTTGAAGATGTATCATGGAAATGTTGCAGCCTAGAAGATATAAATTTAACTAACAAGTTAAAAGTGCATGAGTCAAAACTTGAAAAGCAATAATATTCTGAGTAGAGGTTCTAATAGTGGCACAAATCAAGTTACAGAGGTAAGGTGGTTCCATTGCCATCCTTACTCTAACTTAATTCTTTTTTAAAAAATTTAAATTTGTTATTAATTTCAGTGAAAATTTACAGAGGCTTTGGATTTCCATTCATTCATTGTTGTAGATTTGTCCCCTCCCAAGGCTCCCCCCCACCAGACATTACCCTCTTGGAAAGTAAAAGAAAAGATTCTTTCATTATTTTACAAACCCTCCCCCAGGTCCACTCCACCATGTAGCCATCGCTCTAGACTCCTGTCATGACAGAAATACCTAATCACATATCTCTTTTAAACAGTTTTCTCCCTTCTCTGTTTCAGAGCAGCATACATTATTGAACCCATCTTACTCAGTCTCTCCCCAACCCCAAGGACAGTCCCATTCTACAACAGTGGCACCATGCAATATTTGTCCCTTTGTGACTGGGACATTTCACTCAGCATAATGTCCTCCAGAGTCATCCATTTTGAGTAATATTACATGAGTTCCTTGTTTTTTAATGCAGCATAGTATTCCATTCTGAGGCTCCGTCTAACATACTTTGGACATGTTGTGAGGAGAGACCGGTCCTTGGAGAGGGACATCATGCTTGGGAGGGTGGAGGGACAGCGCAAGAGAGGAAGGCCCTCTATGAGGTGGATTGATTCAGTGATTGGGATAATTGGGATGGGAGTGTCGGAGACAGTGCGATTGGCACAGGACAGAGCGGAGTTTAGGGCTGTTGTACATAGGGTCACTATGAGTCACAGGCGACTCGACGGCACATAACAACAACAACAACAACAACCCTATAAGGTTTTTAAGGATGCCTGGTGGCCTTGTGGTAAGAAGCTGTGCTACAATCCCAAAGCCATTCAGTTCAGATCCACCAGTTACTCCATGGGAGAAGGATGGGCAATCTCCCCGCATGTGATTAACTGCCTCTGAAAACTCACCAGATGCATCGTTTGTGACTCAGTTCCGACTTGATGGAACTCAACAACAACAAGGTTTTCTAAGCGGTAATTTCAAGGGAGCAGTTCACCAGCTCTTTCTGTTGAGGAGCTGCTGAGTTTGAACCACACCAATCTTTCAGTTAGCATTTGAATACTTAAGCATTGTGCCACTCGAGCTCCTTTCCCAGTAAGAGATCTGACAGCTTCTAGATTATTTCTTTTCAACTAAGCAATCAGCTCTACCCCTGCTTCAGTTCTCTGTATTTGTAAGTCTTCTGAGAAGATTCAAGTCCGCCCTGGTCTCCTCTTTGCTTAGTTGAGATTATCAACTAAGCACACATACACAGAAAACAATGGATACACCTGTTTCTTATTTCTGTAGGGTCGCAAAAGACTCATAGCTGACCTTATGTTGGGTTTCCAAGAACTGTAAATCTCATAAGAGGAGTTTGCCCATCTTTTCCCAGCAAAGCAGCCGATGGATTCAAACCACCAGAAAGAAAAGCAGCCTTTGCATTCGCAGCTCCATTTCTTACAGGTTACACCACCAGATCTCCTATTTACTTACACTGCAAAACCACATGGGGCTTTATCATTCTACAAGGTGCCTCTCGACTCCTTTTTACTGAAAAATCATTGCAAACTTTCCAACAACTTTTGTAACGGAGAGTCTCTAGCCATTGGATGAAAAGTGGGAAATATGCAGGGCTATCTTAGAATACTCCTTCAATCAGGAACTTTTCAAACCTTATAGAAAAAGAGAGTATTTCTCAGAAGCTTTTCTCAAAAGAAAATTGTCTTTTCTGTGACAGAGATGTTCAAATATGGTAAATATCTTTTAAAAAAGTTATTATGAGGAAGCTCTGGTGGCCTAATGGCAAGAACCTGCACTGCAATCCCAGAGGGTACGTGGTTCAAATCCACCAGATGCTCTGCCAGAGAAGAAGAGACAATCTCCTCCTATACCTGTCAGATCTGATTTGATGGTACATGCACAAAAATAATCAAATCAAATCAAAATTTTTTTAAAATCTATTATGGTAAATAAGTTTAAATTTTAAAAAGTTGTATATGTGAATTATTATTAAATGTCATTACATGATTGATAACAATTTGAAAATATAGAAAAGAATGAAGAAGAAAAATTACAATCTGTTTCCTTTCTGAGAATGTCTGTATTTTTTCCTAAAAAATATAAACTTCACTTAGTGTGAATAGATATGAGCATGTTATATGCTGTGAATTTACTCTCTTTTTTTTTAGAATTGTGCTGAAGCTACAGTTCTCAGTGACTCACAGGTGACACATACATCAATCTCCTTTGGAATGTCACATAAAGTAAGATGTGTTGCTGGCAAATTAGGGCTGAGTGGCTAGGAGGCTTCTCCAGAGCTAGGTAACCCTGAAGAATTTCCTTGTGTGAGGTGTTTGGAGAATCTGGTGGATTACATTGCAACAGCTAATAGGATTATTCTTACCACGCATCACAATTTTTCATGCTTCCAGGACAGATAGGATGCTACTTAGATCTTCAAAGATGTGTTTCTAAACAGTGACTGCATTTATATTTGCTTAATCTAATACCACTTTTCTAAACACTAGTTCCAATTATTTTTGAGACCAATTACTGACAATTTAGCAGGTTCAGAGCTATTGGAACATATCATGCTTAGCCAGTCAGAATGAAATTTTCCAATGCTTCTACCCAAAGTATATTCAAAATTATGTGGGAAATGGATATCACATGAAATAGTGATTAAACCTAACTTGGATGCTGTAGGGGTGAGAAAAATCATCACTGAATTACTATTTCAAGATTCCTTATTGCAAACTGCATTCTGGTGGCCTAGTCCACAGGCACTTGTGTTGCCATAACCCAAAGACCACACCTCTCTGGCAGTTTGTATCCTCAGGAGAAAGATATGCAATCTCTTCCCTTGTAATTTATAGCCTGGAAAACCCAAGAAAGAGTCAGTGGTGAGTCAGTTCTGACACTATGACAATTGAGTGAGTGAGTAAGTTTTTACAAACTGGGAGGACCTGGGTAGTGTAAACAATTGACACACTCAGTGGCTAATGGAAGAGTTCACATTCCAGTTCAGTCAGCTGTGGCTGGAGAAAGGCTTGGAAACCTATTCCTAAAGTCAGCCACTGAAACCCCTGAGGAGCACAGCTCTGCACTGACACACCTGAGATCAACTTAGGGTGAACGTCGGATCAACTCTGTGACTCTTTCCCCCTTGTTATTCCAAACAGCTAGAGGACATTCTCAGTGTCTGGCTGGTATTGGCATCCTCCTCAGTACCCAGCATTGCACTTCAAAAATAGTGGTTAAATTGACCCTAGTTTTTTTCAGAGGAAAAGAGCTAAATTTTATCATGAAATATTCTTCTGCTACTGCCTGAATCATCCTCAAGACAGCTCAAAATAATAAGCATAAAGTGGAGAAAGAAACCCTTGGGGTCAAAATTACTTGCTCTACGATCACAGCAAGAGTCTAGGACACAGAATTTGGGAGTGAATAGTTTAGCTCAAAGTAGCCTTGGGGACAAAGTGGTTAAGAGTTTGGCCGATAACTAAAAAGGCCAATGGTTTGGACTCACCATCTGCTCATAGGTTAAAAGATCGGAAGATACATTCCCATAAAGGCCACAGTATAGGAAACCTTATAAGGCAGTCTGCTTTATAGTCCTTTATTGTCCTGTAGTATCACTATGAGTTAGAACTGACTCAACAGCAGAGCAACAATTGAGCCCATAGAAATCCCCTGGTGGTATAATTGGTACCACTAGACTACTATTATCTGGAAGATTGTAAGCAAGGCACACCCAAGGGCTTGGAAATAAGGCCAAGTGGTCTCCTTCTAAAAGGTTGTTGTTCTTGTTAGGTGCCATTGAGTCAGAATCGACTCATAACTGACACACCAGTGAGTTTTCAGAAGACATAATTTGAATGAGAGGAGATTGCCCATCTTTCGCTTGCAGAGCAGCAGATAACTTGAACCACCTGCCTTTGGGTTGTCCGTGCAACTCCTCACCCACTAGGCCACCAGCCCTTCTGGAGCGCAGTTCTGCAGTGTATACACAAGATGGGATCACCATGAGTCAGAATCAACTCAAGGACATCAAACAGCAACAAGTTAAGCTTGTCTAATCATCATTATCTTGCCCATTTTAACCCCTTAGAGTCATCTTTAAGAGTTCTACTCCCTTCCTTCATGTGTCAGACATCAAGATGGTACAAGAAACTAACCATTGTTCTCAGGAGAAGAGAGGTCTATTAATGGATTAAAATAAAATGGTAAATGAAGAGATAGGTATTGTGCAAATGCTGAGGAATGAAGCATAGTGAAGCCAAACTGATCAAAAACAATTTATGGAGAATAAAAAAACCCTTCAGTTATGCTATCGAGAAAAATATGCTATAAGACAAGGAAGAGAGATTTGCTTGACAACATGTGCATGGCAAATGTAAGAGATGACGCTTTGAGGAATAAGATTAAAGACAAGCAAGAGAGAGACTGAAGATCCAACTAGTGAATTCAGATTTCCATTAATTCATTTGTATATTCAAGCATTTATTTACCACTATGGTTCTTTGTCCTTAAAATTATATCCATTTAAAAACTAAGATGTGAATTGAGAACCCAGAAATCAACTCATCTATCTATGGTCAACTAATTTTTTACAAAGAGAAAAAAATCAATTAATTGGGGAAATGACAGCCTCTTTAACAAATGGTGCTGGCAAAACTAGAAAACCACCTGCAGAAAACTTAAGCAAGATCCACACCTCACACCATACACAAAACCCAACAACTCAAGGTGGATCAGAGACCTAAGTGTAAAACCAAAGAATATAAAATTCATCACAGAAAAACTATAAACAACTCTAGAAGCCCTACTCTACAGCATGAACAGATTTCCAAGTATAATGAAGAACCTATAACTAGAAGAGAATAAAATAGATGAGTGAGACCTTCTAAAAATAATATCCCTATGCACATGGAAAAAAAAACACAAACTCCAAAACAACAACACCAACAACTTCTCCCATAGGGTAAAAATGAAACCACTGAATGAAGGAAAAAATATTTTGCAATGACTTATCTGATAAATGATTCATATCTAAAATTTAGAGTATTCCAGCACTTCAATGAGAAAAAAGGCAAACAACACAATTTGTAAAATGGGCACAAGATTAGTTGACATTTCACCAAAGAAGAAATTCAGATGGCCAACAAACACAGACCCTCTATGAGATGGATTGATTCGGTGACTGGGGTAATCGGGACGGGTGTGTCAGAGGCGGTGCGGTTGGTGCAGGATAGAGCAGGGCTTAGGGCTGTTGTGCATAGGGTCGCTATGAGTCAGAAACGACTCGACGGCACATAACAACAACAACAACCTATCAATGAGATTAAAATCAAAATTCATGCTACCTCTATAGTCAACATACTGAATTTGGATATCTAAGTCCCTAAACTGTGAGAAAATTAATTGCTATTTGTTAAAGCCACTCTCTTGTGGTATTTATGTTTTAGTAGCTCCAGATAATTAAGATAGTACTATATGAGATTTGAAAAATAGTTAATATTCATGTCAGACCATACTTTGGAATGAGAAATTGTGATTTTATTCAGCTGTAATGGGAGGTTGGTGAAGAATAGTTTTCCTAGGAGAAAAGAAAATATCGATAAGGTCACGGTAGGAGCAGTTGAATTGAGTACAATGCACAGGAACAAAAGACCTATCCTGTGTCATCCTCATCAACTCTGACACACTTGTGCCCATTGCTGCACTCACTGTGTCTAGATAGTATCTCATTGAGGGGCTTCTCTCTTGCTGGCCCTCCATCTTTACAAGCATAATGTTACTCTTTAAGGAACACCCTCTCGTAACAACATACCCAAAGTATGAGAGACGAAGCTTCGCCATCTTTGCCTCCTAGGAGCACTCTGGATGCATGTTTTTCAGGACATACTTATTTGTTCTTTTAGCAGTTCATGGAATATTCAGTATTTTTCTTCAACACCACAGCTCAGTCATCAATTCTTCTATTATCCTTATTTATTGCCCAGCTCTAAGATGTATAACAAGTGATTGAAAAGATCATGGCCTGAATCAGGCACACTTTAGTCTTCAGACTGACCTTGCTCCTCAGTATTTTGGAGAAATCCCTGACAGCAGACTTTACCAATGCAAAATGTCTCCTGAGTTGACTTCTTGCTTGATTTCAAGCAAGGTGAAATCATTGACAACTTCAATCCTTTTCTCATCTATCATGATGTTGCCTATTGGCCGTGTGGTGAGGATTTTTATCCTCTTGAGGTTGAGATATAATCCATACTGAAGGCTCTTGTCTTTGATCTTCTACAATAAGCATTTCAAGTCCTCACTTTCAGCAATCAAGACTGTATCATCTGTGTCACACAGGTTGTTGATGAGTCTTCCTCAGATCCTGATGCCACATTTCTCCAGAGAATCCAGCTTCAGGAATTATTTGCTCAGCAAACAGATTGAATAGGTATGTATAAACCACCTTCCTAATCTTAAACCATGTAGTGTTTCCTTGCTCCATTTGGACAACAGCTTCTTGGTCTAGGTACACATTTCATATGGGCACACTCATGAATAAACAATAATAGCTTACAAGTAAATACATAGATAGACTATAAGCTGAATAAGTATGGGACAGCATATGGGAGAATACTTGTAAGCATATATAGGTTTGGTAGAGGATGTTTCTATGTATATATTTATGTGTCCTGAAAATATATCCATCCATGTATATAGTATAACATACAGTGTATAAAGTTATGGAAACTTCTTAGATATAACCAGACACATTGAGAGGCTGATTCACTCATCTAGGCCAATTGACATCACTTCCTTCATAAAGATAATATTCTACATCCTACTTTGATAAGAAATTATTGGAGTCCTAAAAGCTTACAATCAGCCTTTGAAGATACAACTATTGATCTTCTCTTGCTATCTAGAGCAGAGTGAGTAAAACATGAGAGTCAAGGAAGTAATTAGTCCAAAGGACTAATGAGTCCTGCAAACCAAAGCCTTCACTAGCCTAAGATCAGAATAATCTGATGGTTCCTGGTTCCAACTACTAATAAGTTGGATTGGGATCAGAATAGAAGGTCCTGGCTATCAGATCAGACACCAGCAAGGAGCTGTTCTCCCACAAATAGGTGTTTGGTAAGTTTTGAATGAAAGCCATCCAACTGGATCAACCCATGAAAAGAAAGAGTAGGAGATGCAAGTACATTTCTTGGAGAACCAACCTGGTCAGGACAAGATGCATGATTGCTGGTTGTAAGCTGTAATAAGTCTCATGCATCCTGATAGCAAGTAGATAAGCATGGGGAAATCATACTCTGTGATTTATTAGTAACTTCATATTTTAATATCTCAATACACTATTTTCTATTTGCAAGTTTTCCTCAGTTGGCTTGATTTCTACTCACTTTCTCCTTCAGGTGTTTAGTTTTATTCTGTACTCTCACTGGCCTGACTCTCACTGTGCTCATGTATCATAGAGACCATGACTCACCTTGTGGAGAAGGAAGAAAAGTCACTCAGGAGCCAGCCAGTGTAGCATAGTTACATTAGCATTTTAGTGTCTTTCCTTCTGCCTTTCCCCCTATACACATTTACACTAACAATATCTGATGCTTCATTAGAACTGAACACTGTGGCATATATTAATTTGCTTAATTTCACAATTACTCTTTGATTTAGGCCTTGAAATGGAGTTATTATTCTCTATTTTAAGGTTGAGGAAGCAAACACAAAGATGTTTAGTAATCCTTTCAGAGTCACATCCCTAGAAAATTTCTAGGTGGCACCCAGAGGTGCAATTTGAACCCAATGTAGTTCTGCCGTGTACAGATTTTAATACGATCATATAGAATATACACTTTTTAGAACATACAATTTTACATTCAGTTGATTAAGTCATAAACAGTTCTTATAGAAATGTTTCCTATAAAAACATTTTAAAATTTCTTTTAATGGTCATTCATTAGTCTGTTGACTGGCTATATCCTGGTTTTTCTTAATCATTTTCCCTACTTTTGAACATTCACAGAGTTTGTAAAATTTCATTCTAATAAACAAGGTCAGATAAATATCTTCATACACAGACGTTTCTGTGATTAGAATTATTTCCCAGAAGCACAGACATAAGGTTAAAAGGTAAGAACACGTACTTGGCTCTGGATCCCATCACCTAGTGTTCTCCACATTGGCTTGATTTCTATCGGTAGCTAGAAGCTTCCTGACCCAGTGCCGAATGTTTTGATCCAGAGGTGGGTAGATGATTCCCAAAAAGCTCTATTTTTACTAACTTCTTGTGATTCTGATGCTAGCTAAGTTTGATACTGGCTGACTAAGCAAAGTGTCCTCATTTTTCAGGATTTTAGAGCTACCCCTTTGCCACCACATTTAGGTGATAGGTTGTTGTTGTTAGTTGCTATCAAGTCTATTTTAATTCATAGTAATCCTATGTATGCAGAGTAGATCTGCTGTTCCATAGGGTTTTAAAAGCTGATGTTGTTGTTGTTGATTGCCATCGAGTCATAATGACTCCTAGAACAAAAGACTATAACTATTGTTTCTCCAAGTTCATCGAGTTTCCAGAGGCATGTGGTGTAGGAAGTGGATGCTACTCCTGCTTCTCAACCTGTCTTAAAACTGGGATCTCTACCAAACACTGTCCACCATGGGCAGTCATTATAACATTTGAGATCCCAATGGTACAAAGTTTAGCATCACAGTAAACCCAGATTACCTCAGCACAGCAAACTGATAGAAGAGTGCTGTATGACTTAGAAGAATGTTCCTCAAAAATATAGTAGCAAAGGATTAGAAAATCATCCCTTGGACCTGACTTTTTAAATAAGAGCCCTCCAGGAGGTTTTTTTTTACTCTAAACAAGAGGCTTTAGTAATAATAAAAAAGAAGAAAAAAGAAAAACTTCCCACAATAACCTTCAACCAAAATAAGAGCACCCATCCAACAGCGTGCAGTCGCTTCACCCAGTTTCCAAAACAGAGACAAGAGCTGGACCTTAAGTCCAAGTGTCACCCTGGAGGTCTTGTTGACTCTAAATAAGAAGCTTAAACAATGAAACAATCCACACAGATCCCCAGCCAAAACAAGAGCACTATCAAATAGCCATGCTTACCTTCTGAGACACCTTTGGGTGAATTCAGACTGCTCATCTTTTTGCTGGTTCTTATTCAACCATTTGTATCTTATAGGAACAATGCCAGTGCAAATAGAGATACCATTTGACCAAGCTATTCCACTACTGGGAATATACCCTAAAGAGACCATAAATGACATCCAAGCAGATATATGCACACCCATGTTTATTGCGGCTTTGTTCACAATAGCAAGGAGTTGGAAACAACCTAAGTGCCCAGCAACAAACGAATGAATAGAGAAGCTGTGGTATATTCACACAATGGAATACTATGCTGCTTTGAAAAACAAGGAACTCATGCAATACTATTCAAAATGGGTGACCCTGGAGGACAATATGCTGAGTAAAATATCTCAGCCACAAAGGGACAAATATTTTATGGTGCCACTGTTATAGAATGAGGCTGACATTGGGGTGGGGGTAGGACTGAGAAAAACTGGATAAATTATGTTTACTGCATTGAAGCCGATGAGGGGATGAGGGAGAGAATAGTTTAAAATTAATATATTTTAGGGCATTATGATTATCATAAGAGCCTGGAATGAGGGTTGCAGAGTAGAGTATACTTGGGGTGGGAGTGGGATGTGCAGGGTTGGGGGGGGGATTGTGTACCAATGAAGGAGTTTTTCTTTTGCTTTTCAAGGAGAGGAGTGAACTGGGGGTGGGGGTGAGGGTGAGTGGGTGGGGAGAAAAGTGCATCAATGAATGAATGGAATTCCAAAATCTCTGTAGATTTTCATTTAAATTAATAATAACTTTTAAAAAAATGAGCCATGAAATGAAAAAAAACCACCAAAAACAGTAATTCATTCAATGACTTCAGTCAACATATGTGAGATTTACATTCTAAACAAAGAGATCTAGTGGTTCAACAGTTAAGTGCTCAGCTGCTAACCAAAAATATTGGTTCAGACTCATTCAGAAGCTCTGTGGGAAAAAGGCAGATGAACCACTTCTATCAAGATTACAGTCCAGGAAACCTAATTCTGCCTTATCACATGGGCCAATGGATCAAAAATTCTAAAACTCAGTGACATCTAACAACAATGTGGTAGACACACAAGGATGGACAAAACAAACTACAACCTTTCACTGATCTTGCATAAGGGTAGAAACTGACAGAGAGATGAGAAAAGAAGTAAAGATTATGACTCCAGAGGGTAATCTGTGCTACAAAGACATCCAATCAGAATTAGGTGAGTGTGATATAGAAAGTGTAGAAGTGGTAGCTTAGGACAGATAGAGAATTTGAAGACGACTGAAGGAAGGATGCAGCCACGTGGAGAACGGTCAGAAATTATTGTGTGCAGAAGAAATGGAAAATTTGAAATGCTAGAGCAACGGAAATAAAGGCCAACATGGATGAGTTTAGAAAGTAAAAGGAAGAGAGCAAGGGGTGAATTTTAAAGAGAGTGTAGGGCTTATGGGCTTTGTACAGCAGTTGTATCTGATTGCAGTTGTATGATTTTGCTGACCTTAAAGAGGGCTTGCTTGAAGTTCTTAATGAAGAAAATCAAAGAGTGCCTTTGATGGAGTTGTATTTGAATAATGAACAGTAAATTATATTGTTGACCCTGAAACTATAGCCATCACTATGGGTTACACCTCAGCATAAAGGAAACGAAACTCCTCACAAATGGAGCAATAAGCAAAATCCTATTAAACTCAGAAAAGACTGAAGTTTGTCGTGGACTCCATTCTCCTCAGCTCCACAATCACTATCTGTAGAAGTCAAGAAGTCAAATGACATATTGTGCTGTGAACCTGCTGCTAAAGACGACATTGAAGTGTTAAAAGCAAAGGTGTAAAGGTGTCATTGAGGACTAAAATGCACCTGGACCAACTATCTCATTGCAGGTTTTCTTCTCTTCTTCAGTTATCAGGTCCCTCCTGATAACCCGTGCAAAGCATGGTAGTTTTATTTATTCCATGTGCAGGCAAAAGTTGGAAAATAAATAAGGAAGATCAAAGAAGAATTGATACATTGGCATTATAGTGTTGGTTAAAAGCATTGAATAAGCCATGGACTGTCAGTAGAACAAATAATACTTTCTTGGAATAAGTGCAGTCAGACTGCCCTTCACAGGTAGGATTGGTCATACTTTGCTTCACATATCTCGGACATGTTCTTTTTGTTGTTCTTGTTAGGTCCCATTAAGTGGACTGTACTAATAGCAACCCTTTAAATACAGATCTGAACCTTGTCCTATCCTGTGCCGTCTTTACTATCTCTAGTGTGCTTGACTTCATTGCTGCAATCATTGTGTCAGTCCTCTTGTGGAGGGTCTTATTCTCTTCCTCTGACCCTTTATCTTTCCTGGCATGATATCTTCTTTGAAGACATCCCTCCCTACTCCCAGATAGCATGTCCAAAATATGAGAGACAACATTTCAACATCTTTGACTCTAAGGAGCACTTTGATTGTACTTCCTCCAGAAGAGATCTGTTTGTTCCTATGGCAGTCCATAGGATATTCAATACTCTTCTCCAACACCACAATTCAAAGTCAACCTGGTTTGCTGTCCAATAAGCAAATGTATTAAATCTGCTCTACGTAGGGGTATTAGAATTTGAAATCCACTTGCCAGCACCTAGCAGCAATTATTTCTCTTGGTTTTTCCCATTCTAGTCTCTCTATCACGGCCAAATCAAACACTGAAACAGAATCCCCACTGGGCAAGAGTTTTAACTAGGATCTTGAACTGATGATGTCTGTTTTTAGCAAGAATCAGAGAGAGTTTGCCTGATTTACTTCATCTTCCCAGGTTCCTAGACAACTCTCGCTTTTTATAAAATTATCCACTGAATGGGCTCAGGGGGATAGCCTGCCTGGCCAAATGCCACAAAAAAGAAACACTTTTTAAAGAACTGGAGAGCATACTGGGTGTCTATTCTCAGGGCTAAGTATACCAAAAGGAGGATGTATTGTTCGCCAAATAGTTTTCTAATCAGAATAGCTAAAGTCATTAAAAATCCGGATCCTGCCTTGTAGCCTAAATAGGAAGACCAACCCATCAAAAACATATTCATTGCTATAAAATTAATTACAGCCTGTGGTTGTTAGGTACCATCTAGTCAGTTCCAACCTGTGTGAAAAAAAAGGAAGCACTACTGAATGCTGTCCTATCCTCACAACCACTGCTGTGTGTGTGTGAGCCCATTGCTGCAATCCTGGGGCCAGTCATCACATCAAGGGTTTTCTCTTTCACTGACCTTCTATTTTACTGAACATGACAATCTTCTTCAGACAGAGCTCTCCACCGATAACATGCCCAAAGCATGTGTGATGGAATCTGTCAGTTTGTCATATTAAGTATGCCTGTGAATCTCTGTACTTCTTTCTGGGAACCATACCACTGGTGTTCCAAGTGCCAGTAGGGTCATTCATGGACAGATTGCAATGACACTTCTAGATGAAGACAGATTAAGAAACAAGATTGGTCATTCAATTCTGAAATTGCTAGTCAGTGAAAACCGTATGAATAGCAGCAGTAGCCCTAACGAACAGAAGAGAACTGACCCATAGGATTTCCAAGACTGTAAATCTTGATTAAAGCAAAATACACATCTTCCACCATGGAATGGCTGGTAGGTTCGAAGTGTCAACCTTTCCACGAACAGCTAAACACTTTAACCACTGTGCCTCCAGGACTCTCCCCAGGAGGCTAGGCCACTTGCGTTGTAAGGTAGTCATGATTCCAGTCCTGGCCTGGTCCCACTGTGTGACTTGAAGTAAGGCACCTACCTCTGTCATTCTTGATTCCCTCAACTCAACTCCAAACTCAAATCCATTGACTGATATTCCATTCTCAACATGGACTTTCCCTTGGGTTTCTGAGGTTGTAAACCTTTATTGAAGGAGACAACCACTCTTTAAGTGTGACTTTCTCCTATCTCACAAAGTAGTTACATAAAAAGGATCTATGGAGAGAAAATCTTGTTTGAGTCATGATGAAGCCACCAAAGGTATTCTCAGGACTGATTCTCACAAAAAAGCAGCTGGTTAAAGGTTTAAGATTAATTCCCAGGCTTTTTTCCCCCTCAGCCTAGGGGGTTTCTCATGCTGTGCAGGAACAAAGCTCATTTAGGAACCCAAATGTCCCTGCCAGCCCCTGAGGTCTAGGTTCAACTGCTATGGTTTGCAACCCAAAGAAGAAAGCTTCTGCCACTGGACTCAATGGGCCCATTATGCATGGTTCAATCTAAAGGAAAACACTGGGTCTTTGAGGGTTTTGCAGTAACTGGTCCTACCTGTTCTGGACTCAGTACATTCTGTTTGCTGGAGAGATGAAGGCAGAGCGGCACACACCACCATCTCATCCTCATAAATGCCACTTTGGGTTAATGATTACTGCGTACAGTACTACTGTAGTCAAACTCTGCACACACCAAGTGTCCTTCCCATGGAAGGTGGCGGGCAGCGCATAAAGGGGGCCATTGTGTGCGGTGAGGGAGCAAGGGAGAGGTGCCTGCAGGTGCCAAGTGTGGTCTCACGGCTCATGCCCTCAGGAGCGGGAGGTCAGGACATGGTGCACATATTTTCTCATTTTATAAGACAATCTATTTACATGCACTATTGACACTGGGGTACAGTTACTGAAACTGGAATTTGTGTCATTCAATAAAACACCCTATCAGCCTCACCTGACATCACAGAACACCAACCAGCTCCCACAGAAAGGTCCCGTCTCTGGCCAGGACCGGTTCTCTCAAAGTCAGAGCCACCCTGTGGAGTCTGCATGTCCTTGGTTTCTGAGCCAACACACAGCTGTCTGCTGGGAAGCCGCGCAGGCCTGTCTACAGACTAATAGACGGACATATCAGGGGTGTTTCTAACCACCTGCCTGACTGAAGTTGACAGCTCTCAGGCCTGGACCAGCCTCTTCTGTCTGCCAGAGACAAAGCAAGAATGTTCCCCTCCCGAGTTCTCAATTTACGGGCTTTTCACACTGATGATTGGGCCAGGTTTGCCACCTGCACTTCGACATACAGACCTTCCCAGGACAGCCCTGTCATTGCCTTTAATCAGTGCAACTGGGACTCCACCATCTCTAGTGTCACCTCCAGACAGAGGGGATTGTTCCAGGGCTACAGGGCTATGACTGGCCAACTTTGTGGAGGAGCACAAGTCGTAGGATGATATTACAGGACCAACCACCTCCCTCTTCAAAGAAGAAACTCTCCCATGCCCAAAATGCATAAGCGCTCTGTGTCAAGCATTGGTCCCTGTTTCCAATTCTCATTTAACATCCAAGAAGTCCTAGGAGGACATTAACTTGTGAAGGCAGTTAGCAGGTTGGGAAAGATCCTAGGAACACCTTTGGTGTTGGTGGTTGGAGTGGAGGAAGGATGGAGAAATAGAATCTAAGGCGATCGGGAACAAGCTGAGGGCTGGAGAGAAGCTGTGGCATCAAAGTTGAAGGAGGGGTTTTCTGAGTGGACTGAGCTCCAGGCTCCTGTTTCTTCTCCTCCCATAAAACATACAAACAGTAGGAGCAGAGAAAACACAGGCTTTCGTGCACAAGAATTCATATTGGCTGTGGTGGACACTGTGGCTTGTCCACGAGCTTCCCCCTTTGTTGTGATTAATAGCACCTATATTTTTTTCCTCTGGGGAGCTTTTCCTCTCATATTTTTTAAATGTATTTTCTTTTTTAAATTTTTTTTTTTTCTCATGTGTGTACCATCAAATCAGATCCTACTGGTATAGAAGAAGGTTGCCTCTCCTTCTCCAGAGCATCTGGTGGATTCGAACTGCATACCTCTGAGATTACAGTGAAACTTTTTGCCACGAGGCCACATGGCATATTTTAAGTTCATGTGGTTCAGCTGAAGCTGACTCCACTCTTCAGGTTCCAGGCATGGATTTAAGACCCAGGCCTCATCCACTCAATAAGGATCTCTCTGGCCCAGGAGAGGCTTGTGACCTAAACTAAGCCAGGGAGTCTCAAATGCAGGATTTTTGCTGACACTTCTGTTAAAGGGGTGCTGTCTTTCTAGTCGTAGTGCTAAGCTGATGGAATGTACACCTAGACTTGCTAGCAGTCTTCTCACCATCACGCAGAATTTGCCTGAGAGTGAAGCCAATTCAAAGGAAAATAGAAAGGAAACTTTCAGAGGGCAAGACTTTGAATGAAATCAAACACCTTAGAACCAACTCTACCTGAAACTACAAAAACCTCAGACTTTGTTATTATGTGAGTTTCAAAAAGCTCCCAAATGCTTGCCTTTTCGACCTTAAGCCAGTTTGGGTTTTTTGGGTTTTTTTTGTTGTTGTTTTTTTTTTTTTTTCAGTTTGGGTTTCTAATACAACAGAACAAATTCTTTTGCCTCCAGTTCAAGATGTTACTAATTTTCAGTTGCTGATCATTTTCTTCTCTATTTGATTCTGACAAGGTCCTATGAACTTGTAGTCTGACATTTCTTATTAACTGATGGGCATAATATACCCATAAATTAACTGGAAATCATAATGAAGCAGATGGAAGAGATGGGAGGAGAGTTGTTGATGTGGAAGGAGTTTGCTCCCCTTAGGAAATAAACCCCAGCATGCTTATAGAGATCTAAAATCACAAGTTGGCAAAGGCAGACTCTTCATTTTGATCTTTAGAGGGCTCTGATATTTTGCCATTCAGAGTGCTGTCCCAGGATCAAAGCACAACCATTACCTGGGATTTATTAAAAATGCCAAGCTTTAATCTTACCACAAATGTACTGAATCAGAACACACTGAAGATAGGGAGGAACCATCCATGAGAACTCAGAAGGACAGCACCTCAGCTGCATTTATGCCTCTTTCTCAGACTGGGACATCACGCAGGCTCCTTAGATGATTAACCATATGAGATCAAACGTGCAGCTACTGGGACAAAGCTCAGAATCCAGGAAAAGATAGATCTAGAAGGATGAATGGCAACAGTAAACACAAGGAGGAAATGGGAGGAGTGTTGCCACATTGTGGGGACTTTAATTAATGTCAGGAGACAAAATGCGCAGGAATTATTGGATAGAACACCAATTTGCTCTCTAAACTTTTACTCAAATCACAATTAAAAGTTAAAACATAAATGTGGGTTTAAAAACATGAAACTTGTTTATCCACTTCAACATCCACATTCACAGAAAGATAAAGGAGGCGGAGAAAGGTTGAGTAACTTGTTGAGGAGTAGAATCAACCAACTGGTCATGATTAGAAGCAGAGGTTCTCTGTGACTCCGGGGAAGGCAAAAATTGCTTAGATATGTCCCTGAAAACATAATCCATAAAAGTGGATCAATTGGACTATATCAAGACATAAGCAAAGCTCTTTAAAATTATTACTGTTTAGACATTTCAAAGACTTGGTAAAAATATTTGTAAATAAATCATTTGAAAGGACTTTTAACTACTGAAATCTCAGAAAACAAACAACTCAATAAAGAATGAAGAAAAAAAATTGAATAGGTACTTTATAAATTATTCTATATGAATGGCAAGTAGTCATGAAAAAGATGTTAATAATTGCCCTCGAGTTGAGCACGACTCATAGCGACTCTATGAACAAAAGGCCTGAAGCTCCTCTACAACTATCAACATTTATCAAAGTTCATAGAGTTTCTGGAGTCATGTTGTTTAGGAATTGGATATTACAGAAAGGCAAATAATGAAAAGCCCCTGTCAGATATCCACACATACCTATTGTTGTTAGGTACCACCAACTTTGACTCACAGTAACTTTTCAGATCAGAGTAGAATTTCATGGGATTACCTAGTCTGTAATCTTTATGGGAATAGACAGCCACATCTTTCTTCAGTGGAGCCGTTGGATGGATTGGAATTGCCAATCTTTACGTTAGTAGCTAAGCACTTAACCCTTGTGCCACTACATACCTATTCCACTCAATAACTCAACTCATTGCTGCCTCATTGGGACCAACTCATAGCTGGCCCTCCAGCAGGTTTTCAGAGGTTTTAAAGTCCTTAGGAGGAGATTGCCCATCTTTCTTTCGAGAAGCAACTGGTAGATTTGAACTGTATGCCTTTGAGTTAGTAGTAGAACTCCTCACCTACTAGGCCATGGGATCTTCCTGTTAGATTGGCCAAAAAGAAACACAACAAAACAACAACCCACAAAAAAAACAACAAACCCATGCACAAACAAACCAAAAAATCTACCAGACCACACTAAATTCACTGATTGTTAAGCCCATGACATATTCATATGTTATTGGTTGGAACAACCAAGTTGGAAACAATTTGGAAGTTTCTCACAAATTTAAATATAGACATGGCAAAAAGCTGCACTGCAATCCTGAAGGCACACTGTTTGAGGCTACCAGCTGCTCACGGGAGAAGGATAGTCCATCTCCTCCCATGCGATTAACTGCCTCTGAAAACCCACCAGAGGGTCTGCTATGGGTAGGTTGCAACTCTATGGTACACAACAACATCTTATGGTCTAGTAATCCCTCACCTAAGAGAAGTTAAAATTTATGTATAAATATATGATGTATGTGTTTGTGAATTATTTACAGAGGCTTTAGTCACATTAACCCAAACCTGGAAATAAACCAAATGCCCTTCAACTGCTGAATGAGTAAACAAACCATGTGATATCCATGCAACAGACCTTGTTAGGTGCTGACAAGTCAACTCCTACTCATAATAGACGGCAATCTCGCCCTATCGTATGCCATCCTCATCTCCACCACTCAAGCCCACTGCTGCAGTCGCTGTATGCATGTATCTCATTGACTGTGTCCATATATCTCATTGAAGGTCTTTGTGAAATGATGCTTCACTATCCTTGCCTCCAACGAGCATCCTAGTTGCACTTCTATATAATGGAATATCGCTCAGTGACCAAAAAGAGTAAGAGAAGGGAAGTGGATTGATCTTCAAAGCCTTACACTGAGGAAAAGGTGCTAGACTCAAAAGACTACCTATTGGATTATTGCATTTATATCACATTCTATAAAACCCCCACACCAACAATTATAGGGACCTAAATCAGATTAGTGGTACCAGGGACTGTGGTGGGGACAAATACTTGTCCTACAAGATGCAAGAGGGGATTTTTGGAAACTCTTCTATGTCTTAATTATGACGGTGGTCAGGTATATATGCATTTGTCAAAGTTCATAAAATGTATACTATAAGGAATTAATTTACTGTACATAAATTCTAACTCTATTTTCTAAAGAATAAAAGTTAAAATAGGTTTTTCGAACTTTTCTTAAAAGAGTATACTGGCATGCATTTTTGCATGACACAATGGTTATAATTGGTGTTGCATTATTGGTTTTCTATACCTAAAAGTGTTCAATTGGCAGATGCTGTTTTGGAGAGATATGTATATTAGAACAATTTAAAAATTTTAGAGAAGAATGAATGGTTTTTCTAATCTACGGCACTGCTCCGACTACCTTACTTGTTCTGTATAACTGAGAAAGTAGAAGAATATTGTTTACAATCCTGAAACAGTTTCACAAAGGCCATTTTTTCAGCTTTGTGCATTTACCTAGAAGCAACATCCCACAAAAGCATAATGATTCCATTGCTTTTTAAATTTTTTTATTCCATTGCTTTTTTTGTTTGGTTTTGGTTTTGTGTTTTTAATTATTATTAATTTTTTTAATTATTAAATTTTATTAATTTTAATGAACATTTACAGATATTTGGGGTTTTCATTCATTCATTGTTGCACTAGTTTCTCTACTCTCCTCCCCAGTTTGTTCTTCTTTCCCCCCCTTGAAAGTCTGAAAATTTACAGAGATTTTAGATTTCCATTAATTCATTGTTGCACTTTCCTCCCTGCCCACCCCACCCCTCCAGTTTGTTTTTCTCTTTGAAAAGTAAAAGAAAAATTCTTTCATTTTTATACAGTCCACTCTACTACGCAGCCTTCATTCTGGACTCATGACAATAATACCTAATCATATATACCTTTTAAACAGTTCTCTCTCTCTCTCTCATCTGTTTCAATGATACATTCAATGAACTGTCTTTCTTGTACACCAGCAGAAAGGGCCAGCTGGGAAAATCCAGTCTGGGGCCCGCCAAGGTTGGCCAAACTCGACTGGCTCTGGGTTCCACTCCCAGCAGGTAAAAGCTGCACAGGTTGCCCGCAGACCTCTACACCTGTATGCTCAGCCCCCACCCGAGGCCACTCAGAGGGCACCTGCAAGAGAGGGAGGCAGATCAAACAGCCAGGCCCACTCAGCGCCACTGGAGGTGATTTCATCTCCACAGGAGGGAAACAGGTGGGTGGACTGGCTCCCACATAGTGCAGGAGTGTGGGGGACCTGTAGGTTAGACACATACAAATGTTACTTCATGAGGGATAAAAAAATGTTCCAAGGGGCCAAAGACAACACAAGCTTTGCGCCTTCCTCATCACATCCCCGGAGTTTCTCCTGTCCCCGTGTGTTCTTATCTATCTTATCTGACTATCTGAATTTCAGCTGCTCTGAGGATCACAGACTGCGTCTGCTCAGAGCAAAAAGAATCAATCACTGGGCTCATTGTGAAAGTAGAATGTTTATGTTCCTTCCGCTTTTACTCACCCCAAGTAAGTATGAATGTGTGTGTATGTGAGGGAATATGAGTGTGTGTATGTGTGGATGAGAATTTAAGTGTGTGTATGCAGAAGTGAGTATCTATGAGAATGTGAGTTTGTGAGAGTGCGTTGGTTTGGGTGAGAATATAAAGGTGGGTGTGAAGGTGTATGAGAAGAATTGGGTTTGTATATGTGAGAGTGTGAACATGAGGGCAGGCGTATATGAAAGTCCGTGAGAGTGCGACTGTGTATGGGTTCGAGTGTGTGTTAGTATGGATGCGTATGACTGCATGGGAATACGAGTGAGTGCATTTGTGAGACTATAAATGTGTGTGAGTGAAAAAATGAAGGTACAGGAATGCGTGTGTATGAAGATGTGTGGGTGTGACAGAGAGTGTGTGTGTGTATGAACAGGTGTGTGTGTGACAGAGAGTAAATGCATGTGTGACAGTACATGTGTGGGTACGAGTGTGAGTAAGTGTATTTGAGAAAGTGTAAGCTTGTGTGAGGATATGTGAATATAAGTGTATGTAAATGTGTGTATTTATGCAAAACCTAAACTGTTGTGTAGTGACGACTGGAGAGACACATGAGATGTTTCTGGAAGGATTCAATGTGTGCTACAGCGTGTGCTGGCCCAGCCCCTCACTTTCTGAAAGCATATTTTCTCCTCAGCTCCCCAAATTCACCAGCAGTGTGAGGTGGTTGACAAGGAATGGGAACTAAGCTGTGAGCCCACCAAAAGGAGGGGATTAGGCTGTGCAGCTTGAAGCAGTGCCCCCCTGCCCGGCTGTGGCCCCCGCTGAGTTCACAGGAGCTTGGAGTCAACTGACAGGACACTGGGCCAGCTTGCTGCTGACGTGTGGGCGGGCTGCCAGGACACCTCTCAGGTGTGTGACAACACAGCTCGTTCTTTCCGGTTACCTGTCACCAGTGAGCTCACTGTTTTGTTAACCTTCTCAGCCTTCGTATTTTTGTGGACACTCTGTCTAACCTCTGTTCAGTCTGGCTCAGTTGTTTTGTCTCTGTGTTTTTATTTCAATCTCTTTTTTTTTTCTTTTTTCTTTCATCTCCTCCTCCAAGTTTAGTTTCCTAAATAGAAACAAAATGCTCTCCATTTTTCTGGGTTGAGTTGTCTCCTCCATGAGATGGTTGTTGAGGAAGGGCACTTCTTTGGTATCTGTCCAAACACCACAGAGTAGAACTTGGAAGAAATGGGTTCTAGCCTTTCTCTCGCCCTCTCTACTTCTCATTCTCTCTCTCACATACACACACAGCACCCCCCACCCCCATCATTTAATTTCATTTTTCTTTGAGGCACTATAATCATACCCACTTCACACCTGAGAAAAGTTAAGAGATTTCCCCATGTCACAGAGCTAAGTAAAGGCAGCAATGTGGCCAGGATCTTATCCCAGTTAATCCGGTACTGGAATTCACTCTAAAGTACGATTTCAGGACCAGATATCCATCTTTTTCATAGGGAGCTCTGGTGGCCTAGTCTGGAAGTTGTGCTGCTAAACCTAAAAGCTGCCCCACTCCAAGCAGTTCAAATCTACAAACTGCTCTTCAGGAGAAAGATAGACCATAGCATCCCATGTCATTTACAGCCCTGGAAACCCAATGGACAGTCAGTAAATGAGTGGATTCCAGCAATGAGTCTTTATAGTTATACGGTCCTCGGCATGTCGTTTGGCCTTGGAATAGTTTAACATTTCTCATTGGACACCTGGAGATAGTTATGTGATTCTAGCCTGAAACAAAAAGCTGGTAAACACAAGCTCTAGTATTGGGTAAAAGCCTTGACAAATACCATTTCTCTTCAAGAGCTCCCCTTTCACTCTTCCTTATCCTATCTGGTCCCCCAGCTCCAAGGTTGGTTGTCACTTAACCATGCCACCTTTCCTTGAGTTCTTGAAGCACCAGGAGCTGAACTTTTTGAACATTTATTACCTACCAGGACTGCACTAAGCACACTGGATGCATTATTCTACCTGGCTTTTATTTACTCTCACAACCACAGAGGGAGGCAGGTGCGGCAGTTATGTCCACTTTACAGGTGTAGCTGAGTCACAGAGAGGTTGAGTAACCAGTTAATTCATGTTGAATGCTCAGAAAGAGGGCTGACTCCAGAGCCCATCCAAGGATCCAATGGTCCTAGAATCAAGAGAGATACTCCGGAGGGCAGGCAGAAATCATGGAGCTGACGTGTGGTGTGTCTTGAAAGCTCTACCCACAAGCAAGGACAAGAATCTAAGTTTGAGAAGTGTACAGTCATTGGTGCTATTTCTCAGCAAGTGGACTCCTCTAAATATCCACTTAGAGGAAAATCAAAGCTTAGATAAAATGCAGGCAATTAATCATTGGGTTGTAGAATTTGATGGGGGGGTGAGGGAAATTGAAAGAATTTGTTCAAATTTGTATTAGAATTTTGTAAATAAACTCATAAGAAAAAGAAAAAGAAAACGCTGTATGTGACATTAGGGAGATTGTCCAATATGTAAATTTATGGGGATCACTCGTGTTGCTGCTGATGTAAAGTACATTGAATCAACTCTGACTTACAGCATCCCTCACAGACAATCTACCCTGTGTAAACCTCCCAACTTCCATGCTCAAGTCCATTGTTACAGTCATTGTATCACTCCATCTCTCAGAGGGCCTTTCTCTTTTGCTGATGGCTTGTGGTCGATTTTTGGGGGCAGTGAAACTCTTTCTTATACTGCACTGTTGTAGGGGAGCCACCAGGGCTCACAACAGGTCTGCCTCTAGGTCTTAGTTACAATCATAGTGACCCTGCAGCCACCACGTAGGACAGAGTAGAACTACCCCTGAGTTTTTCAAAGCTGTAAATCTTTAGAGAAGCACGTAAGTCTTTACGCCTCACCTTTCGCTTCCTGAGTGGCTGGTGGATGGGAAACACTAGATTGTGGGTTCTTTAATCACTGCATCAGGGTCAAGTTCAACTATAGCAACAATTGTGAGGATGGGGCAGGACAAGGCAGTGTTTTGTTTTGTTGAATGTAGGATCACTGGGTCCAAAGTGACTCAAAGGCCCTTTACAACAACAACAACAATAAATTAGCTCACCAATTGGAACGAATGTACCACAGGAATGCGAGATGTTAATAGCGTGCTGGGAAGAAGAGGGTGGACATGAGAATTCTCTGTACCTTCTGTACAGGTTTTCTATAAACTTAAAATTGCTCTTAAAAAAAAATTAAAGCTGTTATAAAAGCAAAACCACCCAGCTCTGAAAATACCACTGATGCTTTCATTTAAATGAGATCCCTTAATTTTCAAATTTCTACTTCGCATTGTGAATTGTTGTTGCTCTTAGTTGAATTTTTTCTGAGATTTCCCCCCGCAGCCACCATTGAAGATCTTAGTAAATTACATTCTGGGACGGGGAGGGGCAGAGTCCAAGACAAGATGTGGTGACAGCTTGGTGGTCTGTGATGAGTTTACAGTCTAGGCTTCCAGGGGATCCTAGGAGAGGAATGCATAGCTAAGCAGTAAGAGTAGGGGTCTATCCTTTTTAACAAATGGTGCTGGCAAAATTGGAGAGCTGTATGCAGAAGACTAAAACAAGATCCACACCTCACTCCATATACAAAAACCAACTC
>NW_006399779.1:13331080-13332749 GCF_000299155.1 Elephantulus edwardii
AAAAAAAAGAGTAGGGGTCTATCTTGGGCAGGACCCATCCTGATAAATGGTTGCCATTGGACAGGAAAGTCTGACCCGGTAGCTTTCTCCTCTCTGCGCCTCTCCATTCTCTTGTAGCTGTCTCACCTCCAGACACTCCTTCTGTAACTATCCACAAGGGACCTTCCTTGTTATCAACAAATATTGCTTTCCTGGTCTAACAAACTGAGAGTATTTGAATTTTAACAGAGGATTTGTGGGCATGCTCAGAAGAATTGATCAAAGAAATACAGTCTCTTAGAGGAAAAGTGGCTGAGACATTAGCTAGTGCAGGGGTACAGAGTCACATCACTGCGGAAGCACAAAGCAGCCTGAGTCATGATAATGAGGAGTGACGAGGACTGTGGTAGAGAAACAGGACCCACCTAGGAGGTGTTCATTCCAGCTTCTAACATTTTCTTCAGGCAAGATAAAAACAAAATATGTGAGTAAAAAATATCGAAATCTTAAACACAACCTGGTGTCCCAACTCAAATGCTAGGGGGAAACAAATCTGTAGTTTGTTGTTGTTAGGTGCTTTCAAGTTGAGGACAACTCACAGTGACGCCATGAACAACAGATGTGAAGCCTGTTCTATGCTATGTCGTCCTCATCTTCATTGACATATTGGGTCCATTATTGTAGTCAGTGTCAATTTGTTTCACTGAAGGTTTTCACTCTCCTTCACTGACTCTCTACCTTTCCAAGCATAATGTTCCTTTCCAGGGGATGGCCCTCCTGACAACAGGTCCAAAGTATGAGAGACAAAGCTTTACCACCCTTACTTCTAAGGAGAATTATGGCTGTACTTTCTCCAAGACATATCTATTTGTTCTTTTGACAGTCTATGGGATATTTTGCACTCTTCTCCAACACCACTACACAAAGACATAGATTCTTTTTCTGCCATACTTATTCATTTTCCAACTCTCAGATGCATAGCAAGTTATGAAAAGACCATGGCCTGAATCAGGCACACCTTACTCTTCTCATTGCTCCTCAGTACTTTGGAGAGGTCTTTGACAGCAGACTCTCCCGGGGAAACACATCTATTGATTTCTTGATTGCTAGTACAAAGGGTGTTGACTTTGTATCTAAAATGAAATTGTTGACAACATCAGTATTTTCTCTGTCTATCATGATGTTGCCTATTGTACCATTGGTAAAAATTTTTGTCTTCTTGATGTTGAGATATAATCCACATTGAAGTCTTTGATCTTCTGCAGCAAATGTTTCAAGTACTCCTAATTTTCAGCAAGCAAAGTTGTGTTCTCTGCATAATACAGATTGGTGATGAGTCTTTCCCCAATCCTAATCTCACATTCTTCTTCATAGATCCCAGTTTCTCAAATGATTGTCTCAGCATACAGATTAGATAGATATGGAGAAAGGATACAGTCTTGGCACATGCCTTTCTTGATTTTAAACCATGCAGCACTCTCTTGCTCTGAGTAACAACTTCTTAATCTAGATATTGGTTTTTCATGAGTATATTCAAGTGTTCTGGGATTCCCATTTTTCTCAATATTAACATAACATGGTTTGTTATGATCCACACAGTCAAATTCCTTTGTATAGTCAATAAAACACAAATAGATATTCTTTAGTATTTTTGGCTCTCAGCCAAGACTTATCTGACATCAGCAATGAT
>NW_006399779.1:13333409-13355922 GCF_000299155.1 Elephantulus edwardii
CTCTATCCTGTGTCAATCCTACTGTCTCTGACACACCTACCCCATTACACTAGTCACTGAATCAATTCATCTCATAAAGGATCTTTCTCTTCTGTGCTGTCCCTCTCCAAGGACTGGTCCCTACTTGCAACATGTTCAAAGTATGTCAGATGAAGCTTCAGAATCCTTGCCTCCAAGGATCAGCTTGGTATAACCCTCTCTAGAATGACCCTGTTCATTCTCTTAGCAGTTCATAGTACATTCAATATACTTTTCCAACATCACAGCTCAAAGGCATCAATTCTCCTATCACCCCTAGTTCATTGTCCAGATCTCTGATGCATAGCAAGTGACCAAGCAAAGACCATGACCTGTATCAGGCGCACCTTAGTATCCAGAGTGAAATCGTTGCTCTTCAGTACTTTGGCGAGGTCTCTGAGAGCAGACTTTCCCATCACAATACATGCTTTAATTTCCTGGATGCTGGTGCCAAGAGTATTGATTGTGGAGCCAAGCAAACTAAAGCTGTTAACAATCTCAATCTCTTCACCATCCATCCTGATGCTGCCAACTGGCCCAGTGGTGAGAATCTTTGTTTTCTTGATGTTGAGCCTCAATCCATATTGAAGGCTGTTGTCCTTGACCTTCTACAGCAAGTGCTTCAGGTCATTGCTCAACAATTTCTACATTCTGGTAGCTGTCTTCCAAATTTCTTAATATTAATCCACCAGTGTTAGTTTCTTAGTTTTGACAAATGCGCTATGTTTACAAAATTATAACATGTTAAAGAACATTTAATTTATAGTATATGGCAGCTCTGACATTTGTATAACTTCTCTGTAAATTTAAAATTATTCTAAAAATGATAAATTTACTAAAAAATAAAAATTGCTGCCTGCATAGATCAAGACCTGTGATAATAGTGGCTCTCACTTGTTGGGTTTACTGTGGCTAATTCATTTCATTCTCACAACTCTATTGGTAAATATAATTGTTCTCCTCCTTTACTGGTGAAGAAGAAATGCTGTGGCGCAGTGGATTAGGTACTGGACTTCTAACCAAAAGTTTGGCAGTTCATATCCCTCTCTCACTCAATAGGTGAAAGATTAGACAGTCTACTTCCCTACAGGTTTAAAGTCTTGAAGGGGACATTTTGCTCTGCATGTTGTCATCATGAGTTGTGAATAACACAGAACGGGGGGCTCAGGTTTTGAGTGGTTTGTTGGGTTGTTTTTTTCTGTTTGGGATTTTTTTTTAACTGATGAGGAGGGTCCCTAAGTGGTATAAGTGGTATAAATGATTAAGGACATACAACCAGGGTGCCCCTTAGAAGCAAAAATGGTGACATTTCATCTCGCTTATTTTTAGCATATTGTCAGGAATGGCCAGTCCTTGGAAAGATGCTTCATACTGGGGAAAGTAGAAGCTCGGCAAAACAAAGGAAGATCCTTCAATAAGAAGGATTGATGCGGTGACTCTACTAATGGGCTCAGGCATTGCGGAGAACATGAGGGTGGCACAAGATAGTGCAAGGTTCTGACCTGTTACATACAGGGTCTCGATGAATGGTAGTCAACTCCATGGCACTTAACGGCAAAAACACTAGCCAAAACGCACTCAGAGGTGCCTTCAAAGACGGGCTCATGATCTACTCTCAGACGGTCATAGCTTTGAAACCCTATGGAGCAATTCTACTTTGTGCACCTGAATCAGAACACAACTAACAACAACAACAACATTAGTCAGATAACTAAGGTACAGGCAGGTTAAGTATTTTTATCAACATCACACAGCTACTTAATGGTAGACTCTCAATCCACAAGCATGATATGTTTTCAATATAAACTATAAAACACGGATGTTTTACAGCTCATATACATTGCTGCTGTTGAGTGTCATTGAGTCGATTCTCATTCAATAAAGATCTAGTGTGACAGCATAGTACTGCCGCAGAGGGTTTCCTTGGCTTCAGTCTTTACAGGAACAGATGGACAGGGCTCCTTTGGAGCTGTTGTGAGGTATTGAACTGCCAACCTTTCAGTTAGCAGTCAAGTGTTTAACCATTGTGTTAAAAGGGCTCTTTGGCTCACTAAATAGTGAATTACAACTAAGAAAGTAGACTGAGACTACAGGGAAGGGAGTGAGACCTCACCCACAAAATAGAAAATTTAAGGGAACATCGCAAATACTCAGCCATCAACATACCTAACATTATTTACAACAGTTTTAAAAATACAAATGAATAACATTGGGCCTGCCTGAGAAGTACAGCCCTTGAGATTGTATCAATATCCTGAAGTGGGAGAGGGCATGACATCCATTGAAAAGCTCCCTCCATGACTCTGGTAGTCAGCATCTCTTCATCCAAAGGGAGGAAAGGTCATTTTAACCTATATTTGAGGAGGGACCATGAGAATGGTGCAGGGTCAACCAGCAGTTTGTTCTGTTTTGCGTGGTAATGATGAGTCAGTCTTCTGACAATTAAGAACGTACTTGAGGACACTGAGATCCAAAGACATTCATTTTCATCAACCAAAGGTACACTGGTTAGCAAATGATGAATTAATAATGGAAAGCCCAGGAGCTCAATAGGAGAAGAAAAAGATAGGTCTGGGAGTGAAATGTGGAATTGTCCTATCCCAGGACAGTTCCGTCTTGGGCCCTGGGGCCCAGCTTTCAGGGGCCCCATTAGACAGCAATGCTGCTTATTTGCTATGGCCCATTTTGAACTTCTCTGTTGGAACTGTGCTACCAACTGGAAGCCAAAGTCCACTACTGGCTTCTAAATAGAAAGATGGGCAGTCTCCTTGCAGGCAATTTACAGCAACTGAAAACCCACTGATGATGAGCTCTGACTCAATGACACACATATTGGAAAGCCCCTCGTGGCAGAGTGGGCTAATTTGGGGGCAGTTTGAACTCAGTGAGAGAAAGATGAGGCATCTATCTCCCTTCATTAACATGTATAGCCCCGGACACCCAGTGGAGAGTTACTGTCACCTGGAATCAACATGAACACGGTGGGTTTTGTTGAGCAAAGCACGGCCAGAATGCTCTGTGGAAGAAGGCCTGGCAAGATATATATTCTCTCTCTCTCTCTCTCTCTCTCACACACACACACACACTTTATATATATTAACAGGAAGGGTTAATACCTGGAGAAGAGGCTCATGCTTGGTGAAGAAGAGGGTCAATGAAAAGAGGAAGAGCCTCAAAGAGATGGATTGACATAATGGCTGTAACAACAGGCCAAGCACGGCAGGGATTGCGAGGCTGGTGCAGGACCAGGCTGTGATTCCCTCTCTTCTCTATGGGTCACTATGATTTAGAACCATCTCAGTAGCATCTAACAGCCACACCACTCTCTCACCCCGCGCTGATTCTAGCATTTGTTTCAGCTCTGACAGCCCAGCACCCAGCTGTCCTCCGACAACTCACCAACTCGCTTTAGAAGCTAAGAGACCAGGAAGCAGCAGCAGGACAAGTTCCTGCAGCAACATTTGGGGTTTAGATGCCGCCATTAACAATGCAAATGGAGGGGCGTGTCTGCTGATTTATTAAGAAGCCCTTGGCACGTCTAGCACCCACTCGGTCCATCTGTCATCCCCTCATCAGCGCAGGAAGTGGGGTGGAGGGGCTGCATGTGCTAACCAAGCTCCATTAGTATTCTATCTCAAGGCTCTGGATTTATGGAGGCTTATTTCTTAATTTTTGGATCCCAGTGATTAGAGTAATGAGATCCTGTCATTAGCCTGGTAGGCTCCCACCTTCTCTCCACACGTTTCTGTTTTCACTGCGAGACAATCCATTTCCTTCTTTCTCTGCCTGCAGGGTCTGACTCTGCCTGCCTCTCTAAGCTCATCGCCAGCCTCTCTCCTTCCTCTCTCTGGCCTCCAGCTGCACCCTATCCCGCCAGTGGTCCCACATCTATGCTGTGAACTTTGCACATAATTTTATTTTCTCCTGGTTCCCCTTGTCCTTTCCTTCCAGTCTCCTTTCTCCACCCACCTGGCCGCTTCCCTTAACCCAGTGTTTCTCATCAATAATGATTTTCATCCTGCAGGGGCCACCTGGCAAACTCTAGAGGCATTTTGGTTTGTTACAGCTGGAGGCTCAATCACCTGCTATGCATCTGAGAACAGAATAATGAATAAAGATGACGGAAAAAGAATCAACACCTTTGAGCTGTGGTGTTGGAGAAGAGTACTGAGTATCCACGGACTGTGAAAGAACAGATATGTCTTAGAGAAGGTGCAGTGGGAGGTCTCCTCGGAGGCAAGGATGGTGAAACTTCATCTCACATAATTTGGGCATGTTGTTAGATTGGGCTCTTCTTTGGAAAGGAACATCATGCTTGGAAAGGTGGATGAGATGATCTTTAGATGAGATGATTGATGCAGTGACTACGGCAAAGGGCTCAAAAGTATTGAGAATGATGAGGATGGTGCAGAATAGGACAGGAATCAGATCTCTTGTTCGTAGGGTCACTTAGAGTCATATTCCACCAAACAACAACAATTACAACTAGGCTGAGGTAAGGGTGCCACTGGATTCTATTTGACGAAGGCCAGGAATGCTGCAAAACATCTTACAGTTTCAGGACACCTTTCCGTCGTAAGAACTGTCTAAACTAAAACGTTTATGGTGCCATGGTTGAAAAAAATTACCCTGATAAACCAGACTCATCAGCTGTAGTTGAAGTACCACTTCCTCTAAGTATCTTCAGACTTCACTGCATTACTGATCTAAACCTCATCCTACCGCACCAAATACACCAGACTATATCTTGCCTTTAAAATGTTTAGTTTCTCATTATCCTCCTTTGTTCTCGGTGGTTTTGGGGTGTGTTTTTTGAAATAAAATTTTTATTTTATACTGATTTACTTAGAAAGTTTGAATACATTGCTTTTCACACTAATCTTTCCCATTTCCTTGACCCACTCCTTCCTCCACCCACCAAGTTGTGTGACCCTATGATTAACACCACTCTGACCCCCACCTCCCCATCTCCCACCATCTTTACCCCTTTGCTCCCACACTCCCCCCTTAGATCCTCATACATCTTCTACGATAATGATCTTATACATACAGTATTTGTCCTTATAGAACTGAGTTAGCTCACTTAGCATAATGCTCTCCAGTCCCTCCCAAGTTGGGTAGTGATTACAAAATCATTGCTCCTGTGTGCTGCATAGTATTCTATCATGTAAATGTACCACAATTTCTCAATTCATTCGATTTGGTTGGACATTTGGGTTGTTTCCATTGTTCTTGTTTTGTTGATGTCTGTCTCCTCAACCCCTGCTTTGAGGCCTCCCAAGAAGAGGACCTTGCCTGTCCTCGCTCTCCAAAGCTTAGCAAGTTACTTGGCACATAGTGGGTTCTCAGTAAACTATTGAACAGATAGAATTTACTGGGCTAAAAGTAGGTGAGGAGAGGCTCAGTCTATGTGTGTCAATTATGGAGCACTGGTGGGTCAGTGGTCAAATTCCTTGCTTCCCATGAGACTCAGCTTCCATTCCCAGCCAGTACATCTCATGCGGAATTACTACCCCTCTGTTAGTATAGGCTTAAGTGTTGCTGTGACATTGAACAAGTTTCAATGGAACATCCGAACAAAGACCTTGTTTATTACTCACTGTCAGTTCTACTGAGGTTGCTAAGGTAACTCTCTACAGGAGATTAGACTAGATTCAAGTCACTGGCTGCAGTGCAATACAAACTACACCACCAGAGCTCCTCCAGCAGTCCACTGTGTATTCAACATTCTTCAATAACGTTGTCATTCAAATACACCAATTATTCTTCAGTCTCTGTTCAGATTTCCCCTACATCTGAGGACCTCAATAAAAAACCCCAACGAAAACAAAAACAAACCCAGATCTTGGGTCAGGCACACCTTAGTCCTCAAAATGACGTCTATGCTATTTAACACTTTAAAGTATTAAAGAGGCATTGGCTATATGGTGATTCTCAAGACAAATCTCACTTGACTTCATCTGAAGTCTTTTGAAAGGATAGTCATTAAATACATGGTTGCAAGTATAATAAATATTCTAGGGGGACATTAATGGTCATGGGCACCAAGGCACTGGGAATCTAAATGTGTCTGGGGTAAGTAGAGTCAGGAAAGGAGTTCCTCTTCTTCCTAGACTTCTTCACGGCCCTCTTGGCCCCCATCTCTGAGTTGGGATTAATGTGGGTAATGTCTTCAGTTGTAAAACTTAGGAATCATCTCAAAAATTGTTGCTGGGTGTCGTCCAGTCAACTATGACTCACAGCAGTCCTACGAATGACAGATACTATAGCGCACCATTCTCACAGTCCTCTCCTTGCTCAGGCCCATTGTTCCAGGCATTGTGTCAATCTCTGAAGTAGTTACTCATTCTCCAGGTTACACAAGACAACCACTGGGGAATGAGTAGAAAATACTTGGACTTGACTTTGCAGTTACACTCATCTTACTCTTACCTGAATTTTCAATTTGAAGTGTACTTTATAACATACATGCTTGCTTTAAATTGGGCTCCCTAGAGAAAGAATCTGAAATGTAAAGTTGTGTGTTGTTGGCTTTCTGAGGTTTTCTCAGAGGAAATACCTCTCTTAAAGAGGTAAGGAAGGCATGATGGGACAGTGGGTGAAATGAATTCACTCAAGAGACGCAGGCAATGGAGACCTCATTAGATCGGAACAGGATCTCTAGAGCTGGGAGGGTCTTGAAGAGACACAAAGGAGTTAAGCCTTTTTACCTCCATCAGTCAATAATTCGCTTTTGAGCAAACAATTTCCTGTAGCCAAGGGCAGTTTGCAATGAGAAATGCAGCTGTAGGCTCCAACCACAATTATTCCCAGCAGCTGAATGGAGTTATCATCTCCGAAGAGATAATCTTGGCTGAATGCTATAGTTATCTACCGTAATAATCTATTCAACTTGTGAATTTCATAAGCACATTCTCACACAAGCATATACTTATACTTTGGGGATTTAAAAAAAAAAAAAAAGGTAGACATTGAATTGAGTCTAACTCATGGTGACCCTATAGGACAGAGTAGAACTGACCCAAAGTTTTCCAAGACTGTAATCTTTACTGAAATAGACTGCTACCACTTTGTCCCTTGGAATAGGGGGGTTGCTGGGGGGCTCAGAATGCTGACCTTTGGGTTAGCAGCTGAGCATTTAACCACTGCACCACCAGGACTCCTTCTTTGGGGGACAGCATGTCTCAAAGTGTTGCTCTGAAGGATGGATCGTCCAAAAAGTTTGGAGATCACCACTTACGGCGAAAACCCCCATAAAACCTACCTCATTGCTGTCAAGTCAGAAGCCACTCATAGCTGGCCTTCCACGGGGTGTCCAGAAGCTGTAAACCTCACAGGAAGAGATTGCCCATCTTTCTTCTTTGGAGTTTCTGGGGGATTTGAACCATCAGAAACGTAAGGCCTTTGAGTTAGCAACACAACTCCCTACAAACTACACCTCTAGAGTTCCCTAGGATTTAGAGCAGTGGCGGCCAATTCAGGGGAGGAAAATCCCACCACAACCAAACACAGGTGATGCCAATTCAATTCCTTCTCATGATGGTGAACTCAAGTGTGTCAAGTTAGAATTGTGCTTGCTAGCATCTTCATAGCTGAGTTTTCAGAAAGAGACTGCCAGGCCTTTCTTCTGAAGCATCTCTGGATGGACTCAAGCCCAGAGCCTCCAATTGAGAAAAGTCATGTCCATTTCTGTAATGGGCTCCATCTATCAAAAAACAAAAACAAGTGTTCTCCAAAGTTGCTGTGTTAAGTTATGCATTTATTCCTCCATGTCTTTATCCTTGAAAAATAAAAAACTAACATCAGTTTATAGAAAACAGGACAGAACAAATTTGATTCTCATATGATGACATTTGAGGTAATGGAGTGGTTCAGAGTCTCTGAGCTTAAACCTGGCTACCTGTTCGACTACTTACGAAGTGAACTTGAGCAAGTTTGCTCATTTGCCTCATGTCTGTTTCCTTCTCTATAAAACAAAGATAATGTGACATTTACTTCATGGGATTGTTGTGAGGATTATATGAACTAATGTTTGTAAAGTGCTTAAGACAGTGTCTGAGACATGGTATGTATTTTGTAGCCGATATTCGACTTCATTAACCTGCGTATATGTATATGTATATTATGTATATGTATATGTATATGTATATTTATATATTTTTTTCTCTGTCCTTCTACTCTCATGCTCTGAAGGTAGATGGAGAACTTTGCTTTTGGAAAATACTGTGGAGCCATTTCTAACAGAATTAGAATCAGGTCTGTAGCTCCACTGGCTTAAAAGGCTGAAAAATTTCTAGTTTGTTGCTTTGATCTCTTCCACTTCGAGGTATCACTGGACCTTGTGGTCTATTCTAATTGCTCCAGCTGTGGCCTTCATGTCTCTACTCCAAGTCAACTAGAGGGAGAGGGACATGTCCTCTACTTTAACAACACTTCATACAACACCATTTTGGTCAAGCTTAGCCACAAGGAAGTCTGGGAAACATAGTTTTGTTCTGAGCAGCCAGGTGTGCAGCTAAAATTCTTCTTTTCCTAAGGAAAAAGAAAAAGAGATAATGACAAGAACAAGTGGACATCCTTGCAATTGACCCCCAACTTTGTTCTTAGTGTGAATCATATAGCCCATTACCACAAATGTTTCACTGATAATTAACATGTTGGATCCAGAAGGATAAACAGAAGTGTTCTTACATTAGGGCTGAAGCTGACACTTTGATCATTTGGAATCCACCTTTGGTGTGTAATCTGGGTTCAGAGGGTTTCTTTCCCTTGGTCCAGCAGAGAGTCCCTTTCTCGGGCCTCTCTAAATCATCAAACACTGTAAAGTCCGGCACGTGTTCTGGGCCACACTTGAGGGAACACCAGTGAGCAGTTTCTATTCCCTGTTGTCCTTTCCGTCAGCCACCGGCTTTGAGGAGAGAGCTCTGTGGCATAATCCACAGGTAGCTACACCTTTAACCCAAGGCTGTATCCCTCTGGTTCCAATCCGTTAGCCCCTCCACAGGAAAAAGAAGGGTAATCTCCTCCCACGCGACTTACAGCCTCTGAAAATCCACTGGAGGGCTAGCGGGGAGGCAGTTCTGATGACAGAATGAGTGAGCACCAGCTGTGAGAAACCATTCGGCAATCTAAAACCAATTCCTTCTGCTTAATTTTCCATAGATAGTCTCTGCAAATCAAGCAGCCCAGGGGTCCCAAGCCCCTCAAATCCTTCTCCTTTCTCAGCCTCACCTCATCATTTCTCACCCCTGGTCTTCAGGCTGGTTTTTAAGTTATTTCTCACCATCTTGTTCTCAGTGTTGTGGTCTTTTTTCTTGGTTAGTTAGAGATAAGGAGGGCTGAGTGTTAAGAGAAGTGAAAATAAAGCAAAATTGACCATCCCCCCCCCCGGTCCAGCCCCAGGCCAGAAATGAATAAGAAAGGCAGCCAGATGTGTTGGTCTGTGTTTGGGCTGATTTCTGTGCCTATTTCTGTTGGCACACTTGGTCATCTGTCCCTCTTCTCCACTTTGAAGTCCTTTTTAGCAAAAAGTCCTGTTGTTAGCCTGCCATAGTGTGTGCTTGTGCCAGAAGAGGGTGATGGTGTGACTAAGACAATATCTCTAGAATAAATCTAGAAGGGGCCTGAAAATATCTACTGGACTACTGAAAACCCAAAGTAGAAATTGAATTTATTATGGTGCTGATGAGACCAGTTACTCATGCAACCCCTAGAGGGCAGTAGACTTTATTCTTTTTCAAGACTCAAGCCTCTCTAGCCCTGCCAAAGTTTGGGTGACTTTTTACAAGAATTTATTAGGAAAGGGAAAGGGAACAAATAGTTACTGGGCATTCACTATGTGCCAGGAATTGTGCCAGGGACTTAAATTGGGTCGGTCCATTAAATCTTTACAACAGTCCTATGAGCTAGAGAATTTTAGCTCCATTTCATGTATGAGGAAACTAAAGCTCAGAGACTGAGTTACTCACCCAAGGCTATAAATCTAGAAGGTGGCCAGACCAGGAGTGGAACTCCTCAGATCTCAGATTCCCAGGCTCTGGCCTTTGTCCTGTAGGAGCTACCTCTCACGTAGATGCATCCAGTGATTACTTATTGGTATGGGGGCAGGGGGGAGAGGAATGATGTTGCAGGATGGAGAATTAACCAAATTAATACAATGCATATTTACTAAGCTTCTACCAAGTTACAGGCATTGAAAATAAAGGAAAAAAGAGGAAAAAGACACAACCCCTCAAGGAATTTCAGGTTAGCCAGACAGAAAGTCTTAGATCTAGATTACTGTAGGTCAGATGTTAAGGAGAAAGATATGACACTGAGCATTATGGAATCCCAATGGGAGCATCCATAGTTGTCTGGGAATTTAGGAACTAAAGGAATCAATCATAGGCACCTTCTTGGAGGGGGCAATCTCAGAGCCAAGTCAGAGGAAGAATTTGAAATAAAAAAAGAAGCCTAGTGGTCAGAGTCAAGAGCTTGGCTGCTAATTAAAAGGTTGGTAGTTCAATTCTCCAAGGGGCTCCATGGAAATAAGGTCAATACAATATTCCACACTTATTCTTTATAGGGTCTGAGTTCTAGTTAACAGTCAATACACATTTCTCACCAGATTAATACGTTTTCCTGAAGCTCCTGGCAAAAACCTTTCCTGTCTCTCAACTGATCTGTTAGTCCCTTTCTTCTGTATTTCTAGCCTGCTTTGGCCTGACTCCCACCTCCAATTCCTCCCCCTTTTCTCCACCTCTCTATGAAGAAGGTGCCCTTTCCCACCAGGGGATAAATGTATTCCTCTTCCTGGGACTTCAAACTGGTCCCAACTTGTTTGTGTTCACTTAAAGGCAAGGAATAACTGAATGGCTTGGGATTCTGCTGAGATGCTGGCTGAAAGCTCCTGGCTTGAATGAGCGAGAACTTCATCAACTTAAGGAAGACTGAACGCTTCTGCTTCCTCAGACACTTCCAAGTTTAGTTTCCAGGGAGCTCTGATATCAGTCTGCTAAGAAAGCTTTCTTTCTGTCAGTTCCCACATTTCAGTTGCCAGGGCACCTAATGGTGTTTGTCTCCCGTTCCTCCAGCTTCCTGCTGTGGTGGCATTTCTCTTCACTTTCATGGTGGGTCTCAACCTCTCTGTCTCCTCTCAATTTGTTCCTGGCTCCTTGTTCCCTCTTCTCCCTCCCCACATACACATGCATGTTGTAATCTGCACTCAGAAAATGATACCCTACAGGATCCAATTGGAAGGAAAAATTCCTTTGTCCCAGAGTCCTCAGGGAGAGAGCTTCCTTGAGCATCCTTGAGATCTTACCAGCCAGAACAAAAGATGTAACAACAATGTAAATAATAAGCTCACAAACTTTGCACTCAGGAAAAATTGTCTTTCAGACTCTTTACTATTCTTTAGTGTTGCATGTAAATTTGTTCTCCTTTATAATTTGAAATACAGTAAGTATCAGGTGATATCTGGTCCTCAATGATTTCTCAGAGTATAAAGAAGCCCTTGAAACCAAAAAGATTAAGAACTGCTGGTGTAATGAACAGAATTTCCCCCAGTCTTTGGCCTATGAATATATACGTAATCATCAAATATCAACACCATATTACATACATACTTTGTATTCTGCTTTTTCATTTATGTTCTTAATATTGGGCACATGGCCAGGAAGAACCAGTCTTTGGAGAAGAACATCATGCTCAGAAGAGTGGAGGACAGCACAAGAGAGAAAGGCTCCGGATGAGGTGGATTGACAGAGTAACTGAGGTAATGGGGATGGGTGTGTCAGAGTCAGTGAGACTGTTCAGGACAGGGCAGGCTTCAGAGCTGTTGTACACAAGGTTGCCATGACTTGCAGGTGACTCAATAGCACATAACAACAGCAGCAATGTACAACATAACAAAATGCCATTAAATGTCTTCTAAATAATAAAAATAGCCAACCTTTAATAAGTCTCTTCTGAGAACTTTTCTAAGAACTATTCCATCGAAAAACTACCGAGCATGCAGACTGTTAGACCAGAGCACCACATATACAACAGGAAATCCACCAGATGGTTATGTTCCTCTGGCTGTTCCAGGGAACTTCATTTACTAAGGAGACAAAGAATTCCCTGGAAGGAGCAAAACCAACAGAACCATTGACAAATGTAGAGACTGTTCTCTAAGGCTGCACTTGGTAGTTTTTTGTGTGTATTGTAGAGTTGAGACTAACTCATAGCTAACCTCCAGTAGGTTTTCAGAGGCATTAAATCACACCGGAGTTGATTGCCCAGCTTTTCCGTGGAGCAGCTGGTGGATTCAAACTGGGTGCCTTTGGATTGACAGCATAATTCCTTGCCATTCGTCTACGAGAGCTTTCCCTGAAGTTGTCAATAGAATATGCTATTCTAGAATTGAACTTCCTTGTATCCATGGAGAAAGGATTTGGGTAATAGCAGAAGTCAGATGGTATCCTAAAGTGTCAGAAGAAAGGTGGAAATAATTACTGCAATAGGCAACAAACACTGAAATGGTGCTGTTATTACCAAATGATTCTGTTGTTACCAATCAGTGCCATGGAGTCATCGTTGACTAATGTGAACCTTGTCCTGGCCTGCACCATCCTCATGGTATCTGACATGCTCGATCCCATTTTTACAATCACTGTGGCTGTCCATCTCCTTGAGAATAATCTTCTTTTTTAGATGACCCCTCCAGATATAATAAATTCCTAAAGTATTTGAGATGAACTTTCACCGTCCTTGCCTAAAGAACATTTTGTCTGAGATAGATTTGTTTGTTCTTTGACAGTCCATGGCATAGTCAAAACCCTTGACCAACCTCACAGTTCAAAGGCATCAATTCTTCTGTTATTTTTATTCATTATCCAACTTTCACATGCACACAAAACAAAAAGACAATGTCTTTAATCAGGTGCATATTAGTCTTTAAGCTAATATCTTTGCTTTTTAGCATAGTGGAGAAATCTTTGACAGCAGATTCCCACTCACCCCCAACCCCAATTCAACATATCTTCAGATGTCTTGATTACAGCTATCATGAGCATTAACTGAAAATCCAAGCAAAATGAAAGTCATTGACAACTTCAATCTTTATCTATCATGATACTGTCTATTGGTCCAGTGGTGAAAACGTTCATTTCATTAATGTTTAGGTATAATCCATATTGATGGCTGTAGTCTTTGATCTTCTTTACTGAGTGCTTCAAGTTTTCTTCACTTTCAGTAAGCAAGGTTGTCATTCGCATAATGCAGGTTGTTGATGAGTCTTCCTCAAATCTTGATGTCGTCTTCTTCGTTTAATCCAGTTTCTTGAATGATTTTCTCAGCATACATATTGCTAGATATAAAGAAAGTATACCACCCAGACACACCTTTTCTGATTTTAAACATATAACATTCCCTTGTTCAATCCAGTCAACTGCTCCTTGACCTATGTATGGTTTTTGCATGAGATCAATTAATTGTTGTGGGAGTCTCATTCTTCTCAGTGTTATATATGCTTTGTTATGATCTGCACAGTCAAATGTCTTTACAGAGTCAAAAAAACACAAGTATCTTTTTAGTATTCTTTATTTCAGTCAAGATCTGTCTGACATCAGCAGCAATACCCCTCGTTTCATATCCTTTTCTGAAACCAGGTTGAATTTCTGGGCAGTTCCTTAAGGAAATTTTTTTTTTGTAATCTTCAGCAGTGTTTTACTTGCATGTGACATTGATGATATTGTTCAATAATTTATACACTCAGGTTAGTCACTTTTTTTTAATAGAGAGAAATATGGATCATTTTCAGTCAATTGGCCAGCTCAACTTCAGTCCTCCTCATTTCTTGGCATAGGCCAGTAAACAACTCTCTTTGTTGAAACATCTCCATTGAAATTCCATCAATTCCTGGGGTTTCTTTTCTCCCCAAAGATATACCTCACATACACTCTAAAAAGGAAGAAGTGTTACCCATGACCCAGCCCACATCCTGGGGCTTTAGTCACCCCTCTAACGAATAGAAACTCTGACTTGATTTTGGCATCTCAATTCGAATTGCCGGTGGAGCCAGCAGATGCACTGTTAGAAACCAGACAACTTATATTCTATTTCCCCTACTGGGCATGGTTGTTTTGTGATGTCTGTATGCTTGGTTTTTTATAGTTTGCTCTTAGGGATACATTACTTGTCCAATAGCTTTCTGAGCTCTGGTGTGTTACTGTGATGCTAGACAATAAGCCATTAGTATTTATCATATCAGCAGTGTCACCCACGGTGATTAGACTTCAGCGGAGCTTCCAGACTAAGAAGCTGGATTGACCATCCACTTCTGAAATAATATACATGGATTGGACACATTTATCAGTTGGCAGACTCTTTACACTGGTTCTTTGACATGTAGAATAAGAGTAATTGCTATAGGAAACTCCAAGTGGAAGTTCTTAGAACTGCCTTTTGGCCAAAGTAGTAAATTAAAACATTTAACAACAACAAACATAGAATTTAAAGGAGAGAAAAGAAACTCTTTTATGGTATATTTATGTGCCTATTTAAAAAAAAACCCACACAAAATCTTTTAAATCATTATATGAACCAAATGCCCATAATTTTTAAAATTCATTTTGCATATAATTTACATATTCAACATTTTAAAAAATTGCATCTGTTCATATTTATGCAGATAAATCGTAAAGATTATTTTTTCCATGATAAATGAAAAATTAGCTCTACAATCTGAGCATGTTTTAATTTTTTATTTAGAATTTAAACATTATACAAATAAAAGTAAATTTTTTAAAAATTCTCTATTATAGATGCAAAGATTGGTGCCACTCTCAAAGACATAGGACTTAGGGGCGATAGTCTCCATAGTCTTCATCTAGCTTATGAAAATCAGATCATGAGGGAAATAATGGGGTGCAATAGTGAGAAAACTAGAATTCAGAGTTGTTAGAGATGTCAGTGGAAACAGCAGCCAAGAAATCAAATGACACAATGTTTTAGAAACTCTACTGGAAAAGGGTTACCAAAAAAGGCAAAAGGATCATCGTCATGACGAAGGTGTGCATGACCCAAGCCATATGAACACTGGACAAATACAATGATTGACACATTTAGGTTGTAGTACTGGTGAAAGCTATGCCATGGACTGCCAATGGACAGAAGAAAACAAACTCAAAGGAATGACAACAGGAAGGGCTAATCAAAGAAAAGGACACCATGCTTGGTTGAGGGTAAGGGAGAAGGAAAAAGACCATATCCATAGGATAGACTGACATGATAACTGCAACAATAAGTTCAAGTACATGAACCATTGTGAGAATGACAACATTATGCATAAGGTCACCATGAACTAACTCAACATACACAAGATATCATGGACATCTTGAGAGTATAAAGGATTATCATTCAGGATTTCATAATATCTATCACAATAATGATATGATACTCCAGCCCCAGTGATGGCATACCTAAGTCTATAAGCCAAATGATCAAACTCACATTTATTTTCACTAACTAATTTAGAAAACTTGTGATTTCTTCTCCAGTTTCGATTTTGTGAAGTGCTTTTTATTTGTTGTTTGTTTGTTTTCTCTTCAAAGCTCTAGAAGGTATCTCTTTCATCAGAGGGCACAGTAAAGTTCCACTTACCTTAACATTTCAGCTGCCATCTGGTTACATTACATTAGACTGCTCATACCTGTACACCAGAAAATATAGAAAAGGATAAGCATCCTGCCTGAGGAAACTGACTTTGACCATCATAAGTTTGAAAGGAAGGCACAGAATATCCAGGCCTTCGTCCTAATGAGGTATCTCTTGGCTGAGTAATCTAGGCAGGTTACTTTGCCTTTCTAGTCTTCTATGTATAAAATGTGGGATTTGTGTTGGTTCAGCATTACTTTACCTCCTTACATCAGATAACAGACAAGACAGATAAGATTTGCATACATGACACACTTCCAAGGGTGTGCCCTTTGGCACCCATAAGACAGGCTGCAGGATATGTGCAATTCCCAGCAGGATAACCGTAACCCCGCCCTTGCACCCCTCAAGACAGGATATGGGAATGCAAAAGGCTAAAAGGGAGATGATATGGTAGGGATAAGCTACACCTTGTTCTAATTCATTTTTAAAAAACATCATTCACAATCTATAGCACTTTAAATTGTTGTACGTTGACAACATTCCAGAACCAGTGGTTAAGATCTTCACAATTACTTGCCATGCATCAGATAGTTGGACACTGACTAAGGATGACAGAAGAAGAATCAATGCCTTTGAATTGTGGTGCTGGAGAAGAGTCTTGAACATACCATGGGACTGCTAAGAAAACAACAAGGTCTGTCTTGGAGAGGGTGAAACCAAGTTTCTCCTTGGAGGCTAGGATTTTGAAACTCCATCTCACATACTTAGGGTACGTAGCCAGGAGAGACCAGTTTTTGGAGAAGGATGTCATGCTTGGAAGGGTGGAGGGACAGCACAGGAGAGGAAGACCCTGGATGAGATGGATTTGATACAGTCACTAGGGCAATGAGGGTTGGTATGTTGGAATTAGTGAGACTGGCTCAGGACAGGGCAGGCTTCAGAGCTGCTGTACATAGATAGGGTCGCTATGGGTCACAGGCAACTCAATGGCATAAAACAACAACCACCACCACCACAACAACAGTAAATAATAAATGTTGGTGATGTTATAGAGAGATGAGAACTCTAATTCACTCTAAATGGTACAACCAATATGGAAAGCCTTTTAGTATTTCTTTAGCAAGCTGGAAATAGAAATACCATTTGATTTAGCAATTCCACCACTAAATATATGTCCTAAAGAAATAAGTGCCGTGACACGAACAGATTTGTGCCACTCATGCTCATTGCAGCATGATTTACAATAGCAAAAAATGGAAGCCACCCAAGCAGCCATCAATAGAAGAATGGACAAAAAAATGATGGCACAGTCACAGTATGCAGTGCTATGAAACACTCAAGATAACAACCAAGAATTTGAGCAATACTACATCACATGAATGAATCTAGAGGTAATTATGTGAAGTGAAATAAGTCAGTCACAAAAAGGAGAACATTGTTTAAGAATAAATTATATAAAGGTAAAAAATTACTTATACAGAGAATCATTTTTAAAAGGCTACTCTGGTGGCCTAGTGGCAAGAAGCTGCATTGCAATCCCAAAGGTACATGGTTTGAGTCCACCAACTGCTCTGTGGGAGAAGGATGGGCAGTCTCCTCCAGAGTGATTAACTACCTCTCAAAATCCACCAAAATGACAGCTATGGGTCAGTTCTGACTCTAGAGTACACCACCACCACAACAACCATGAACAGGAAGAGAAAGAGAGGGAATTTAAATTAGTAAATAGCTAACTCTCTGCATGTTCTCAACAGTTTCCAGCTCCGATTTGCCTGCAGGGTGGGGGGAGGCTGTGGTCCCTTTCTGTTTGCCCTCTCTTTCCTTCTAAAAATTCCTAAGCCGTGCTGCACAGAGTGTGGAAATTATTGAACAATATCATTGAAACCACATGCAAACAAGATTCTGGTGAAGATTATCCAAAAACGACTGGAATAGCACATCAGCAGAGAACTGCCAGAAGTCCAGGCTGGGTTTAGAAGGGGTTGTGGCATTAGGGATATTGTAGCTAATGTTAAATGGATCTTGGCCAAAAGGAGGGAGTACCAGAGAAATGTCTATCTGTGTTTCATTGATTATGCAAAGGCATCTGACTGTGTGGATCACAACAAATTGTGGCTGACTCTGAGAAGAATAGGAATCCCAGAACACTTGATCTTGCTAATGCAAAACCTATACTTGGACCAAGAGGCAGTTGTCAGAACAAAGCAAGAAAACACGGCATGGTTTAAAATTGGGAAAGGTGTATGCCAGGAATGTGTCCTGTCTCCATAACTTTTCGACATATATACAGAACAGATTATCTGGGAGGCTGGGCACTATGAGGAGAAGTGTGGCATCAGGATTGGAGGAAGACTCATCACCAATCTGCACTGTGCAGATGACACAACCCTGCTTGCTGAAACTGAGGAGGATCTAAAGTGCTTGTTGCAGAAGGTCAAGGACTACAACCTTCAATATGGATTGAGGCTCAATATCAAGAAGACAAAGATTCTCACCACTGGGCCAACTGGCAGCATCAGGATGGATGGTGAAGATATTGAGATTGTTCACAGCTTTAGTTTGCTTGGCTCCACAGTCAACACTCTTGGCACCAGCAGCCAGGAAATTAAAAGATGTATCACAACAGGAAAGTTTGAGGGAGCTCTGGTGGCTTAGTGGCAAGTGGTTGCACTGCAATCCCGAGGCATGCAGTTCAAATCCACCAGATTCTCTGCTGGAGAAGGCGTAACAATCTCCTCCCGTACCGGTCAGATCCAATTTGATGGTACACACACACAAAATAAAAATTTAAAAAAAAAAAAACCACAAAAAAACCAACCAAACAAACAAAAAAAACCCAATGGGAAAGTTTGCTGTTAGGGACCTCTCCAGAGTACTGAAGAGCAATGGTATACTCTGGAGACAAAGATGTGCCTGATACAGGCCGTGGCTTTTGCAATCACTTGTTATGCATCAGAGAGCTGGATAATGACTAGGGATAATAGAAGGAGAATTGATGCCTTTGAGCTGTGGTGTTGCAGGAGAGTATTGAATATACCATGGACTGCTAAGAAAATGAACCGGTTTGTCCTGGAGAGGGTGAAATCAGACTTCTCGTTGAAGGCAAAGATTCTGAAGCTCTGTCTGACATACTTTGGACATGTTGCAAGGAGGGACCAGTCCTTGGAGAGGGACATCATCCTTGGGAGGGTGGAGGTACAGAGGAGGAGAGGAAGACCCTCTATGAGGTGGATCGATTCAGTGACTGTGGTAATCGGGGTGGGTGTGTCAGAGACAATGAGGCTGGCACAGGACAGTGCAAGTTTTAGGGCTGTTGCACATAGGGTCGCTATGAGTTGCAAGCTAAATACTATTGAGTCAATTCAGTCAGAATCAACCCCTAGCTAACCCTCTAGCTGAGCTGGTAGATTCAAACTGTGTGCCTCAGATTAGTAGTGCAATCCTTTACCATATTAATATCATTGAAGGGAAAGGAAATCTAAGAGGATGAGAAGCATAGTATCAAAAAAGAAAGGGAAAACACAGAGACGCATAGAAGAAGTAGTGGAATAAAAACTGAGTAACAGGGAGGATATGGGAAAAGTACCAAGCATTGTGGGTATCAAAAACCAATGTATAGAACAAAATATACATGAGTGGTTAAGAAATACTTGTACTAAATCAAAATGACAAAAAAGAAAAGAAAAATACTCTTTAGAACTCCTTACCACCTCAAAAATTTTAGTTTCTGGAAATTTTATTTTTAAAAAAGTGGTAGAGAGAATTCTAAAATCTTTCTATAACAACAATAGCATCACTGTATCGAAGCAAGAACACTCGTTCATACTGACAAGTCTAAGATGAAAGTGTAATCAGTTATTCATTCCATATTTACTGATTGTTTCCCCAGACAATTTCTAAGATTCTAAAATTATAAATTGTGGTGAGCTGATCAAAGTGTAGCATTCTTAATTCTTACTGAAAGCAGTACTCTTTATTTTCTTTAGTAAGTGCTTCAAATCTTCTTTACCTTCTGCAAGCAAAATCGTTTTCATCTGCATAATGTAGGTTGTGGATCAATCCTCCTCCAATCCTAAGGACACATTGTCATTAGTACAATGCAGCTTTTCAAATTATTAATTCAGTATAAGGATTGAACGGGTATAGTGAAAGGGTGCAAGCTTGATTCATACTTTTCCTGATTTTAAATCGTGTAGTATCTCCCTGTTCTGTTCAAATGACTACTTCTTAGTCTATGTACAGGTTTTGCAGAAATGCAGTTTGGTGCTCTATGATGTCCAGTCTCCTCAGTTTTCCATAGTTTACCAAAATCCATACAATCTATACAGTCTTTGCATAGTAAAAAAAAAAACAAACAAAAAAACAACTGAGAAAAGCAAGTAAACATCTTTCTCATATTATCTGCTTTTAGCCAAGACTTAATCTGCTATTAACAGTAATATCCCTTGTTCCTTGACTTCTTCTAATTCCATCTTGAAACTTTAGCAGTTTTCTAACAATGTGCTATTCTAGTCATCTTTTCATAAACTTCAGCAAGATTTTACTTGTATGTGATACTAATGGTGTTGTTCAATAATTTCCACATCACCTTTAGAATTTTTTTAAATGGGAATAAATTTATACCTCTTTCAGTCTAGTCAGGTAGCTGTCTTCCAAATTTCCTGACATAGAGGAGGGAGAATGTTCAAGGCTGCATTTGTTTGTTGAAATACACATTTGGTTTTCCTTACATTCTTAATGACTTATTGGTTTTAATTGTAGGCTACTTCCTCTGTTGTTCAGCATTAACCTATTGTTTCTGACACAGTGACTCTTACTATCTTCTCCATCTCTTTTGATACTTCCTGCATCATAAAAATTATGGCCTATTCCACTACTGGGAATATACCCTAAAGAGACCATAACCGACATCCAAGCAGATATATGCACACCCATGTTTATCACGGCTTTGTTCACAATAGCAAGGAATTGGAAACAACCTAAGTACCCATCAAAAAACAAATGGATAGAGAAGCTGTGGTATATTCACACAATGGAATACTACGCTGCATTGAAAAACAAGGAACTCAAGCAATATTATTAAAAATGGGTGACCCTGGAAGACATTATGCTGAGTGAAATATCTTAGTCACAAAAGGACAAATGCTACATGGTTCCACTGTTGTTGAATGGGACTGACATCAGAGTTTGGGTAAGACTGAGAAAAACTGGATAAATTATGTATACTGCATTGAAGCAGATGAGGGGAAAACAGTTTAAAAGTGATATATGATAAGGTATTATAGTTATCACAAGAGTCCAAAATTAAGGTTGCATAGTGGAGTGCACTTGGGGCAGTGGGGGAGGGGGGGAGGGGGATTGTAAACCAGTGAAAGAATTTTTCTTTTACTTTTCAAAGAGGGGAGCGAACTGGGGGGAGGGTTGGGCAGAGAGAAAAGTACAACAGTGAATGAATGGAAATCTAAAATCTCTATAAATGTTCATTAAAATTAATAAAATAAAATTTAAAAAAATTATGGCCTAGAAAACTCTACAGGACAGTTCTAATCTGTCACAGAGAGACATCCATGAGTCAAAATCAATTCAATGGTGGTTAAGTTGTTAAGTGCCTTAAAGTCATAGATGACCCATAGCGACCCGGTACCCGATAAAAAACAAAAGCTGTTCCTAGGAACACACTTTCGAACAAACTCTGCCTTACAGCAGTAACAGATTTCAGTGGCTTCTGAATAATTTGAGATAATCTACATTAATCTGCCCACTACTGGCACGATTATGTTCCTGAGTGGTACAACGCTGCCTACCAACGCTTTCCCTTCCCTATTTGTAGTCCATATTGTAACACGACTCTAGAAATTGTAACGCTATTCCTTCTCAGATCCTAACAGAATTTTTGTGGAAAATGTACTCGTACTTCTGAACTTCGTTCTGGCATGTAGTAAGATGACCAGGAATGGGAGGCTCAGAATGAGTAAAAGCCCACAATTGAATTAAAAGTATTTATATCTGTGAAATGGATGATGAAGTTTTAAAAATGCATTTTTAAAATAAATCATTTACTACATTTCTAGGTATAGTATTTTTATGTAATTAATGTGCATGTTACACAATAATTTGCAAAACGTATAACTCCCGCAAATGTTAGTTTCCTATATTATGCATGATATATGCAAGAATATGTTCTTTATGTCAAAGCCTTATATGCTGAAAATATGGTAGTCTTTCGCATCTGTAAGGTAAAATCTGGTAAAGTAATACCAAGCAGTCAATGCCTAAACTATTTTAGATATTTTTCACTCAAATCTTTGTGTTTGTACAATCTCCTTGAGAGATCTTCCCAAGCTAATCTATGTAAAATAGCCTATAACCTATCAATCAAGGCAAATAAATTTTATTAGTAGAATTTATCACTGCTCAACAGTCTATAGTATTAACTGCTCATTTCCAGTCTCTCCAACTGTCCTTAAATTCTAAAGAGAAATTTTTTTGTGTTCTAGAACATCGAGAGCAGTGTTTATGAATAGATTGTCAATGAAGTGTTTGGGTGAAGAAGAAATGATGTCATGGAATTCTAACCACAACCTTATGAGTTAAGTTCTATTATTAGATCCAGCTGATAATTAGAGAACCCAATTGTTATGGAAAAAACTATTTATGCAATACATAAGTGTTAGAAATCCTAACCTCTATGCTCATGCTTATAGTATCTTTTGGGATTTAGTTGTCTTGATTATGCCTATGAGTCAGTATATAGATTCTTTGTTGTTGTTGTTATGTGCCATCGAGTCATTTGCAACTCATAGCGACCCTATGTACAACAGCCCTAAACCCTGCTCTATCCTGTGCCAATCGCATTGCCTCGGACACACCCATC
>NW_006399779.1:13365792-13367358 GCF_000299155.1 Elephantulus edwardii
ACTGTAAAAGTTGCATAAAAACTTAAATACATCTTAAGCACTTCTAGAAGAATCACAGGACACCAACAACACTAGTTGATCCCAGGGAACAAAACTGGGTGGCTGGAAGAGAGGGATGATTATCTACTTTTTATTGTTTCATTTTACTGTCTTTTGAATTATTTCAATGTATTGTTTATATTGGTTTCAGCTTCCTTTTGGTCAGAATTTGTGTATATGTGTTCAATGTATGATCTTGTTTTTATGTGCTGTGCATGATCTGGATTTAAAATGTTAAGCTAAGTTTTTAAATATCAGTTGTCCTCGTATTGTCTGTTTAGTATGTTCTACATGTGATAGGTAGACTAACCAAAGCATGTTTCACGGAAGTGATTTTCTGTAAGACTCCAAATGGCATTAGTTTCTCAGTGGAAGTGGGCAGTGTAGAGCAGACAGCTCAGGAAGGTGCTACGTCTTCCTGTCCACATCCCGGTTTAGAGCCAAGATCAGGACACCTGGCCTGTGACCAGGGAGAGACGGTATTTCTAGGGGAAGGTGTGCACCCAAGCTCATTGGGAGACTTTTATGTAAACACCCTCCCAAAGCCTGGCGTTCTGGTTACTTAACACCAGAGATAAAGGTTGCAAAACTCCTGTCTCATTTTAGTATTGGTTACAGCCCTAAGTTCGTAGGCTCACTGATACATTCTGGCATACAAATAATTTTCACTGACCCTCGTTGGTTTTCTGCTGAAAGGATGGATTTATAAATCTATTTTTAGTGAGGTATCTAGTATCTGTCTGCTTTGGTTTGATCTGTTTACTTAACCTTACCAAAGGACTGATTTCCTCAGCGAGTAAGAATTAGAGAAGCCAAGCACCCATTTGAAAGAAATGGTGTTTAGGTGATCAAGGTGTAATTAATAAACGGAGTCGAGGATCAAAGATTATTTCAACTGACAAGACCAAGGCCATCTAGTTAGAGACAACTGCCCAGTCGCCCTGCAAACATTTTCTTTGCCAGGAGACAACTCCTAGCCTAAATGTTTAAGCGCCTTCTTGCTGAGCTGGTTTCGGAGGATTAAGCTCAGTGTAATTTCATCTTTCCCAGGTGTGAGGAGGCATTTGCATGTGCAGAAATCTGACTCTGTGCTGTCAGGGCAAACAGTGTGTCTTTGTCAGCATTGTTTGACAGCTCGAACCCCTGAAGCATGACTTCCCTTCCAGGCAATCACTCACCCCAAGCCTAAGCCCAGTGGGGTTACCACTTGCCCTTCTGCTGAGAAACGCAAGAGTTTGGCTGCTGCCACGGGGTGATGCTGGTCAGTATCGTGAAGACCATACGTGCCAATGGCCATGCTGGGATTCAGAAAGCATTTTGGATTTTGTTGCGGGTTGGTTTTTTTTCCCCCCCTTCTTCTTCCTTTGGAAGCAGCTTCTAAATATTGAACAAGATGATCTCTATTTTCAAGAAAGGTAATAAGAAAAAAGACATCCATTTGTTTTGAATTGGCTAGTGGTTATGCAATCTATTTTTCTGATTTTTTGTGTCATGGCCTCAGTAACGCTTTAAAAAATTTTTTATTAT
>NW_006399779.1:13367458-13373831 GCF_000299155.1 Elephantulus edwardii
TTGGCACAACTTGGTGAGCACATCCAGGGCAGCATCTGTTAGCTGAAATATGTCAATTGGTATACCATCTATTCCAGGGGCCTTATTTTTTGCTGTAGATTAATGAGTGTAAAGTATATCTTGAATAAATAATTTTATAAAAAGACATTAGATTAGTGAACAGAGTAGAGATGAGGGAAGGCAAATTCCAAGCCTCGTGAAAATAGCCCAGGAGTAGAAGCTCAGAAGAGACAAAGACCCTCCTTCTGGACTAACAGAGAAAAATTCCCCTAGAGCCAGCACTCTGAATTTGGACTGTGAGAAAACGCATTTCAGTTTGTTAGGCCAATCTGTTTGTAGTCTTTCTATTATAGCGATACTAGAAAACAAGTTGCCTAGAAAAGCAGAGGGTCAGGGAAAGGAAGGAAGACCTTAAACAATATGGGGGGGCACAGTGATTACAACAACAGGGTTGAATGTGACAGAGATCACACGATGGGGGGGCAAGGTTCTGATCTGCATTCCCTTGGGCCATTGTAAGTTGTAGTCCTTTTGATGGCACCTAACAAAAACAGATAACTAAAAACTGAGCTGGAAAAGGTTAAGAAGCTTGTTCAAGAGCTTGGTAAGCGATAAAGTCTGAACTCAGAGGTGAGGTGGAGAGAGAAAAATCATAATTATCTCAGAAGTCAATTTCTAAATAGACAAATATGACCCCTTTGGGATGCCTCTCACAATCCCCCAGACAGAAGAGATGTCGCAAAAACAGAGGTTATTTTCACAAGGCCTCAATGAGATCTGGAGTGTTTTGTTGCCCAAATAGAAGACATTAGACGTGTGACCAATTTTAGTGTAGTAGCAGTTCTGGTAGCACCAAAAGACAAAGCCTTGGTTCAGACCTCAGGATCACCACAGAGGGCTTGCAGAGAAATTAACAAGAAGCTGGATTGGAAATAAATAGGACTGAAACCAAATGTTGTTTGGGCCTGTGAAACATTACCTAGGAACTCCCTGAAAACCTGGTGGAGTGGGCTGGATTTGCCAGGATCTGAGGTGCTATCTTTATATAATGGCAGCCTGGAGTAACTACTGACATTTGAGGATTATTACAGTGAGTAACTCCAATAGCATCTACAAATATTATTGTTCTTCCACAATCCCGGTTCTCCTTTTGCCAGTGGGGCTGTGTGGGTCTGCTCCCTCAGACCTTGCAGACCTATTAAGCCCTCACCTTAGTGTGTTGCTAAAGTCAAGCTGAAGGTGCAAGATTGATCCTCAGTCTCTGGGATGATCTCTATTTTTCTGGTCACTTACAACTGAAAATACTTACAAGTCAAGAATCACAACTGAGTGAGAGGATTCCAGATTGGTTCTCAAATCCCGCCTCCTGTGTTCCTTCTCTTTTGGAGGTGGGCGAGCTCAGGAGAAAGGCACCTTTTGTTCTCCACTTGGTTGTGGCCCAAGCACCTTGCAGTAGCTAAATTCCACACAGTGTCACAGAAGTTGAGGGAATTTGCCCTTGATTTATAGTAGCTGAACTTACCTGAGAGGCCTCTTTAGTATTGAGCTGTTAACTCACCACTCCTTTATTTACATATTAGTTAAATGAAGTACACCCACTCGGATTGTGAAACTTTGGTCATTGTTTTTGGCTGGTTAGTCTTTAGATGTAGTCAAGAAGTCTTCACTCTGAGGGGTTCAAAAGTGTTTCATAAGTAATGTCAACTCCACAATTATGGTCCTACGTGAAAACCTTGACCTGAGAAGTAAGAAGAACTCCCAATAGGTGAGGTAAGCAATTAAGCAAAGGACCACATTTTATTGTGTAGACTGTGCTCCATTTACTGTAAAACTAAACTTGCAATAACCCTTGTAAAGTCCTTACAGATAATGAGTTAGCATTGAATATTGAGTTCCAAGGCTGCAGAACAGAACATGTTTGTCTTTTAAGTGCTATTGGGAAAGAGTAACTAGATTAAATTTGAAAGAATTAAAAAAAAAAAAAACAACCACCCTTTCCCAATCAGCAATCACTAAAGTTTTGGCCTTGATTCAGGAGTAGAATCCTGGTTTTCCCCCCAAACCTCCCCAGTACTTGGTTATGCAAATTGTAGGTGTAGCAACAATTGCACATGAAATCAACTGTAGTTTTGGAATGCTTGTAGCTTACATGCAATTTAGCAGATTTCTCTCTCTCTCTTCTCTGTCTCTCTCTCTCTCTCTCTCTCTCTCTCTCATTCTGGGCCTTTGTGCTTTAATATCCTTGTAAATAGGAGGCTTATGGCCATTGCTTTCCGACCCAAGGTTGCACAATTCCAGGGAGCACCATGATTGTATAATGTGAATATTGTCTTCCAGAGTTGTGTAAAATACAAACTCTAACTTCTTTATAAATGGGCCTTTTATTGCCTGTCAAAATTATATTTATATCCAGCTAAATGTGCCATTCTAGGGTCTTGGCAAGGTTCAGGTTAAATACTTCTTCAATCCTTAGTCTGTTCTGTCCTTTTCCATCATTCAAAGATGAGACAATTTCATCTAGTAACAAGGGTTGTGATAAGCAGCACCTGATATCGGGAGATGGAAGAGTGAAAAAAGGAAAAGGCTCCCATTCGCTCCCGGGTGCTGGGATAGTTGGTCTAGGCAAGGCGCAAGGACTGGCTTTGGGGATGAAAATGGTGATTTAGGTGCCAGAGGTGTGTCCAATGTTGAGTGTCACTCGAACCTTGAGATGGAATTAGGACGTTTTGTCCCTGGCAGGTAATTTTTAAAAAGGCCATGTGTCTCTCTCTTCACTCCTATCTAAATAGATTTCTTTGTTCCTCTTGCAACAGGCTTTTATGAACAAAAACAGCTGGTTCCCTTAGGAAGCATAAATCCAACTAATCCCTCCTCATAGATACTTGGCTTCAATAGAGCAAATAAGTTTGCCGTATTCAGCATAAAACTTGATTGCACTTGCTCCAGGCTTTTGAAGACGCAGGGTTGATTTACCCATCAGGCACCATAGGTCTCGTACCTAGGCTAGGGCCCAATAACATTTCTGTAGCCAATTAAAATACCTGAGACCTGGGAAAAAAAGAAATGTCTTGGTTCCAAAACATGGAAAGTATGATATCAAAAATTTTTAAATAAAAAATAACATAACCAGACATGTTAACATATGTCTTCACCAATTTATGAAATAGATCTTCAACCTTTTTTTCCCCCCACAGTTAAAGTAATGAGCGGATTAGTTTTCTCACTTTAAGTTTCTCACAGGTATGCAAAATCGGCCTTAATTACTAATCAAATTCATTGCTGTCAAGTTGGTTCTGATTCACAGCACCTGAAAGTAGAACTATCCATGGGGTTTCCAATGCTGAAAATCTTTACAGAAACACAGAGCAGCTGGTGAGTTTGAACTGCTGACCTTTTGGTTAACAGGCAAATATTTTTAACTACTGCACCACAAGAACCCCTTGTCGAGAATTAAAGGAATTACTGGCATGAAAGTAAATTCAAAAAAGTTATAAAATGGCTTTCAGAAAAACTTTTTCCTTTTTTTTTTTGTCTAAAAATGATGTACAATGTAGAGTGTGAGTGCATTTGGATCCATGTGATAAGGTAAGGATGGAACGATCTCAGCCTTGGGTTCGGTCCTCAAATGGCCCCAGGCAGGGGTCCTTTTCTCTTCCTGGGATACTTGCTTTGCCTCTGTAATTTATATTCTCTTCCTGCTTGAAATATTTAAAGGAAACTCGCTCAAGTACTTCTTCTTTGTTAGTTCTAATCCTGTGAGCTCTCTCTTTATCAGTGAAATATAGAAGGCCTGTATATTTGCTTGCTTTACTGACAACTTTGGTTTAATCTAATCTGAGGACATTCTTAACTCTATTTTATGTATGTGTTCCATTTCAACTCAAATGAGAGCATGAATTTATTTACTCATTTGGCAAAATCATCATGAGTTAGGAGCTTGGAATATAAAGTAGACTATCTGCTCTTTTCCTTAAGGATATTCATAGTCTAGAAAAGGCTATAAACAAGAAGACAGATAAATTACAGTACAGCTCTTCCTGGCAGGTGACTCTCACTTGCTTATGTTGGCATGGGGTTGGTTGAGTTTTTGTTTAACCAGCCTTTTCTAGGTGGCAGATACAGCTTTCAAAACAGGTACTGTTTGACACTTTTAACACTCTGACCCATTTTACAGAGGAGGAAATTGGGGTATGGAGAATTTAAGTAAACTTACTTAAGGTATATTGTATAGAAAATAAATAGAAGATTGAAATTGGAATTTGACTCCACATAGTTTGACTCCAGTGCTCATATTGGTGGTGCCTTTCAAGGTATAAGCAGAACCACACAACCAGTATCAATAGAATTCATAGGAAACATGACAGTCTGAATTATATATGGATGAAATATCTGAATTATTTATATAAATCCAGAATTTGCCTAGCAGATAAATTGAGAGCATGCAGGCTTAAGAAGGGCATTTCCGGTAGAACAAATGGGATATGCTATAATCTGTCCACATAAAACAAATGAGGAAGCAGATACTATGATTTGTTGTGGAAGATGCTAATAGTTTATAAGGCTAGAACTCTACTGCTAGAAGAAGATGGACAGAGACGAATTTAGAGAAAAGTAAGGAAAATATCTTGTTAGTCATGTTGAAGAGTGTGGGGTTTGGTCAGTATTGACTTTTTTTTTTTTTTTGTCAAGAAATAAAGTCATTTATCTCAGTATGCTCTAGAAAAGGAAAAAGGTGAAGAATGGGAGAATTTGACAGCGTGCTGGGAGCTAAATCCAAAACTCCTGAAGGTTACATTTTCAGAAAGAATTTATACAAGTTATTGAAGGTCCATTTACATCAAAGCTATAAAGCATTTGGTTTTTTAGCTTCTTAGATACAAGACCTTTTTATACTAGTGGCAGCCTCATATCTTAATCTTATCAAAGACCAGGCTATTTGCATCAATTTTTTACTCTTATCACTTAAATATCAAGTATCTTCTTTGCTTTTCATCTCTTAAAAATATTTTTTAAGTTTTATAAACTCTAGAATGCAAAACATACATAAACTACAAAAAGAGGCATGGAAGAAAATGTCATAGAGGCAAAAGTTGAACTGCAAACTAAGATGAAATATTCTTTTAAAAAGAGCACATTATCCCCAGTGACAACAGCAAAGTTCAACAGGGCAGCAAACAGCAAATGCTGGAGAAGTTGTAGCGAGACTAGTACGCTTATTTACACTTGATGGAAATGTAAAATGGTACAACCACTATGGAAGGCAGTCTTTCTCAAAAAGTTGGAAATAGAAATAGCATTTTACCCAGAAACCCCACTAATAGGAATATACCCTAAAGAAACCAGAGCCATCATTCAAACAGATGCATGCACACCCATGTTTATTGTGACATTATTTACAAGAGCAAAAAGATAGAAGCAACCCAAGGGTCCATCAAACGAATGGAGAGAAATACCATGGTACATTCACAGAATGGAATATTATGCAGTATTGAAAAACAATGAATTCATAAAACATTACATAACAAAGGAGAGACTGGAAGACATTATACTGAGTGAAATATCTCAGTCATGAAAGGATAAACACTGCATAACATCATTGTTTTAAAATATGGCAGACATGGGGGGGATTGGGGAGAGAATGGAGCAAGAGTAGATAGAATTAACAGTGCCATTAGACCAGATAAGGGGAAGAACTGTCCAAAAGGGATATATGATTATGCATTATATGTATGAGAACAATTTGAAACAAGGGGTGCCTTGCAGGGTGGACTGAGGGAGGAAGAGGGGAAAAGAAAATATGCAACAATTAATAAAAAAAGAATAAATATTTTTTAAAGGATCATGTTGTTATTGCTAGGTGCTATCAAGTTGACCTCAGTCACAGTGACCCTAAGAACAACAGACTGAAAACTTGCGCTGCCCTCCAAACCCCTCACAATCTCTGCAGTGCTCAAGTTCATTGTTGCAGTCACTGTAGCAATGTATCTTACTGAGGGTTTTCTTTTCCTTTGCTGACACACCATCTCTACAGGTCTTATGTCCCCTTCCCAGGACTAGCACTCTGGTTGCATTTATTCCCAGGCAGATTTTTTTTGTTCTTCTGGCAGACCATGGGGTAGTCAATACTTTTATCAACCCTACCCACTGTTCTTAATGCTGTGTTTCTACAAATCAATAAGAAGAAAAATAACCAAGAAATCAAGGAACAGATGATGTGAATAGAAAGATTAAAGAAAAGGCATGAAAAAGTGCTCTGCCTTACAATGAGAAAAATGAAAGTTTCTAATGTGTGTTTTAGGAAATTGTTGTTGTTGTTATGTGCCGTCGAGTCGTTTCCGACTCATAGCGACCCTATGCACAACAGCCCTAAACC
>NW_006399779.1:13377856-13383326 GCF_000299155.1 Elephantulus edwardii
CCCCTCCTTGAATGTCTGTTTTAATTGTCCAATTGCCACAGTGCTTGTCAAAGCCAGTCAGTAACGCTTTCTGATCATATGTTTGGGGAACTCTGGTGCCACTGTGATTAAAGACTTGCCTGCTAACTGAGAAGCTGCAGTTAACGTATCCACCCAGTGTTTCTGCAGGAGGAAAGCTGTGGCGGTTTGCTGCCATGAAGATTGCAGCCTAGAAACCATAGAGTGTGGTTCTCCTCTTTTTATAGGGTTGCCAGGGGCAAGAATCAATTTGATGGCCCCAAACAATTGGATGTTTTCATGCTTGATACACAATAGGTCCTGTTGTATAACAAGTACTGACTTGTTGTTGTTGTTGTTAGTTGCTATCCATTCAATTACAACTTGAGGCATCCATACTTGTGGAAAGCAGAACTGTGCTCCAAAGGATTATCAGAGGTGGGACTTTCCAAAAGGCAGACCATCAAGCCTTTCTGACCCAATCTACGCAAATCCTCCAGTCTTAGTGAACTGATGACAACTGGATCCTCTGTTGATCTTTCCTTAACCCAGCTCATGCCAGCTGGTATGGCTCTGCCAGGCTATTTCCATATGACTGGATTCAACACAAATCTGTCCCTTGTCCACTGTATGTACATTTGTGCCCAGCAAAGAGATAAGAAGAGAGATTCTCAGAATCCTCATTCCAATATTTAGAAACCAAGATGACAAAATGCATATGGTATTGTCTTGCTGGTACATTTTCTCACTTATTACTGTAGAGTCACAGCTGATTCCTAGCTGACCTTCTGGTGGGTTTTCCGAGCAGTTAATTGCAGAGGAGGAGACTGCCCATCTTTCTTCTGAAGAGTAGCTGGTGGAGCCAAACCACATGTCTTTGGGACGGCAGCACAGCTTCTTACCTCTAGGCCACAAGAGCTCCCCATATATAGTAGGTGCATTTTAACATCTTTTAAATCTTGAGATCCAAAGTTTAAGTGCCTGGAAGTGGAGTGTCATTTCATTACTCCAAAATAATAAACCCACAAGCCAAATAGGTTACAACCCATGGTGATCCCTCATCAGGTTTTTCAGACTAAATCTAAGGGACACAGACTTCTTTATCTTTCCTATATATGGAATAGTTGATGAATTCAAATCAAGGAACATTAAGTTAGCAATCCAACACATAACCCACTAAATCACTAGGGCTTCTCTTAATTTATTAGTAATAACCAAATGAAATCAAGTCAGTTGTTGATACACAGTCACCATAAATTCATGTGTGGCAAAATACAACTATATTCCATAGCAGTATTGATTTTTTAAAAAAAATGGTGTTATAAATTATTCCCTGTACATTTGAAAGGTGAGCAATGAATAACGATGGCAGAAGAATAGATATCTTTGAAGTGTTGGAGAAATTTACTGTATATTCCATGTACAACCAAAACAGCAAACAAGTTCATCTTGAAGGAAGGGCAACCAGGGTACTGCTTGGGTGCAAAGATGGTGAAACACTGTCTCATAGTTTGGGCATGTTATGAGGAGAATCTAGTCCTGGGACAAAGACATTACACTAGGAAAGACACGGGTCAGAGAAAGGGTGATCCTCAGCAAAATGAACTGACACCGTGACTGTTGCAATGGACATGAACACATCAGAGATTTGAGGACAGTGCAGGTTAGGACAAGGTTCAGATCTGCTGTTCATAGGGTTGCTATGAGTCATAGTCCTAACAACTATTTTTCAGAAATAGGTAGCAAGACATTTCTTCTCTAAGACCTGGGTGGGTTTGGACTGCCAAATTTTTAGTTACTGTATCACCAAGGGACTCCATTAATAATAATAGTAATAATAGCTACTTTTTATTGCATTCTAATGAGTCATGTATTTTTTTCTATGTGCTTATAATTATTATTGTATTTGATTGCTCAGAACTATAATTATCATTTTCATTTTACAGGTTTGAAAAGTGAAATGAAAGAGAAGTTAAATAACCTGGCCAAAGACTGGCAGGTGGTATAAGTCATGTTCGCCCCGGAAGTCTGACTCTAGAACTTTATTGTGTAGCCTCAAAATCATTGACTCCATATATTCTAAGTCACATGACAACTCTTTGGGGTGATAGTCATCACTCCTATTGGCCAATAGGCAGCATAAGGATAGATGGAGAAGAGACTAAGATTGTTAACAACTTCAACTTGCTTGGCCCCACTATCAACATTCTTGGTTCCAGCAGCCAGGAATTCAGAAGACAAATTGCATTAGGAAAATACGCTGTTAGAGATCTCTCCAGAGTACTGAAGAACAATGATGTCAGACTAAGGTGCTCCTGATCCAGGCCATGGTCTTCGCAATTACTTGATATGCATCAGAGAGCTGGACAATGATAAAGGATGATAGCAGGAGAATAGATGCATTTAAGTTGTGATGCTGGAGAAGAGTATTGAATACACTATGGACTGCTGAGAGAACAAACATGTCTGGTCCTGGAGGGGGTGAAACCAGGCTGCCCCTTGGAGGCAAGGATTTTGAAACTCCATCTGACATACTTTGGACATGTTACCAGGAGGGACCAGTTTTTAGATAAGGACATTATGCTTGGAAGGGAAGAAGGACAGCACAAGACAGGAAGACCCTGGATGAGATGGTTTGGCTCAGTGACTAGGATAATGAGGGTAGGTGTGTCAGAGACAATGAAATTGGCTCAAGATGTAGCAGGGTTCAGAGCTATTGTAAACAGGGTTTCTATGAGTTGCAAGCGACTCAATGGCACATAACAACAACATTCTATGGATAGGCAAATAAAGTCTCAGAGAGATGAAGTTACTCTAGGTTATACATGTATTGTCAGTGTATTTAGATTCTGTCATATTGGCTCTAACTCACAATAAACTTAAGTGTAACAACAAAACATTGCTTAGTCCTACATCACCTTCAAAATTGCTATGTTGGAGTTCTTTGTTGCAGCCCTTTGTCAACCTATCTTGTTGAGGGCCTCCCTCTTTTTCTCTGACCTTCTATTTCACCAGGGATAATATCTTTCTCCAGGAAGTGATCCCTCTTGATAATGTGTCCAAAGCATGTGAAATGAAGTTTTATTATCATTGCTTCTGGCTTTTAAGGAGCAGGAGCTGAATTATTCTATTTGGATCAGGTCTAAAATGAAATTCTTCATTTATAAATCTTCGGGACTGTAAAAGGGAATCCCACTCTTATGTTGGTCCATATTGAGTCTCCTGGATGTGATGAAGAAAGAGGAAATATCCTTCCTGTCACTGATTACAACTGTCCATTGAATAAGTCAACAGAAATGAGAAATGGTGGTTGTATTCTGAACTATGGTTATACTTGTGTTGTTGCTCCAAGTCTTGGAACTTAGAATAGTATAAAAGGAGCAGATGCAATGTGAAAAAGGCCGAGTCTGACATCTACCTGCTTCATAAATAGGAAATGTCCCCATAGATAATATCTGTAGTACTAAACAAACAGCTACATGGTCTATAAGGCCACCCCACAAGCTCCTGCTCCTAGTTCTATGAATCACTGGGTCCAATATTTGTTGACTCACAGACTTTATTTATAATCGTGGAATTTATTAAGGAAATAGATTGTAGGGGACGGCAGAGAGGCAAAGGATATCACATAAAGCAAGTCTATGTTAGTTAGCAGTCCAAAACCAGATTAAGAAGGCACAATTCCTCAATTACTTTAGACAACTTATAAATCAACAAGTGAAAGTCTTGGGTCAATTGAGCAGCACAAATAAACCTCTGGTTTCCGCAGTTACCTAGCAAACTTTTAGACTAGTTACAAGTCACCTTTTTCTTCAATCATCCAGCAAGAAAAACTTTTAACTGTGGCTTCATCTCCAAGGTTCTTCTGGTTACACTTTGGCACAGTTACTTCACAGAAGTGCCACAATCTCACACTATTCACCACTATTGTTCACAGTGTGGAAAGTGCTGTCTTATATTGGTCCCACAGTTATTGATGATATGTAAGACCATATATCCACAGTTTAGGTATCTGGAGACTGCTCTCAATAAGGGCTAATCCAATGGATAGAAAACTGATTTCCAAGTTTGTGATACCACAGACCACCCTCTAGCTTTTCTAACCATTATTTCTTATTGTCTGAAAGAGCAACCTTCCATTTGTCATCATCTATATTCATGGAAGTATGTAAACCAGCTGCTTCACTCCGTTCTTAATCCTCCCATTTTAGATAGTCAATTTCTGATTTGCCCTTCCCAGTCACGTACTTTGAGCACATGGCCAGGAGAGACCAACCCTTGGAGAAGGACATATCATGCTCAGAAGGGTGGAGAAACAGCACAGGAAAGGAAAACCTTGGATGAGATGGATTGATACAGTAACTGGGGCAATAGGTGTTGGTGTGTCAGGATTAGTGAGACTGGCTCAGGACAGAGCAGGGTTCATAGCTGCTGTACATAGGATTGCTTTGGGTCACAGAAAACTCAACAGCACATAACAACAACAACAGTCCTATCAGGCTAGTACTCTGAGGGAAAAAGCATGTCTTTTTCTCTGGAGGCTCTTCTATTACAGTCAAGACACTGAGCATCTACATCTATAAACAAAGGTCCAGTCCAGAGCAAATCATCAAGTAACAGTAATCAACACTACCTCATAGTGTGAAACATCTCTTCATCTGGTTGGATTCAGATCAATGCATTCTCAGTCATCCATGGCTAGGTCCCAGTGGGCATCAGCTGCAAGCTCAGGAGTCCACATTCTTCTTGTGTTTTACACCAGTTTGTTCCTTCATTCAACCTTAGCCCCACATGAGCTAAGTCAACACATCAGGGATCCTGAGAACTCTCTGCTCTACAAACAATCCTTCTTCACTTATCCATTCATCATACTAAGTGAACAGTGCGGAAGGAACATATCAAACTTAACCTTTCTTTTCATCTACTGTATGTCTCTCACTTTCATTCATTAAGGTGGTCACCACGAGATAAGCATGCTCTTCAGCTTCCTTTAACACCAAGCCTTAAAGAGGGGGCTTTAAAGAATGTCAGCTTTGCCTTGGCTCAGTTAATTGACAAAGTCTTTCTTTTTCTACTTGTCTTCCTTCAAACATAATTGTCTCCAAAGAGTACTGGGTAGGGCTTAATCTTACTTGGGCTAAGATCCACACTGTAATATTCTACTACTTACTACAGACATTCTTTTAGGACAATTTTTTCCTATTTTCAATATCTAATTAATACCAGATGACTTACATTCTCCCTCTAAATTACAGTCTGTCCCTTCAATATAACACTACTATTCGTTAACATTGCTACATAGAAGAATACATCAATATTCATCAAGTATATCACACTTTCCACTTTCATATATATATCAATATTGCAAGATTTGTGCCAAGAAATCTGGAGGACAGCCAGCTGACTGACTGGAAAAGATCAATATTTCTTTTCATTCCAAAGAAAGGTGACCCAACAGAGTGTGGAAATTATC
>NW_006399779.1:13385411-13405622 GCF_000299155.1 Elephantulus edwardii
AACAGTTCTGAAGCCTGCCCTATGTTGAGCCAGTATCACTGACTCCAGCACACCTACCCCCACTACTCCATTTACCATATCAATCCATCTCATGCAGGGTCACCCGCTCTTACGCTGTCCCTCCTCCCTTTTGAGTATGATGCCCTCCAGAGATTGGTCCCTCCAGGCCACATGCCCAAAGTATATGAGATGGAGCTTCAAAATCCTAGCCTCCGTGGAAAAAGTTGGTTTCACCCTCTCCGAGACAGACTTGTTTTCTTGGTGGTCCATGGTATGTTCAAAACTCTTCTCCAGCATCACAATTCAAATGCATCAATTCTTCTTCTGTCATCCATAGTCATTGTCCAGCTCTCTGATGCACAGCAAGTAATTGCCAAGACAATGGCTGGGAACTGGAGCACCTTAGTCTCCAGACTGATATTGTTGCTTCTCAGTACTCTGGTGAGGTCCCTGACAGCAGATTTTCCCAATACAATTAATCTTTTGATTTCCTGATTACTAGTGCCAGATAGTTGATTGCGGAGCTGAGTGAGCTGTAAATGTTAACAACCTCAATCTCTTCTCGATCTATCATGGTGCTGCCAATGACTCAGTGGTGAAAATCTTTGTTTTCTTGATGATGACCTTCAATCCTTATTGAAGACTGTAGTCCTTGATCTTCTGCAGCAAATGCTCAGGTCCTCCTCACTTTTAGCAAGCACAGTTGTGTCATCTGAAATTAGCTACATGGTCAGACATGCTACTCCACATGCTCTTGCACCTAATTTTACAAATCATTGAGTCCAATGTTTATTGCAAATTGACTCACAGACTTTACTCACAGTTGTGGGATTTATTAGGCAAATATATTGGAGGAGGGAAGCAAAGAATATCACACAATGTAAGTCCAGGTTTAGTTCAGCCATCTCAAACCAGATTAACAAGGCACAATTCCTCAATTAGTTTAAACAGCTTCTAAGTCAACAACTGAAAAAATAGGTTCAGTTCAGCAGCACAATAAACCTCTAGTTTCCTCAATCATCCAGCAAACTTTATCTCAGAGTAGTTACAAGTCAGCTTTTCTTTCAGTCATGCAGCAAGCAAAACCTTTAGTGGTGGTTCAATTTCCAGGGTTCTTCTGCTGACACTGTGCAACAATTACTTCAGAGCAGTGTCACAGTTTCTTTACCACTCTCTTCACCATCATTTTTCACAGTGTGGAAAGCGCTCTCTTATATTGGTCCCACAGCTGCTGATGATTTGCAAGACCATGTATCCACAGTTAAGGTAGCTGGAGATTATGTTCCCAACAGGGACTAATGCAATGGATAAATTGTCAAGGTTTCTGACAACACAAATAGGAAGTTGTTGTTGTTGTTGTTGTTGTTGTGTAACATCAAGTTGGAGCTGACTCTCCAGCAGGTTTTCAGTAATAATTAATTGCCTGGAAGGAAATATATTTCTCTCATGGGACAGCTCATGGACTTGAACCATGTGCTTTCAGGATTGTAAGGCAGCTTCTTACCATTAGTCCACCAGGGAATAGCAAGAAGCAAATAAAAAAAATTTGAAGCACAAAACTTTCAGTATCATAAGTAAGTTGTACAATTTCACAGAGGACAATCTATTGCTTCAAAGACAAAAAGTCACCTTATTCAAAATTACAGTAGTTAGTGGTTTTGCTAGTGTTAGAGTAAAAATTTCCTGATAACAGGAAATTATTGCAAAAAGGAACACTTTACATAGCTCCTCATTGTTTGCTTGAAGGTTAGGAATGTGCTTCAAAGTCAACACATTAAATGTCTTAAATTAATCTGAAGGTTCCATTCATTTTATATTGAATTATAAGACATTGTTGCTTTTATGGATCAAAAAGGTTAAATATATTAAATTTATTTTGTTCTACCTGGCAGTTTTTCCTAATGAAGTGGTAATTAGCACAGACTGCCTTGAATTTAAATTAGTAAAATTATAGATAAATAAGTAAATCATGTTCTCTTTACTGAATTAATTCTTTGTCCTAGGGGTTATAGTTGTTTGTTTCAATAGAGCTTATTCCAATTTATTGTGCTATGGAGTAGAATTTTCCCTTATGGTTTTCTTGAGTGTAATTTTTTTTTTTACTGATTCACTTCTTTATTGATCTTTAATTCACATAACACAAAATCCATCATTTTGAAGAGTTCTCCACTGGTTTTAAGGACATTCATTACATTGTACAACCATTATTTACTGTCGTCTTAAGGAAATCATCCAGATGAACAAATTGCATTTTTTCCCAAAGTACCACTGAGTGGGTTTGAAATGCCAGTCTTTAACTTAGTGGATAGCACAAACTTTGCATTACCAAAGAACATTTCCTACATCTGTATTGTTTTGTTGTTAGGTGCCCTCAAGTCAGGCACCATTCCAACAATTATTGCTGTGGTTGAGTTCACTATTACAACTGCTTTGCTGTGCCAGTCCATGACATTTGTTGTTGTTGTTGTTATGTACTATTGAGCTGTTTGCAACTCATAGAGACTCTATGTATAACAACTGTGAACTCTGCTCTATCTTGAGCCAATGTTACTGTCTCTGACATACCTACTCCCATTACCTCATTGATGGAATCATTACCTCATTGATGGAATCAATCCATCTCATCCTGGGTTTTCCTCTCTTATGGTGTCCCTCTTCTTCCAAGCATTTTGTCCCTCTCAAAGGACTAGTCCCTTCTGGAAACATGCCCAAAGTATGTCAGATGGAGCGTCAAAATCCTAGCCTCCAAGGAGCAACCTGATTTCACCATCTCCTGGATAGATCTGTTTGTTCTCTTGGCTGTCCATGGTAGGCTCATCAATTCTTCTCCTATCCTTCATCATTGTCCATCTCTCTGGGAAGACTGTGGCCTAGATCAGGTGCACTTTAGTCTCCAGACTGGCATCATTAGTACTCTGGAGAGGTTCCTGACATCAGATTTTTCCAATGAAACTCATCTCTTAATTTCATGGCTGCTGGTACCAAGAGTGTTGAATGTGGAGTCAAGCAAGCTAAAGCTATTAACAATCTCAATCTCTTCTGCATCTATCACGGTACTGTTAATTGGCCCAGTGGTGAGAATCTTTGTTTTCTTGATGTTGAGCTTCAATACATATTGAAGGCTGAAGTCCTTGACCCTCTACAGAAATGCCTCAGGTCCTCCTCAGTTTCAGCACACAAGACTTTGTCATCTTGTGCATAATATGTCAATTTATGCATAGCACAGATTGTTGATGAGTCTTCCTCCAATCTGCATACCATATTCCTCCTCATAGGTCCTAGCTTTCCAAATGATCTCTTCTGCATATAAATTGAAAAGATATGGAGCTAGAATGCATCCCTGGTGTATACCTCTCCCAATTTTAAACCATGCAGTGTTTTCTTGCTCTGTTCTGACGACTGCCTCCTTGTCTAAGTATAGGTTTTGCATAAGCACAGTCAAGTGTTCTGGGATTCCCATTCTTCTCAGAGTTAGCCACAATTTGTTGCAATCCACACTATGCTTTTGCAGTCAATGAAACACAGGTAGACATTCCACTTGTACTCTTCTGCTTTCAGCTAACATCCATCTAACATTGGCTATATTATCACTAGTGACAGCCTCTTTTAAACCCAGCCTGCATATCTGGCAGTTCTCTTCTGATGTCTTGTTCCAGTCATTGTTGGATAATTCCAGCAGGATCTTACTTTCATGTGATATTAATGATATTGTTTGTTAATTTCCACACTGTCTGGTCCTCTTTTTTGGAATGGGAACAAATATCGATCTCTTCCAGTCAGTTGGCCAGGGGGTTGTCTTCCATATTTCTTGGTACAACCTGGTGAGGACCCCCAAGGCAGCTTCCATTTGTTGAAGTATGTCTATTGATATAACATCAATTTGTAGGGTCTTAGTTTTTGCCAATTTCTGCAGAACTTTCTGCTTGAACTTTCTCCTTCATCACCATAGGCTCTTGATCATATGTTGTATCATGAAATTCTTCTGTCACCCAATTCTTCTTGGTATAGTGACTCTGCATACGTCTTCCCTCTTCTTTTGATGCATCCTGAGTCATTCAACATTCTGCCTACAGCATCCTTAAGTACTGCATCTCCAGGCTTGAATTGGTTCTTCAGTTCCTTCAACTTAAGAAATGCTGAACAAGTTCATCTCTTTTGATTTTTCAACTCCAGCTCTTTGCACATTTCATGATAATATTTTGTTTTCCTGTGCTGTCCTTTGAAACTTTCTGTTTAGGTCCTTAGCATCTTGATTTCTTTCCTTTGCTTGGCTTCTCAGTGCTCTAGTATTCCATGATATATTCAATATTCTTCTCACATCGTAATTCAAATGGATTTGTTGTTCTCAGGCTTCATTATTCATTGTCCAGCTTTTGCATACATATGTTGTTGTTATTTCCTTGTGTCTTGGACTCAGAACTGACCCATGGCTGACCCTCTAACAGATTCTTACAGGCAGTAACTTGCACTGAAGGAGATTTCCCATCTTTCTCTTGTAGAGGAGCTGGTGGATTTAAAACAAGTACCTTGCATGCATATGAGACCATTGAAAATACTGTGGCTTGAGAAGTGACACCTTTGTTGTTTGATACTTTCAAGAGGTTCTTTATCAGGTTTTCTCAATGAAGTTAAGTTGTTTGATTTTTCAACTGCTGCTTAATAGGCATTGAGTAGATCCAAATAAAATGGAATCCTTGGCAACTTCAGTCTTTTCTCCATTTATCTTTGATGTTATGTATTGGTCCAATATTAAGAATTTTTGTTTTCTTTATGTTGAGGTGTAATCTATATTAAAATCTATATTAAAATCAAAGGGAACCTTGTAGCAACTGTAGAAAAAAAATATATTTCCATTAACTAATGCTTTCACAAGACTACAAAATATGAGTGGTGATCTTAACAGTAAAATTTTAAAAGATTCTTTCCTTTCTTCTGTCATCACTACCACCACTAAGGCTGTACATTCTCATAGCATTTCACAGTTCTTTTTGGGAAACCTTTATAATTTCCCCTTTATTGTAGGAGTATTTAACCAATTTCTTTTATTATTAGGACATACACTTACTGGTTTTGCTCACACTGTACCGCTAGCACTTAACTCAGTGTTCAACACAAAGTAAGTGCTCAAGAAATGTGGTAAACAAATGACTTAACACAAAAATACTCTGTTTTATTCCTGTCTTCCCCATCTAGAAAACATAATGTCACAGCATTTTCTTTAAATTTCAATAAACATGGAAATTTATTTTCTCATGAAAAATCAATCTATCACTTTGAGAAGCTTACTTGTACTGTACTAGCCAAAAAACTATACTATCAGGTATCAGGGTGTTCAGGAGGCAGCCTCTTGAAGTAAGTGCTCCTCTTGAAGTTTTTTATCCTTATTTAGATGATAATATTTGTTGATGTGTGTGGCCTTAGTCTTAAAGTTGGCTTCTTAATAACAATTACGGTTAGCCACTTCTGGTCTCCAGCTACCTTAACTGCAGACAAATAGTCTTACAAATCAGCATGGTCTTGCAAATCATCAGCAGCTGTGAGACTAGAATAAGAGACAGAGTGCTTCCCACACTGGGCAGCAAGATTTGAGGCAAACAAGAAATGCAGTGGAAAGACCCTGGTGAGAGTGAGACCCTGCTGGTGGAGAGATTGTGGCATTGCTGTGGACAAATGATTGCAAGGTGTGACCTGAGCTTCTTGAATTTGTGCTGGCCACAGTTAAAGATTTGGATGTTCTTGCCAGAGGTCTGAAGGAGAATCTGACCTATAACTGCTTTGAGGAAAACCTTGCTGGATGATTTGGATTTGATTGCTTACCTGAAACTGGAACCTGGGCTTATTGAAGAATTGTACCTTAGAACTATTGGGCTAAATTCTGGACTTACACTGTGAGAGAGTCTTTGCCTCTCCTATTCACTTCCTTAATAAACCTCATTGTTGGTATCATAGCTCTAAGTCTGTGAGTCAGTAACGAATAAATGAACCTCTTGCTGTTGGTGTGGCTCTTGAGGTACCATGGGGCGAGGCTACAGACTATCTGCTTTCTATTCTGAGGCAGTGAGGGGCTTTAAAATGTACCGTGTACTGTTCTAGCTGGTTTTGGGGGGTTTTTTTAATGCTCTTCAGCAGTATTTTGCTTGTTATTGTTATGTGAGGTCAAGTATTCTTCTACTCATAGCAACTCTATATACATCCGTTCTGAAAGCTGTCCTATCCTAAGCCAATCTCATCCTCTCTGGCAGACCTAATCCTACTGCTTCAGGTACTGAGTCAATCCATTTTATCCTATGTCTTCCTCTCCTGCATTGTCCCTTCACCCTTGCAAGTATAATGTCCCTCTCCATGGACTGTTCCCTCCTGTCCACATGCCCAAAATATGTAAGATGGAGACTCAAAATCCTTGCCTCCAGGAAGCAAACTGGCATTACCCTCTCCAGGATATACCTCCTGTTTGTTCCCGTGGTAGTCCACGGTATTTTCAACACTCTTTTCTTGCATGTGATATTAATGATAATTGTTTGATAATTTCCTCATTCTGTTGGATTACCTTTCTTGGGAATGGGAACAAATATGGATCTCTTCCAGTCATTTGGGCAGGCAGCTGTCTTTCAATTTTCCTGTCATAAACTAGTGAGCGCATACAGAGAGCTGTATCTGTTAGTTGAAATATAACAATTGGAATGCTATCAATTCCTGAGGCCTTATTTTTTTTGCCAATATCTTCAGTGCAGCATGAAACTCTTCCTTAATTACCACTAACTCTTAATCACATGATGCTTCCTGAAATATTTGTCAGCCAATTCTTCTGGTATAGTGATACTGTATATTTCTTCCATCTTCTTTAGATGCTTCCTGGATCATCCAAGATTCTGCCCATAGCATCTCTCAGTATTGAAACTCATATGCAAACAAAATATTGCTGAAGATCATTCAAAAATGACTAGAACTTTTTTCAGGGTATATTCCAAGCATTAGAATAGCAGAGTTATGGAATTTCTATGTTTGGTGTTCTGAGGAAACACCAAACTGCCTTCCAGAGTGGTTGTACCATTTTATAGTACCACCAACAATCATAAGAGTTCCTATCTTACCACATTCTCTCCAACATTTATCACTTGCTGTCCTGTTAACCTTTGCCACTGCTACTGGAGTAAGATGGTATCTCATTGTGGTTTTGATTTGCATCTCTCTTATTGTCAGTGATTTTGAACATTTCTTCATGAGTTTGTTGGTCATAACCCAAGAAAATGAGAACTGAGCCACATGGAGACTTGTACACCAATGTTTATAGCAGCATTATTTACCATCACACGAACATGGGAACAGTCACAGTTAAATGGATTGAGAAATTATGGTACATTCACACAATGGAATACTATACAGCATGTGAGCAATGATTTTTGTAAATTACTACCTAACTTGGGAGGAACTAGAGCATTATGCTAAGTGAGCTAACTCAATCCCATAAAGACAAATACTGTACAAGATCATTATTATAGAAATATATAACTAGTAAAATGTATATGAGGATCTAAGAACGGAATCAGAGTGTTGAGGATGGGGTGAGTTAATCATAGGTCCCCACAATTTGATGGGCAGGGGTAGGTTAAGGAAGTGAGAAATATCTGGTGTGAAAAACCATGTATATGAATTTTATTAACTTTGTATGTAAACCAGCATACAATTAAAAAATAACTATAAAAAAAAATGGCTATAGAACAGTGCACAGATAGAGAACTGCCAGAAGTTGAAGCTGGATTTAGATGAGGCAGTGGCACCATTGTTGATATCAGGTGGATTCTGGCTGAAAGCAGAGAATACCTGAAGAAAATCTATTTGTATTCTATTGACTATGCAAAGGCAGTTGACTGTATAACATCAAGAAAAATGGGAATCCCTGAACACTTGCCTGTGCTGATGAGAATCCCATCCTAGACCAAGAAGCTGTTGCACCAACAGAGCAAGGGAACACTACATGGTTTAAAATTAAGAAAGGTAGGCACTCTGGTGGCCTAGATAGAAGCTGTGCTGAACCTCTGCATGTGGTTCAAATCCACCAGATGCTCCGCTGGAGGAGAGGCAATCTCCTCTTGTGCCAGCTGGATTTGATTTGATGGTACACAATAAGAAAAAAAAATTAAGAAAGGTGTGCATCAGGGCTGTATCCTTCCTCCATACCATAGTCAGTCTGTATGCTGAGAAAATTAATCGAGAAGCTAGACTCTCTGAAGAAGAATGTGGCATCGGACTAGGTGGAAGACTCATCTGCAATCTGTTATACAGATGACACAACCGTGCTTACTGAAAGTAAGGAGGCCTTGAAGTGCTTGCTGCAGAAGATCAATGAATATTGCCTTCAGTATGGATTGCATCTCAACATCAAAAAACCAAAAATTCTCACCAATTGAGTGATAGGGATGAAGAAAGGATTGCAACTGTCAACAACTTCATCTTACTCGTACCCATGATCAACGTGCCTTTGTACCAGTAGTCAGATGATCAGGAGGCTGTAGTGTACTGGGAAATTCTGCAGTCAGGGACCTCTCCAAAGTACTGAGGAGCAATGATGTCAGTTGAGGACTAAGATGTACCTGACTCAGTCCATGGTCTTTCCAATCATTTGCTATGCATTTGAAAGCTGGACAATTTATAAGGGTGACAGAAAAAATATTTGATGCCTTTGAGCTGTGGTGTTGAAGAACAATGCTGAATATTCCATCAACTTCCAAAAGAACAAACATATATATCTTGGAGAAGATGTAGCCAGAGTGCTCCTTAGAGGCAAGGACGACAAAGATTTATCTCACATGTTTTGGGCATGTTGCTAGGATAGGCTATTCCTTAGAGAGGGACATCATGCTTGGAAAAGTGGAGGGTTGACAAAAGAAAAGATCTTCAACTAGTAGATTGACAAAGTGACTGCAGGAGTGAACTCAAGCATGTTAGAGTTTGTGAGGATGGCACAGGATAGGACAGGATTCAGATCTGTTGTTCATAGGGTTGCTATTTGTTGTATTCGACTTGAGGGCATCTAACAACAATAAAATGTACCGGGCAGGAAACACCATCTGAGTTTGGTCACCAGGCTTTATAACTAGTGAAATGAATAGTCTGACAATATCTCTTCTCTCTTTACCTGGCACATGTGCATATACAGAGGACCAAGGGAAAATTTGTGTTGAATCCACATAGACACTAGCAGGGAGACCCATGCCAACGGATTGTTGTTGTTGTTGTTATGTGCCGTCGAGTCGTTTGCCACTCATAGCGACCCTATGTACAACAGCCCTAAACCGTGCTCTATCCCATGCCAATCTCATTGCCTCTGACACACCCATCCCGATTACCCCAGTCACTGAATCAATCTACCTCATAGAGGGTCCCCCTCCTGCACTGTCCCTCTACTCTACCCAGCATGATGTCCCTCTCTAAAGACCCGTCTCTTCTTACAACATGTCCAAAGTATGTCAGACGAAGCCCCAGAATCCTTGCCTCCAAGGAGCAGCCTGGTTTAACCCTCCCTAGGTTGAATCTGTTTGTTTTCTTGGCAGTCCATGGTACATTCAATACTCTTCTCCAACACCACAGCTCAAAGGCGTCAATTCTCCTTCTATCCTCCCTAGTCATTGTCCATCTCTCTGATGCATAACAAGTGATTGCAAAAACCATGGCCTGTATCAGGCGCACCTTAGTCTCCAGAGAGATATCGTTGCTCTTGAGTACTTTAGAGAGGTCCCTAACCACAGACTTTCCCATCGCAATACGTTTTTTGATTTCCTGGTTACTGGTGCCAAGAGTGTTGACCGTGGAGCCGAGCAAACTGAAGCTGTGAACACTCTCAATCTCTTCGCCATCCATCCTGATGTAGGTTTTAGGAGTGAAATAAGCAGGAACAGAAGATTCAGTTGTCATTAGCTCAAGAGGATCTGGAGACTTGCATAAACTGGGTCAGAGTTAGGACCAATTGGGATAGTCTAAAGATGCTTTGAAACAGATTTTGGACAAGGAGACTAACAACTTTGACTAAACCTTACCTTCTTCTGTAATCACAGATTAGTCACACTCTAGAGAAATTATTCTGACTCTATAATTAATCCATACATTGTCTACAGCCTCTTATTGTTGTGTGCCTTTGTGTCAGAGCCAACCCATAGCTGAGCATCCAGCGGGCTCCCTGATCATCCAGGGTGTGCCTCTGAACACCCCCTTGAGGGTCAGCTATGGGTCACTTCCAACTCAACAGTACACAACAGCGAGCAACAAGGCATAGAAAGAGTGGTCTTTCACCACCTGAAAGAAGGACAGTGTGACCTGGCACCTTAACTGCTTTTAACAGCCTTGCAATTTTCTAGTCAAATCTCACGGGAGGAGATTGTCAGTCCTCCTCCTGCCGAGCAGCTGGTGGATTCAAACTGTGTGCCTTTGGGATTGCAGTGCAGCTTCTTATCACTAGACCACCAGACTGGTCAAGTCTGCACCTACTGACCTAGATGTCACCCTATCTGCATCCCAGAGCAAGATTCAGCATAAAACCAGGTGTCACTGCAGACAGTAGAGCAAGATTCAGCATAAAACCAGGTGTCACTGCAGACAGTAGAAATTTTGGCAATTCCTTTTTTTTTGGCTGTACTAAGGCTCTGGTGGTGTGGTGGTAAAAAGTTGCATTGCAATCAACTCCTCCCCAGGAGAAGGATGGGCAGTCTCCTCCTGTGTGATTAAACTCTCCTCCTGTGCCTCTGAACACCCCCTTGAGGGTCAGCTATGGGTCACTTCCAACTCGACAGTACACAACAGCGAGCAACAAGGCATAGAAAGAGTGATCTTTCACCACCTGAGAGAAGGACAGTGTGACCTGGCACCTTAACTGCTTTTAACAGCCTTGCAATTTTCTAGTCAAGATCATTATCTGCATCTTGGGCGTGCTAAAAAGCGGAGTCTGCCCCACTAACATCTCAACAGGGATTACAATCCTCTTTGCTTATGGAACATGAGAAAGACAGGCCCTAAGAACTCGCTGAGACAGATGGCTTGCTTAAGAAACCAATTCATCAAATAGCACTTGAGTTAAATTGTTGCTTTGAGCTTGGGCTGAAATTGATGGTGTCATAGGCAGAATTCCCTGTAGTTTGTCTTTTCATGAACAAATTTCTCCAGTGAGAGTGTGCTCCTCAAGGTCTCCCGAAACTCTGACACCTGGCTTCTGTTTTATTCCTTATCTTCCCCAGGCTCGGCCATCCTCTCTCTTTTTGGACCTACATTTGTTAGTGCTTTCCACAGTTGCCTCTGCTGCTCCCTGTAATGACTCCCTGCTACTGTCCCTCCCTCCAAAGTTCAAGTCAGGACAAGAGAAAACCATTTCATAGTTTTCTAACGTGGGATGAATCTGACGCTTAATCTCCTCATATATCACAATGACTGTAGGAGACTCAGCCCCAGGTTTTAAACTGTGAAAGCCAGGATATATACTTTGCTTAAATTTCCAGCTTTGTAACATGAATGATCTGTACTCCTTCACAGTGGGAAATCAAGGCACCTGGGCACCAAGCAGTGACCCTGAATTGTTGTCTCAAAAGTCTCCTTTACTTCTCATCTTCCTACATCGTACCAGTTGTTGTTGTCGTAAGCAGTCAGTATCAGAATGACTCACAGTGGACTCTCAAAGGGGGTTTCAGAGGCTGTAAATCCCATCAGCAGAAACTCCCTATACTCTTCCTGTAGAGCAGCTGGTGAATTCAAACCGCCTGCCTTGAATAGGGTTGGTGGCACAAGTACTAAAATACTGCTGGTCTGAGATAGATAAACACCGAAAGGTTTTGTGGGGGAAAGTATGATATATTTTAGAGTTTAAGGACTTCACGCACATCTCCCGTTCTTGTTGTCGCTAGGTGGCTGTGGAGTCAGCCCTAATATGAAGTGACTCCGGCTGCGATGGAATGAAATGCTACATAGCATTGCAATATTGCCATTTTCAGTTGTGGATCAAACTGGTGTGGGATCCATAGGGATTTCAATGGGTGATTTTTCAGGGCTGATAATTAAGATGTTCTTCTTAGTTCATCTTAGCCTGGAAGCTCCTCTAGACCCTACTCCATATCAGAGCAACACATGATTTATCAGTAACAGATGACTAGTGGCTGGCCGTGAGGTACAGTGATAAGGAATACAGTAGGATCTTCTCCATGTAAAGTGAGATTTCTGCTAATAGACAGACCTCTTAGCCCACCATACTTGTGAGATTTCTGTCTCCTAGATAGACCTCTTAGCCCACCATACTTGTGAGATTTCTGTCTCCTAGATTGACCTCTTAGCCCACCATACTTGTCATGGGTTGGCCAAATTCAAGTGTGTAAAAGCCAAACCAACCAAATCAAACTTGTTGTTATGTACCATGGAGTTGACTGCAACTCATAGTGACCCTCTGCACTATAGCTCTAAACCCTGCTCTATCCTGAGCCAATATTGCTGTCTCTAACACACCTACCCTCATAATCCCAACTTCTGCATCAATCCATTTCATCTGGGGTTTTCCTCTCCTGTGCTCTCCCTCCACCCTTCCAAGTATGATGTCCTTCTCCAAGAACTGGTCCCTCCTGGAAACATGCCCAAAGTATGTGAGATGGAGCCTCAAGATCCTTGCCTCCAAGGAGCCGCTTAGTTTCACCTTCTCCAGGACAGACCTGTTAGCCCTCTTGGCAGTCCATGGTATGTCCAATACTCTTCTCCAGAACCACAACTTAAAGGCATTAATTCTTCTTCCATCTTCTTTGGTCATTGTCCAGCTCTCTGATGTATAACAAGTAACTGAGAAGACCATGGCCTGAATCTGGCACACCTTAGTCTTCAAACTGACATCGTTGCTCTTTAGCACTCTGGAGAGGTTCCTGAGAGCAGGTTTTTCTAATGAAATTGGTCTTTTGATTTCTTAACTGCCGGTGCCAAGAGTGTTGATTGTGGCTGAGCAAGCTGAAATCATTAACAATCTCAATCTCTTCTCCATGTATTGTAGTGCTGCCAATTGGCCCAGTAGTGAGAATCTTTGTTCTCTTGAGCATCAATCCATATTGCAGACTACAGTCCTTGACTTTCTGCAGCAAATGCTTCAGGCTCTCTTCAGTTTCAGCTAGCAAGGGTGTGTCATCTGCATGACACAGGTTGTTAATGAGTCTTCCTCCAAACCTGATGTCATATTCCTCCTCATAAAGTCCTGCCTCCTGAATGATCTGTTCCACATATCGATTGAAAAGGTATGGAGATAGGACACATCCCTGATACAGTCCTTTCCTGATTTTGAACCATGCAGTCTTTCCTTGCTCTGTCCTGATAACTGCCTCTTGGTCCAAAGGTTTTACATGAGCACAATCAGGTCAAACTACTATTTATTTCTTTTGGGTCACTTATTTTCATTTTCTTATAAAGGTAAATGGAGAGTTTTTATACTTTTAAAACTTTTATTTGCATGAAATTTTACCAAATTCTTTTTTAATCTAACCATTCATACACATTTAGTTCTAACATTAATTTAAATGCTCACAATGTAATTGTACTTTATTCTCTTCCTCCTTGTAATCCTGATTACCATTAACCTTTCTCGACCTCTCTGTGTCTGTTTCTTTTAGTGAAGATGATCCCTTTATGCTGTCAGTTTTCCCTTCACTCATCTCAGTACATGCCTAATATCTATTTACTAATCTTATCTCCCCTCTTTTTCTTCTTCTGTCCCTGAGAACCATCCAAGAATGATTCTATCTCTGTGTCTGTCTTTCCTTAGCTTTTTATAACAGTATTATACAATATTTGTCCTATTTATTAAGAAGTATACTTGGCTATAAAAGCTCTGGTGGCATATTCCATAGCATGTTGCACTGATAACCAAGATGTTAGGAGTTGGAGTCCACCAGCTGTTCCATGGAAGAAAAGCAGGATGTCTACATTCGTCAATATTTTACAGCCTCAGACACTTGATAGAGGGTCATTATGAGTCATAATCTGTTTGACAACGATAAGTTAGGGGTTAAACTTAACTCTGAAGTCTAATTTACATGTAGGTATAGTTTCATATATTTGCATACGCTATTTATAAAGTATATTTTTGCAAAGCATACTTTGCATATATTATTTCATTTATGTAGCCTGTAGTGAAGGTATTTTCATCTTTGTTTTACAGAATACTAAAGGAAAACCTGTCTAAGATCACATGGTTAGTTAACAATAAAGTTGTTGTTGTTGTGGTGGTGGTGGTGGTTAGGTGCCAAGGAGTCAAGGAAGACTCACAGTGATCCTATGAACAACAGAAATGCACAATCTGAAGAGGATAAAATTGATGAATGGGACCTTCTAAGATTAAATCTCTGTGCTCATCAAAGACTCTTTTCAACAGAGTGAAAAGAAAATCTTCTGACTGGGAGCAAACCTTTGGCAATACCATCTCAGACAACGGTCTTATAATTAAAGTTTACAGAATACTCCTGGGCCTCCAGAAGAAAAAGACTGATAACCCAATTACAAAATAGGTAAGAGACAAGGAAAGACTTTTCACAGAGGAGGACCTCTGGATGGCCAACAGACACATGAAGAAATGGTCAAAATCACTGGCAATAAGAGAGATGTAATGCAAATCAAAACCACAATGAAATACCATCTTACTACAGTATCAGTGACAAAGTTTAGCAGGGCAGCAAGTAATAAATGTTGGAGAGGATGTGGCGAGACAGGAACTCTTATACATTGTTGGTGGGATTGTAAAATGGTACAACCACTCAGGAAGGCAGTTTGGTATTTCCTTAAAAATGCTGAACATAGAAATTCCATATGACTCCGATAATTCCACTGCTTGGAGTGTACCCTGAGAAAATGAGAACTGAAGCATAAACAGAGACTTGTACACCAATGTTCATAGCAGCGTTTGTCACCATAACAAGAGCATGGAAACAGTCCAAGCATCCAAACACAATGGAATGGACTCAGAAATTATGATACATTCACACAATGGAGTACTACGAAGCACGCAAGAGCAATAATTTTTTAACATATAAATTGAGCTTGGTTTTTTAAATTTTTTTTATTTTATATTGATTCTGAAGTTTCATCTTACATACATGTTGCAAGGAGGACCAGTCCTTGGAGAGGGACATTATGCTTGGGAGGGTGGAGGGACAGCACAGGAGAGGAAGACCCTCGATAAATGGATTGATTCAGTGACTGGGTAATAGGGGTAGGTGTATCAGAGACAGTGAGATTGGCACATGATAAAGCAGGGTTTAGAGCTGTTGTACATAGGGTCGCTATGATTCACAGGCAACTCGACGGCACATAAATACAATGTACTGACATATTTACAAAGTTTGAATTCATTGTTTTTCACAAAAGATCCTTCCCATTTCCTTCACCACCACTACCCCATTGAATTGTGCAACCCTATGATTAACAACCCCTCATCGTCACCCCACTGCTTCCACTTACCCCTTTCCCCGATATCCTCATACTCTTTCTATATTAATGGTTTATATAATATTTATCCTTGTGGAACTGAGTTAGTTCACTTAACCTAATGCTCTCCAGTCCCTCCCAAGTTAGGTAGTAATTTACAAAATCATTGCTCCTGCATGCTGGTGTGGAAAACAATGTATACAAACTTTGTAAGTAAACCAGTATAAAATAAAATTTTAAAAAATGAATTGAAAATAGTCTCATAGTCTGGTTTTCCTGATGCTAGAATCTATGTTCTTAACCATGCTATGCCACACTTGTTTCTTAACCTTATTCTTCATTTTAAAGCTGTTTTTGTTGTGTGCCATTGAGTCAGAACCAACCCATAGCTGACTCTCCAGTGGGTTTTCAAAGACAGTTAATCTCATAGGAGGAGATTGGCCATTCCGTGGAACAGCTGATGGTTTCAAACCAATTTTATTATCTTTTTTTATTAATAGAGAACATTTTACTTTATTTCTCCCTTTTTAAGTTCTTCCCTCTTAACTTAAAAGCTATAATCTTTTGAGGGTTTTATTCCCCCCTCTACTCCTTTCTCTCTGCGTTATGCAGATGACACAACCCTGCTTGCTGAAACTGAAGAGGACCTGAAGCACCTGCTGCAGAGGGTCAAGGACTGCAGCCTCCAATATGGATTGAGGCTCAATGTCAAGAAGACAAAGATTCTCACCACTGGAGCAATTGGCAGCATCAGGATGGATGGTGAAGAGATTGAGATTGTACACAGCTTTAGTTTGTTTGGCTCCACAGTCAACACTCTTAGCACCAGTAGCCAGGAAATTAAAAGGTGCATTGTGATGGGAAAGTCTGCTGTTAGGGACCTCTCCAAAGTACTGAAGAGCAATGGTGTCTCTCTGGAGACTAAGGTGCGTCTGATACAGGCCATGGTCCTCACAATCACTTGTTATGCATCAGAGAGTTGGACAATGACCAAGGAGGATAGAAGGAGAATTGATGCCTTTGAGCTGTGGTGCTGGAGAAGAGTATTGAGAATACCATGGACTGCTAGGAAAACAAATAGATTCATCCTGGAAAGGGTTAAACCGGGTGGCTCCTTGGAGGCAAGGATTCTGAGGCTCCGTCTAACATACTTTGGACATGTTGTGAGGAGAGACCAGTCCTTGGAGAAGGACATCATGCTTGGGAGGGTGGAGGGACGGCGCAGGAGAGGAAGGCCCTCGATGGGGTGGATTGATTCAGTGACTGGGATAATTGGGATGGGGGTGTCAGAGACAGTGCGATTGGCACAGGACAGAGCAGAGTATAGGGCTGTTGTATATAGGGTCGCTATGAGTCGCAAGCGATTCGACGGCACATAACAACAACAACAACAACTCCTTTCTACCTTTCTGTTGCTGGTTTCTTCTCTCCTTACATTCCTAATTGTATCCCATAGTCTGTGTTTCTTGACATCCATGGAAAAATTATGTTTAATCATGGATTTACCTCGACACTCCCATAATACTCCCAGACTGCAAGTACCAGGGAATTTAGACCAGGTCTCACCCACAGGGGCAACAGCAGCATCTTGTAAAGTGCCTGACACATGGCAGGTGTTCAGTAAATTTAGTAATAAATTTATTCATTTAGTTAAAGAATAGATGGATAAACGAATCACAAATCTACTGAGAACTCTCAGATTAGCTTTTCTTCAAAGTCTAGACATATTTTCTGCCTCCTGAAGGTAGATGTCTACCTTGGATACCTTGCTATTGCTGTGAAGTGGCAGTAAAAAAATTGAAGGAACAGCTGAAAGTTTCAACAATTGTAGGAGGTTGTAACCTATCATCTTACCCTTTTAGAAGAAGCTGTATTACAATGGTGGGTAATGGACCTTCTGAGAAGAGGATAGTAAGGTCTCTTCCCCTGATGTAGATCTAGTCTCTTTAGGGAAGATTCCATTGCAGCCCGAAGGGTTCGACTGCAACTTAATAAAGAGTTAGATGAAGCTGTTGTTGTTGAATGCTGTGTAAATGGAGTAGAAGATCTGAATCTGAAGCAGCTGGCAGTTCATTTGGGGGTGAAAACAATCATTTTGGCAAATGTATCTTAAAGTTGAGTGCCCAAATAGTCTTAGTTCCAAGTCAAGTCTGGGCATGGAAGAAGAATGAGCTCATAGTTGTAAAGAGTTATGATCTTATCAGGGCCCTCACATCTGTCTCTTGGTTGCCTTCTCTTGCTGGGAGTTCTTAAATATTCCCATAAAACCTAGCCATGAGTGCCAAATTGGTGGCTGTCCTTAGTTCATCAGGGTGTGGTCCACTGAGGATTTTTTGTGTCTGAAATAATTAATCAAATGACTTATTGGGGGAGGGATTAACAGAGAGAAATGTAAAGGTTGGATGATAATTACTAGTTGAGTCATTCTATTGCCTTGTTTTATACCTATTCTCTAGTGTGTGCTTTCTGTTGGGCATTAACATGGGATTCAAAGATTTACCTACTTCATGCTTACTCTCACATATCCATCAAAAACTATTTTGATCCCAATTTCCAATCTTTGTTTTTCCAAGTCCCTGACCAACTGTTGTTGTATATCATTGAGTCAGAACTAACCCATAATTGATCAGGTGGCAGATTTTCAGAGGCAGTAAATTGCGTGGGAGAAAATTGTCCATCTATCTCCCATGGAGTAGCTGGTAGATTTGAACGTCAGACCTTTGCTTTGACAGTGCAGTTCTTTACCACCAAGCCTCGAGACCTGACCAACTAGCCTCTGAGTATTTTTTAAACGTGGGGAATTTATTTTTGTCCATACAAAGTAAAAATAATGAGATCCATCATCTGAAATTATTTCCATCAAAAGAAATTATCCCTCATCATTATTCTCAAAGCCTCCTAAGCGAGAAAATAGTATAAATGATGGTCATTTCCAGCAGGCACTTACAGCACAAGTAGGCTAGGCACAGCTTGTAACCTAGTCGCAGCTTTTTCTTCCTCTGTCATTTAGTTTCAAGGATTCCTCCATGTGAGACCAGAGATGGGAGCAGAGGAAGAAATGCTGGTTAAAAAGAAAATTATGAGTGACATGGATCCGGACATGGAATCCTTTGGTGGTTATCTGCCTATGTCTGATTGAACCATGACTTGGTAGGCCTGATAAAACCCACCTCATGAAGGGTGACTTAGTGCCTCACGGCCAGGCTCCGTTTCTGTCAAGATCCAGTGACACAGTAAGGTATTTCAAAAGCAAAGTAATTTTCCACTGAAGATAACATTGTCTTGCTTCAGATGCCCAGGACCCTGAAGAGTGGTGTTCCTATTGAAGTTTGTCCTTAACTACACATTTATTTCCTTATCTCAGATACTCATATATCATGGATGCTTCTGGGTTGTATGACTCAAATGACAGGGCTACTTGCATCCCTGCTTGGACATTTTACAAAATTTTCTTGCACTGGGTTCCACGCAAAGCTGGTAGCGTTTCAAGCTGCTCAGTAGAAGAACTAGAGCAATATTTCCAAGTGCACCATATGCTGTCTGCAGAACCCAAACAGCATCAGCTATTGTGCTTCCTTCTTCCTGTGGGATTTGTAAGATGTAACACATTATCTTTCACACAGAGCCTTAGTTATCAGTTATGTTATTGTTATGTGCTATTGAATCAAAACCAGTTCATATACAGGTTTCAGTTTGGAGGGGGTTGAGGGAGGGGTAGAGGAAATGGGAAGGACGTGGGAGGGACCTGAAAAAATTGGGTAATGATGAGCAAGGTCCAATGGTGATTGATTTTATAAAATATAATGCATGGATTATATGAAGTAGAATATGAATGAAGAATAGTGTGAAACACAATGTACACAAACCAATATAAAGTAAAATTTTAAATAAATAAATAAACTTTTTGGGGGGAGGAAGGTCAGATATTAGCATGAACATATTCTGTTACTATTATCTAACTAAATTGCTGGTCAAAGAAATTGATAGAGTGATTGAAGAAGAACAAAATATGTGAGTAGAATCATGCTAAGAGATGGAAAGAAGAAAAGAAAATTCTGTTGAAAACACAGGGAAATAAAGCTAAAAATGAATTTAAAAAAATAAACTTTTGCTTTTAAAAATTAAAAAGCAAACACCAAAGCAAGACAAATGGGAAAATATAAGCATAGTGTTTCCAAAATTTTTCTTAAAGAAAATAAATGTGAAAATATAAGTCATAGGTTCAGACTTAAAAAAAACAAACGAAATAATAAAAAACTAACTCATAGCTGCCCCTACAGTGAGTGTTCAGAGGCTGTATGTCACTTGGGAAGTGATTACCCATCTTTCTCTCTTAGAGTAGCTGGTGGATTCAAACCACCTACTTTGGGGCTGTCAGCCTAACTCCTTACCAGTAACCCACTGAGCTCCCTTTAGTTATCTGTTGTTGTTATTGTTGAGTACCACTGAGTTCTAACCAACCTAAAGCTGACCTTCCAGCAGGTCTTTAGAGGTAGTAAATTGCACAGGAGGAGAATGCCCATCTTTTGCCCTAGGAGCAGCTGGTGGGTTTGTACCATGCACCTTTGGGTTGGCAGCACAATTCCTTACCACTGAGTCACCAGAGCTCCCTTTAGTTCGCTAGTGCTGCCACAATGGAGATATCATTAGTGGATTATTTTAACAAACAAATCTATTCTCTTTCTGTTTATGAGGCTAGAAGTCCACACTTGGAGCCCTAGCTCCAGGAAAAGGCACTCTAGTGACACAGTCTTCAGGAAGCTGTTCTGCTAACCCAAAGGCCAT
>NW_006399779.1:13406552-13448275 GCF_000299155.1 Elephantulus edwardii
ATTTGTTGCTTGCAGTTCTGTTAAATTTTGCTAGTCTCACTGGGGTGAGATGATATCTCATAGTTGTCTTGATTTGCATCTCTCTTAGAACTAGGGATTTTGAACATTTCTTCATGTGCTTGTTTGCCATCTGAATGTCTTCTTTGGTGAAGGTTTGTTTGTTTTTTAAGAGCTCTGGGAATAAACTTTCTCTCTGTGTTTGGTCACAACTTAAGAGGAAAATCCTTGTCTTCTTCCAAGTTCCGTGGGTCTGGTGTCTCTTGAAGATCGTGTAATTTACTATCAGTCTTCTCCTGGGTTTGAGAGGTTCTCAGCATAATGACCTTGCATCCAAAGGATATACTCTGATTCCAGTTCTTCTTTCTTGGTGGTAGTCAGGTGCCCCTTCTCTGCTTTCCACTCCTTTTATCTCTTGTAAAAGCATAAAGGATAATGCAGGTCACACCCAGGAAACTTCCCTTAAAATTAGATCAGGAGTAGCCAGCATCATGTGAGATGATTGTACCACTACATATCTGCCAAATTATATCACAATATACTGGCATGCCACTCAAAATAATGGTCTCACCATGCTATGCCTAGTTTAGGAGAATATGCTTCAACCCATGATAACCATATGGGATATCATAACATGCTCTTGACCACTGGAGTAAATTTCTAAGAATGTTGGGTCTACAGCTGTGATAGAGGGCAAAGACTTTTCTCCTAAGCTATGAGCTAATAAAGGGAGAAGAGACATTCTCTGAGAGGTGGTGCCATGAACTCAGTCATCTAACCTCCTTATCTGTGACAGAATGAAGCCATCCACTTGTGATATTTAGGTATTGCAACACTTGTTGTTGAGTACCATCAAATCAGGATCAACCTACAGCTGACCTAGGATCATTCAGGAGCAATCACACAGGAGGAGAGTGCCCATCTTTCTCCCACAGAGCAGCTGGTGGATTTGAGCTGCATATTTTTGGATTGCCAGTGCAATTCCTTACCATTAAGCCATAAGAGCTCCCAAGATAACGGAAACAACAGTAGAACATTGTCTGACTTAATAGCAGAAGATTCACCCCTCATGTTGAAAGTCACAAAAATTATGATCAGGATACAGCTGCCTTTTCAAAGGAGACTTGATAGTAATAATTTCACTTGCTGGATAGAGTAAAGTTTTTAGAATCTCCATTTTCTGATATGTATGGCTCAAAATGAGAAGAAACAGTTGGAAACATCTAGACGTGAAATAACAAAGTATGGATCCAGGAAAATTGGAAATTGTGGGGAAAAACACAAAACATAAAGATACATATTCTAGGCGTAGTGAGCTGAAATGAACTGGTATTGGCTCTTTTGAATCATACGGTCTTCTATGGCAGAAATAACAAATTGAAGAGAATATTATATTCATCATAAAAAAAATATTTCACAATCAATCCTGAAGGACAACACTGTAAGTGATCGAATAATATCCATACACCTACAAGGTTTATCAGTTAATACTACTAATATTCAAGTTTATGTAACAATAATAAAAAGATAAAGAAATTTTGAGTTTTTTAAACTGCTTCAGCTGGCTAAAATTGATCAAATATACAATCAAGATACATTGATAATTACTGATGATTAAAATGTGAAACACAGAAACAAAGAAAGATCAATAGTTGGAAAATATGGCCTTGATGAGATCTCATGACCAAATTTTTCAAAGCCAATGGCTTATTCATTGCAAAGAGCTATTTCAAGGACAAAAAATTGACTATATATACGGACCTCACCATATGGAACGGTTTGGAATAAAACAGGTAATATCTGTTGGAAGAGATACGAAGCAGCTCAAGATCAAAAGTCTGGCCAAGACCAGGGGCCAGTTGTAAAACAGACCATCAGTTGTTCATATGCAAATTTATGTTTAAAGAAAGTTAACACAAACCCATGAGTACCAAAGTATGATCTTGAGTATATCCCACCAGAATTTAGAAACCATCTCATAAACAGATTAGACCAATTGACCACGGACCAAATCAATTGTAGGATTGAAGGAAACAAAAGGTCACTGTGGTGTCAAGGATTTATTGTTCAAAATGGTTTTCCTCGACATTGACTTTCACTTTGCCTCATGGATGTATGGGAACATGCAAATTGGGTGTATTAGTCTATTCATAAGTGTATTGTTTCACCATTAAATTGAGATTATTCAGTGGCAAAAATTGAGAATCTCAACAATAAGTAAGAGGATCTATAAGACCAATAGCAGCTTTAGCAGAGAACCAGAGACCAACCTGAGACAGAACTGACTTGTCAGTCTTCCTTTTTTTTACTGGCCCTATATTTTCCCAACAATTCACCTCTCCTGACAACTCAGAGAGAGGTGGTTTAAATCTAACTGACTATGCTCAAAGTACATGAGATGGCGTTTTGCCATCCTTGATTTTAAAGAGCACTCTGGTTGTACATCATCCTTAGTTATTGTCCAGCTTTCTGATGCTTAGGTGCACCTTAGTCTCTAGACTGATATTGTTGCTCTTCAGAGAGGTTCCTGACAGCAAACTTTCCTAAATTTGTCTTTTGCAATTTGTCTTTTGATTCCCTGACTACTAGTGCCAAGAGCGTTGACTGGGGAACCAAGCAAGCTGAAATTATTAACAATTTCAATTTCTTTTCCATCTACCATGGTGCTGCCTATTGGCCTAGTAATGAGAATCTTTGTTTTCTTGATATTGAGCTTCAATCCATATTGAAGACTAGTCCTTGATCTTCTGCAGCAAACACCTTGTGTCCTCTTCAATTTCAGCAAGCAAGGTTCTGACATCTGCATAATACATCTTGTTGATGAGTCTTCCTCCAATCCGATGCAACATTCCTCCTCATAAAGTCCAACCGTATCTGTTCCACATATAGATAGAAAAAGAGTGGAGACAGGATGCATCTTGGCAGTCTATGTGACTTTCAATACTTTTCATCAACACCACAGTTGGCTTCTATAGGCTTCCTTATTCATGGTCCAACTTCAGATGTATATGAAGCAATTGAAAAATACCATGGCTTAGATCAGGCTCACTTAATCTTAAAAATGACATCACTGCTCTTATCATTTTAAATTTTTGCCATTTTCACACTATTGTTCTTTGATTGTACAACCTTTATAATGTTAATTTAATGTCACAAGAATCACATTTTCTTAATTTATAACTTAAGGATAAGAAATTTTACTATACATAAATTGAAGATGTCCTTGACAGCAGTTTTGCCCAATGCAGTATATCTTTTGATTTCCTGGTTGCTGCTGCTACCATGGAAGTTGATTGTAGATTCAAGTGGAATTAAATCGTTAACAGCTTCATTTTCTCTCATGATGTTATCCATTATATATAGAGAAACAGGGAACAAGCACTAGAGGCCCATCAAGATCTACACTAGCCATTATTAGACAAAAAAAAAAAAAACCTCTTAAGATTTTCAGCTTTCTCCCCTAAGGGTTTCATGTATTGCTAAACCCTGATTGCTCTGAAATTGTATTAAAAGAAAAATTACTATGGGAAGCACAACTTCTTTGTTCAACTATAATTATTTCTCTCTTAATCAATTATATATCAAGTAATGTAAATAGATGATTAGGCTCATCAGGTTTATATGACTGAGGCTTTAGCTTATGCAATTGCATTGCGTTCAGTTTCATATACTGTCAAGTATTACGTTAGTTAAGTTTCTTATTAAATAAAGCATCTCAAAATAAGTTCCACCACTCAACTCAATGCCATTGAGTCAGAACCACAGATCCGCCAGTTGATTTTCAGAGGGCGTAAATCACATGAGGAGAGATTGCTCATCTTTCTCCCATGATAAAGTAGTGGAAATCTGAGAAAACAGGTGTCAGGTGAAAGAAGAAAATGTTTTAAAAAATGCACGTTTAAAGATCAAAAAGAAAGAGAAGGAAAAGATAAGAACAAATCCATAAGGTAGTGAATCAAACTCCTTAATTGAAATGAAAAAGAGTCTTAGCAATATTTTGTGAAATGCTTAGGGCTACTACTAACTAAAAGGTTGGCAGTTCAAAACCACAGCCTTTCAGTGGGAGGAAGATGAGCCGTCTCTTCCCATAATGATTTACAGTCTCACAAATCTAATGGACTTCTGGTGGCTTAGTAGTAGGAAGTGTCACTCCCAGAGACATGCAGTTCAAATCCAGCAACTGTTCTATGATAGAAAGATGGACAATCTTCTCCTTTTACTGCCTCTGAAAGTCAGCTTCACAGCTGGTTCCAACTCAGTGGTAACAACAAAGTAACACTAATAGATACTATTAGTTGGAACACACTCACCAACAATGGGTTAATGCTTTGGAATGAAGAAGGAATGCACAGAATGAATTGGAAACAGAGAAGATTATAAGGAAAACCTCAGTCCCAGAGGGTGAAAGTATTAACAAAGATTATGGGTGCTAATAGATTTTTAAATACATTATTAATTTGGTTAACTTTAAGATTTTTATTAATATTGAAATTATAGGTGGCAATTTGTTTCTTAAGTAAATTGGGGGGGGGGGGGGGGATCCTGCAGAATATTTGAATGGCATTGAGTGATTGAAGATTAAGAGAAGTAGTTAAGGCTTGGGTTAAAATCACACTTATTTGTTCTCTTGATGAGTCAGAATCATGGTGAAAGCTAAATGGTAATTCTTACAAAGTTACCTGAGGCAAAGGTAACTTCCTTACAATGCTAGCTTTCACAACACCAAAAGGTTTTTAGAAATGTCATTTTTGGCTGAGATCAAAAACCTGCAACTTATAGATTTCAGTTTTGCTTTCTGAATAAAAAAAGGCAAAGGGGAAAATTACAAATTCTGAAATTTAGCAAAATGAAGGAAAAAATTCTGTTTTAGAAAGTTTCTATAAAAGATATTTGTTGATTGCTGATAAGACTTGGTAGATATAGACTAAAAGAAATTAATTCATTCTATTGTGTGATAAAATCACTAGTTAGAGATACCATGTAGTTAAACGAACTTCAATAATTGCTAAACTCAAAGGAATCTACAAGGTAGAATTATATCTGATAGCCCTGTCATTTGGGAAGCAGGGCTTTTTGAGGAGGAATATGGCATCAGGATTAGAACAAGACTCATCAATAACCTTTGATATGCAGATGACACAACCTTGCTTGCTGAAGCTGAAGATGACCTGAAGCACTTGCTGCAAAAGAACTGTAGTCTTCAATATGGATTGAAGCTCAACATCAAGAAGACAAAGATTCTCAATATTGCGCCAACTGGCAACACCATCGTAGATGGAGAAGAAATTGAGGTTAACAATTACAGCTTGCTGGGCTCCACAATTAACTCTCTTAACACTAGCAGTCAGGAAATCAAAAGATTAATTGCACTGGGAAAGTTGGCTGTCAGACTTCTCCAGAGTGCTAAAAAGCAATGATGTCAGTCTAGAGAATAAGGTGCACCTAATCCAGGCCATGGTCTTCACAATTACTTGTTATACTTCAGAGTGCTTGACAATGACTAATAGATGACAGAAAAAGAATTCATGCCTTTGAGTTGTGGTGCTGGAGAAGAGTCTTGAACATACCATGGACTGCCAAGAAAACAAGTCTGTCTTGGAGAGGGTGAAACCAAGGTTCTCTGTAGAGTCTAGGATTTTGAAGCTCCATCTCACATACTTTGGGTATGGGGCCAGGAGAGACCAGTCCTTGGAGAAGGACATCATGTTCAGAAGGATGGAGGGACAGCGCAGGAGAGGAAGACCCTGGACGAAATGGATTGATACAATAACTGGGGCAATGGGGGTTGGCGTGTCAAAATTAGTGAGACTGACGTAAGACAGGAAAGGGTTTAGAGATGCTGAACATAGGGTTTCTGTGGGTTGCACGCAACTCAATGGCACATAGCAACAAAAAGAACAACATATTATATTGATTTTTTTAATTTAAGCTTCTTGTTTAGAGTCAACAAGGCCTCATGGAGGACTTCCGTATTTAAAAGTTGGTTGTTATATTTTGGAGGAACATTCTTCTAAGTGGTACAGCACTCATCTGTCAGTTTGCTGTACTGAGATAATCTGGGGTTGTTGTGATGCTGAACCTTGTAATACTGGTGTGTCAAATGCCATAATGGTTACCAATGGTGGACAGTGTTTGGTGGAGCCCCCAGGTTAAGACAGGTTTGAAAGGAGGAGTGGCATCCACCTCCTAAACAACATGCCTCTGGAAACTCTTCAAACTTTGAAAAACGACAATAGTCATAAAAAGGCTTCAGGTCTTTTGTTCATAGGGTTGCTATGAGTTGTGCTCGACTCGACGGCAATCAACAACAACAACAACACGACCCTTGTAAAACTAATGAGCTTGAAAGTGCTATTAGACAATATCATTTACATGCAAAACCCTTACAAATGTATATTTATAAGAAGATTAACATATGATCCAGAAGTTGTCAACATCCTCATATACACAAAAAATAAAGTGGAAAAGGCAGAATTGTACTGGCTTACGAGTTTGTGCCATCTGTTCTTAACAACCACAGAAAAAGAAAAATAGTTGTTTCCTTAATATCCTCATATACCACTGTGACTTTAATCACCACTGAATATTATCAATAGTTGTATGCAGCTTAACAAAAAAATGTCATAGAGAACACATTTGTAACATTTACATAAGGAATCAAAGTAGATATCAACCTTGAAATATCCCTGTGTACATTATCTTGAACAATGCAAGAATGTAAAAATCAAACGCATAGATTAGCATCTACATTTGCAGAGAGATATTTGTTCATCCATGCTGAGCAAATGTCAGAGAATTAAGAGGCCAAAAGGAGGGATATATTCTATGCTTGAGTGCTTCCCGGTCATAGGCAAGTTTACCTTTCTGAGCTTGTATGGTTTCTTAAAGAAACAAACACACAAATCCCCTATATAGTTGACTGGCTACCCTGTATAGGGCACAGGACTATAGAAAGAGATAGGGCATGGCCCTAACTCATCAGAAGCTTATATTCTATTGACAAGGTGATGATAACACAAACGTCACAGGATTATTGAGAAGATGACTAAAAGATGAATCTACTTTCTAAACAATAAGATTTTATGCAATTATACTAAGAAATACAGTTAATGAAAAAAGTGAGTCATAGTTTGCTAATGGGAAGACTCATAAAAAGACATTTTAAAAAGATGTCTCAGGTAACAGCTATTAACTAAATAACATTTTATAACCCCATACTTCTCAACTTCTTCTTTACTACTCTATTATAACCACTGATAAAGTAGTAAAACTCTGATACCGTCTAATACTTATGTAGTACCAGGAAACTGGCTTCTTTAAAAAAAAATATCTTGTGGCCAAGATATTTAGGTAAGAAAGGCTCTGTTTGTAGCCAATAGATAGAACCTCTAACAGTGAAATGCCTTTGCGTCATCAATGAAGTAAAAATAGACTTCTGGTATTCTTTGCTGTCAGCCAGGATCCATCTGTCACCAGCAATAACATCCCTAGTGCCTTTTCTAAACTCAGCTGAAATTTTTGGCTGTTCTTTTTTTCTTTTTTTGGTATTGTTCTAGTAATTTTTTAATGATCTTCAGCAGTATTTTAATTGTATGTGATATTAATGATATTATTAGATAATCCACCACATCCTGTTGGATCACCTCTCTTGGGAATAGGAACAAATATGGACCTCTTCCAACCAATCTTCTTTGGAGGCAGCTGTCATTCAAATCTTCTGGTATAGACTGGCGAGCGCATCCAGGTCTGCAACTGTTAGCTGAACCATGTAAATGAGTATTCCTAGGGGAAAATCTTAACTGAAGGATTTTAAGATGCAGTTTACACTATAAATAAACCAGTGATATAATGCGAGTGAACTTATAAAGAGGATGATAATTCTGAGTCAATTTTAAAAACCAGCAAAATTAGGCAACTAATTAATTAGAAGGCAATCTTTATTTTCATAATATATATGATGAAGCTGAAGGAGTGATTGGTGTAATCCAGCCTTGCACAAAGCAATCTTGTCAGAAAACCTATGAGGTATGAAAATGAACCTTACCAACCTTAGGGCTCCTTTGCGACCTTGTGACTACAGTTATGGCAACAGCACCAAACAGAGAAAAGATCTCAAACATGGGAGTGGGTGTAAAGTGATCTCTCAACACTCAGGGGTATACACCAGCCTTTTCAAGATCTAGTAACATCTAGAATAGAAGAAGTCAAAGGGCAGCTTGAGAAGGCAAAGCAAAGTATTATAATGGAATGTGCTTAAAGCAGGAGAAAGCCAAAAGGGAAGAACAGGTTCTGCATTTCTCCAGCTGAAAGAACTGAAAAACAAACCCAAGCTTCAAGTTGCAATCCTGAAGGATTCTGTGGGCAAATCTTGAATAATATAGGAAACATCAAAAGAAGATGGAAGGAAAAGAGTCACAGTACCAAAAAGAATTGGTGCACACTGCACTATTTCAGGAAGTAGCATATGATCAACGACCAATGATAATGAAGAAGTAGGTTCAAATCACACTGACAGGAATGACAAAAAACAAAGCTTTAGGAATAATGGGATACGAATTGATATGCTTCAACAAACACATGCATCTCAGACATACTCACTGATCTATGCCAAAATATTTGGAAGACAGCTACTTGATCAACTGATTGGAAGAAATTCATATTTGTTTCTATTTCCCAAAATAGTGATCCAAATGAATGTGGGCATTATTGAACAATATCATTGATATCACATGCAAGTAAAATTTTGCTGAAGATTATTTAAAAACAGCTAGAACATTTCATCAACAGGGAGCTGCCAGAAATGCAAGATGGATTCAGAAGAGATTGTGACACAAGGGGTATCATGGTTGATGTCAGATAGATCTTGGTCAGAAGCAGAAAATTCCAGAAAGATGTTTATTTATGTCTTATTGACTACACAAAAGCATTTGAATGTGTGTATCATAACAAATTATGGCTAACATTGTTAAGATCAAGACTCCCACAACACTTGTGCTCGTGTGAAACCAAGACCAGGAAGCTGTTGTCTGAACAGAACAAAGGAACATAGTATGATTTAAAACTAGGAAAGGTGTGTGTGCAAGTTATATCCTTTCTCCATGTGTATTCAATCTGTATGTTAAGCAAATCATTCGAGAAGTTAGACTATGAAGAATGTGGCTCCAGGATTGAAGGAAGACTTCTCTAAAACCTGCATTTCTCAGATAACACAAACTTGGTTGCTGAAAGTGAGGACTTGAAACTTTTGTTGCAGAAGATCAAAGACTAAATGGATTACATAGCAATAGCAAGAAAGCAAAAATCTTCACCAGTGGACCAATAGGCAACATCATGGAAGATGGATATAAAGGTTAAATTTACTAATGATTTTGTTTTATTTTGATCTATAATTAATACCCATGGTAACAACAGTTAACAACTCAGAAATTATGCTCAATTGGGACCTTTCTAAATTTTTAGCTTAAAGAAGTCAGTTAAAAGACTAAGATGCACTTCATCCAAGCCATTGTCTTTTCACTTACTTCCTCTGCACCTGAAAGTGGGATAATGAATAAGAATGGCAGAAGAATTGATGCCTTTGAATTGTGATGTTGGAGGACAGTATTGCATATCTTACAGCCTGCTAAAAGAACAAAAGTCTATCTTGAAGGAAGTGCAACCAGGGTGTCCGTGAGATGCAGGATGGTGAAACTTTGTCTCACATACTTGGGCATGTTGTCAGAAATGGTGGGTCCTTGGGAAAAGACATCATACTGGGAAGGTGGAGGGTCAGAGAAAGGCTCAACAAAATGAACTGAAATAGTGATTGTACCAATGGGCTCGAACATCTCAGAGATGGTGAGAATGGCATAGGAAAGGACACGAGTCAGATCTGTTGGTCACAGGATCTCTTCAGGTTATACTTGATGGCACCTAACTAGAAAAGGGACTGTTTTTAGCACCGTCATGATAGCAGCTCAGTTTTAGTACTAGCTATGATCAGAGATTCTAGTTTGCTAGTTTTTGTTATTCTGCTTTTCAATTAATAGTTTGCAGGAAGAGTCTTGAGTGTTCTTGGGAAAAGCGAGCAGAGGAAGCTACTGAAAAAATTATACTAGTGAATACTAGATAATATAGTATATTTGAAATCATGCTATTCTTGTGGCATTTAAGGTAGATTTTGAAGTGGGGGGATGGATGAATTAAGGCTTATTTTATTAATTTTAAAAATTATTCTCATTCTACAGGTATATTGATCAGACATATTATCTTGACAGCAGGGTTATAATGATTTTCCCCAAAACAATCAATTGCATCCTATTTTCTATATGAAGGATCTAGTAATTATTTTGTAACTGCTAACTGAGCATTTGCTTTGTCAAGACATTGTTTACAAGGTAAAATATGTGATCTCTATCTCTAACCACCTTTCGGGTCCAGTTGAGAACATAACAGCTATATATATAGCCTTATAAAGTAGTGCAATGTAAGCTAATGACAGATTTATATTGCTGTTGTTAGGCATTGTGAAGTCAACGGCTCATAGCTACCCTCTCAACAACAGATCTGAACTTTGTCCTGTCCTGAGCCATCCTCATGATTTCTGATATGCTCCAACCCTTCGTAACAGTCACTGTGTCAATTCATGTTGTTGAGGGTTTTCCTCTCTTCTTATGACCCTCCACCTTTCCCAGAAAAATGTCTCTCTCCAAGAATTGGTGCCTTCTGAGAATATGCCCAAAGTAAGTGGGATGAAGTTTCACCTGATCTCTAAGGAACATTGTGGTTGCACTTCTGCAAGATAGTTCTTTTGTTAGTCCATGGTATATTCTATAATCTTCTCCAAGACCACAACTCAAAGGCATTGATTCTTTTTACAGTTTTCCTTATTCATTGTCCAACCTTCAAAAGCATAGGAAGCAACTGAAACATGACTTGGATCTGATGCACATTGGTCTTAAAACTGACATCTTTGTTCTTTAGCACTTTGGAGAGGTCTTAACACCAGATTTTTCCCAATGCAACAAGTCTTTTGTTTTATTTACTGCTGTTACTTACAATCTATACTTAGAATCAACAGTGGATGTTGATTGTGGATTCAAGCCAAGTTAAATCAATTACAACGTCAATCTTTTCTCCATCTATCAAGGTATTGTCTAATGGTCCACTGGTGAGAACTGTTTCCTTGATTTTAAGATGCAATCCATTTTGAAGACAGTAATTGTTGATCTTACGCAACGGTGTTTCAAGACCTGTTCATTTTCTGTAAGTAAAGTTGTCTCATCAGCATAACCAAGCTTGCTGATAAATCTTCCAAATCTGGAGCCACATTCTTCTTATCGTCCAGCTTCTTAAATGATTTGCTCAGAACGTAGGTAAAATAAGTATGGAGAAAGGATAGAGTCCTGATGCATACCTTCAGTGATTTAAAACCCTGCAGTGGTTCCCTTGTTCTGTTTGGACAGCAAATTCTTTGTCTAGCTATAAGTTCCTTATGAGTATAAGTAAGTGTTCCAGAATTCCTATTCTTCTTGGTATTGGTCATACTTTGTTGTGATCTACAGTCAAATGCCTTTGAATTGTTAATAAAACACAGCAAAATATTTTACTGAGAGTTTCTGCTTTCAGGCAAGATTCATCTGGCATCAACCATGTCATCCCTTGTTTGAAATGTAAAAGCTGTAAAATTCTATAAAATATCAAGTTTGTACACTGGAGAAATGTGCTTAACAGCCTGGGAATCTCAGTGGATTCCCAGTATGTAAATTATTATATGTAAACCAATAAAATATTAGAAGGGGGAAAAAAACCAAAATAATAAGCAGAGAACCTTGAATACGATGTAATGAATGGAGGGAAACAATATATTTATCCTGTCAGCTTATTTAATTTTTAGAAAAAGTACTCTCAAATAATTTTTAAATGATTAATCAGAGACAATCATGACAAATAAATGTATACTGTTCACAGTCTATTAAAATAGAATACTAGAAATATTTAATTCAATGATAATCACCACCACTTGACTAAAATGAATTAAAGATTACAAATTAGATGAAATGAAAACCACGTCCTCTTATTTTGACCTACTTTTTTCTAAAGAACCTTGGTGAGAGAATTTTAGATGTTTCTTATAAGCTGATTTCAATTTTATCAGGCCCATATCTGAGCACTTTGACCAGAACTGAGAGTTCTTGATGAGATTTGGCAAGGTTTCCTCTTCATCAAAAGTACTTCAGTAAACTGACAGAGAAGATGAAACACTTCAAGATTACGACTTTACCTTTTGGATTGAAAGGAACATTTTCTGTAGAACCATATTTATTATTTTGAAGGGCTTCCTGAAAAAAAGAATTGAGTAGAACCAAGATTCTACTAGTAGACACAATCAAGACCATTGGAACCAGCAGCAAGAAATCAAAACACATACTGCCTATCACCAATTCTACTTAAAGCATTCTAAAAGTATAGAAAAAGAAAGAACACTTCTAGAGTCATTCTATGAAACAAGCATAACACAAATAGCAAAACCAGGCAAAGATATTACCAGGAAAGAAAATGACAGACTTACTATCTCTCATGAATATAGACAACAAAAATCTTTAACAAAATCCTAGCCAATAGAATACAAAAGCACATAAAAAAATAATTCATCATGATCAAGTGGGATTCCTAAGAGGTATGCAAGGATTGTGCTCATGCAAAATCTATACTGAGACCAGAAAGCAGCAGTTGTAACAAAGCAGGAAACAGAGCATGGTTTAGTATCAGGAAAAGTGTGCATCAGGGATGCATCCTATCTCCATACTTTTTCAGTCATTTGGGCAGCTGAATGTAATGAGGAGGAATGTGGCATCAGGACTAGGGGAAGATTAATCAACAGCCTGTGTTATACAGATGACGCAAACCTTGCTTGCTAAAACTGAAGAGGACATGAGGTGTTTGCTGTAGAAAGTCTAGGACTCTACAATATGGATTGAATCTCAACATCAAGAAGACAAAGATTCTCACCACTGGGCCTGTCGGCAGCTTCATGATGGACAAAGAAGAAATGGAGATTGTAGATTATGTCAGCTTGCTTGGTTCCACAATTAACACTCTTGACACCAGCAGTTAAGAAATCAAAAGATGAATTGCACTGGGAAAGTCTGCAGCCAGGGATCTAAAGTACTGAAGAGTAATGATATCAGTCTAAAGACTAAGGTGTGCCTAATTCAGGCCATTGTCTTTGCAATTATTTGATATACATCAGAAAGATGACAATAACTAAGAATGACAGAAGAAGAATCAATGTCTTTTGAGTTGTGATGCTGGAGAAGAGTATTGAACATACTGTGGACTGCCAGGAGAAAAAACAAGTCTGGCCTGGAGAGGGTGAAACCAGTTTTCTTCCTAGAGGCAAGGATTTTGAGGAAATGTCTTACATACTTTGGGCACATGGCCAGGAAGGACCAGTATTTGGAGAGGGACATCACGCTTGGAAAAGTGGAGGGACAGCACAGGAGTAGAAGACCCAAGATGAGATGGATTGACTCACTAACTAGAATTTGGGATTAGGTCTGTCAGAGACAATGAGATTGGCTCAGGATAGGGCAGCTTTCAGAGCTAATGTACATAAGCTTGCTATAAGTCACAGGTGACTCAATGGCACATAACAACAACAACAACAACCATGCAAGCATGGTTCAATATAAGAAAAACAATGTAATTCATTACATCATCAAAGCAAATAACAAGTACAATATGATCTTAGCAATTTATGCAGAAAAGGCATGAGTTAAAATCCAAATACCTCTTCCTGATAAAGACCTTCAGCAAAATTAGAATAGAAGGGAATTTCCTACACAAAACAAAGAGTCAGTATCGTTGTCAATGAAGAAAGACTAAAAACATTGTCCTTGAGCACAGGGACCAGACCAGGATGCCCACTGTCACCACTCATTTCTATTTAGTATCATATTGGAAGTACTTGCAAGGGCAATACAAGAGAAGGAAATAAAAGGAATCCAGATCATAAAAGAGATGTTTAAACTGTTGAAATATGCATATAGTATGATAGTGTACACAGAAAACCCGAAGGAATCAACAAAAACTGTTAGAGCTACTAGATCAATTTAGTAGAGTGGCAGGATATTAGATCAATATACAAAAGTAGGTGGGATTCCTCTACAGTAACAAGGAAAGCACAGATAGGGAAACCCAAAAAGCAATACTATTTACGATAGCTAACCACAAAATGAGATACTTAGGAATATACCGAACTAGGGACAGAAAAGACCTTTACAAAGAAAACGACAGAACTTTTGCAAGACACAATAAAAGACCTAAAAAAAAAAAAAGAAAGAAAAATGTTTCCTGATCATGGATAGTAAGACTCAATATAGTAAAAATGACAATTTAACCAAAAGCAATCTACATGTTTAACATAATCCCAGTACAGACATCAAATTCATTTTCAAAGAGATAGAAAAGGCAATTGACAAATTTATTCGGAGAGGAAAGAGACAAATAAGCAAAGTACTTCCGAAAAACAAGAATGAGGTGGGGGCATCACACTCCCTGACCTCAGAAACTACTACACAGCTGTAATAACCAAAAACAGCATAATCCTGGTACAAAAACAGGCACACAGAGCAATGGAATAGAATCGAGAACTTTGAAATTAATCTACCTATCTATGGTCAATTGTTATCTGACGAGAAACAAAAGCTATTAAAGGGGGAAGTGACAACCTCTTCAACAAATGGTGCTGGCAAAACTGCACTGCTACCAGCAGAAAGCGGAAGCATGATGCACACCTCTCACCATACGCAAAAATCAACTCAAGGGAGATCAGAGACCTATGGGTAAAGCCCAAAACCATAAAGATTGTAAGAGACAAAATAGGATCAAGCTTAGAAAACCTAGCTCATAGTATAAAAAGGCTGACAAATACAGCCAGAAATAAACTGGAGAGGATAAAATTGATGAATGGAACTGTCTAAAGATTAAATCCCTGTGCACATCAAAAACATTTTCCAACAGAGTGAAAAGAAAACCAACTGACTGAGAAAAAACATTCGGCAATACCATTTCAGAAAAGGGTCTCATATTGATAGTTTACAGAATCCTACAGGACTTTCACTAGAAAAAGACTGATAACACAATTAGAAAATGGACAAGACATGCAATGAATTTTTATAGGAAGATATTTGGATGTCTAACAGAAACTTGAAGAAATGTTCAAAAATCACTGGCAATAAGAGAGATGCAAATCAAAACCACAATGAGATGCCATCTTATCCCTGTAGAAGTGGCATAGTTTAACAGGACAGCTAGTAGTAAATATTGGAGAAAAATATTGCAGAACAGATTATCCGGGAGGCTGGGCTCTATGAGGAGGAATGTGGGGTCAAGATTGGTGGAAGATCTACCAACAATCTGAGATATGCAGATAACACAACCCTTCTTGTGGAAAGTGAGGAGGACCTGAAGCACTTGTTGCAGAGGGTCAAGGACGGCAGCTTCCAATATAGATTGAGGCTCAATATCAAGAAGACAAAGATTCTCACCACGGGGCCAATTGGCAGCATCAGGATGGATGGTGAAGAGATTGAGATTGTTCACATCTTTAGTTTGCTTGGCTCCACAGTCAACACTCTCGGCACCAGTAGCCAGGAAATTAAAAGACGTATTGCCATGGGAAAGTCTGCTGTTAGGAACCTCTCCAAAGTACTGAAGAGCAATGGTGTCTCTCTGGAGACTAAGGTGCGCCTGATACTGGCCATGGTCTTTGCAATCACTTGTTATGCATCAGAGAGCTGGACAATGAATAAGGAGGATAGAAGGAGAATTGATGCCTTTGAGCTGTGGTGCTAGAGAAGAGTATTGAGGGTACCATGGACTGCTAGGAAAACAAATAGATTCATCCTCAAAAGGGTCAAACCGGGTGGCTCCTTGAAGGCAAGGATTCTGAGGCTCCATCTAACATAATTTGGACTTGTTGTAAGGAGGGACCAATCCTTGGAGAGGGACAACATGCTTGGTCAGGTGGAGGGACAGTGCAGGAGGGGAAGGCCCTCTATGAGGTAGATTGATTCAGTGACTGGGGCAATTGGGATGGGTGTATCGGAGATGGTGCGATTGGCACAGGACAGAGCGGAGTCTAGGGCTGTTGTACATTGGGTCGCTATGAGTTGCAAGCAACTTGACGGCACATAACAACAAACAAGAACATGTAGGGATAGGAACCCTTATACACGCACATAATAACAAACAGCAACATGTGGAGATAGGAACCCTTATACACTGCTGGTGGGACTGTAAAATGATACAACCACTCTGGAAGCCAGCTTGGTGTTTCCTTAAACAAATGGAGATTTGCACATCAATATTCATAGCAGTGTTATTTAGCATTTCGAGAACATGGCAACAGTCCAAATGACCAACCACAACAGAACAGATTGAGAAGTTATGGTATATTCACCCAGTGGAACACTATGCAACACACGGGAACAATGATTTTGTAAATTACTACCTAACTTGCAAGGGACTGGAGAGCATTATGCTAAGTGGACGAACTCAGCCCCATTATTGTAGAAATAGGTAACAGTTAAACACATACGAGGATCCAAGGTGGGGAGAGTAGGAGCAGAAGAGTCAGGTTAGGCAGGGTGGTAATCTTAGATTAAATTTAAGGTAGAGGAAGGGGTGGGTAAAGCAAGTGGGAAAGATTCAGTGTAAAAACAATGTATATGAACTTTGTAAGCAAACCAGTATAAAATACTTTTTTTAAAAGACAAATTCCAATGGAAAAGTCAGGAATCGCTCTAGAGTACTGAGGAGCAATGATGTCAGTTTAAAGATTAAGCACAGCTGATTTAGGTCATGGTATTTTCGATCATTTGCTATGCATCTGAGAGCTAGACAATGAATAAAGTTGATAAAAGAAGAATCAATGCCTTTGAGTTGTGTTGGAGAAGAACGTTCCATGGACTGTCAAGAGAACAAACATACTTCTCAGACTAAGTGCAGCCACAGTACTCCTTGGAGGCAAGGATGGTGAAGCTTTCCCTCATATACTTTGGACATGTGGCAAGAAGGTGCTGGCTGTTCTTTAGAGAGAAACACCATCCTTGCAAAGGTGGAGGGTAAGCAAAAGAAAACCCAATGAGATGGATTGACACAAGATAGGGCAGGGTTTAGATATGTTGTTTATAGGGTCCCTATTAATTACAGCTAAGGAATTGCACTGCCAACCCAAAGGAACCGGATTCAGATAGAACAGCAGCTCTGCAGGAGAAAGGTGGGCAACCTCCTCTATGAAAACCCACTCGAGGGTCTGCTAGGAGTTCAGACGTTATCTAACAACACTAGGTGTACTGGACTCGAAGGCCCATCATAACAACAACAGATCTCAAAAGAGACTTAATCAAGATGAACCTAATCCAGTAGAATGTACCTTTCCTCATTAACATAACAAACAGAACTTAATAATCTAAAAGCTGTTAAGGCTATGTCTCTCTGATGCTTTGAATCTAGCAGCAGCTCCAAGGTAGAAAGATGGGCAATCTCCTCTTGTATGATTTACAGCCTTGGAAACCCAATAGTCAGTTATGAGTCTGTTTCAACTCAATCTCAATTTGCTTTGGGTAAAAATCCTACTTCATTAATCCATTGATATCAGGAGTTAGATGACATCACAAATGGAAGCTAATTATATCAATCATTGGAGATAATTATATGATGTGATTAGCTGTCAAAAGGTATTGATACCATAACCCCCTAAAAACTACTAAAAATCATCACTTAGCCATGTTAACAGACAACTCAATCCATAACAACTAAGTTTGAGGTAGCTATTAGACACTTTTTTAGTAGGTATTAGGTAAGTGCACTTGGGTACTAGGGTAAATACATGAATTGTAGATATAAACGTGTGAGTTGCCAGAATAGAACTGGTATTTAAATCTGTGAAGTGAAAGAGATCACCAAAAGGGCGAAGGTGAAGAAAAGAAGTTGTTCAAGAACTGACCCATTGAGCACTACTGACTTTAAAGAGCTGACGAAGAACCAGGAAGAGACTGAGGAACAGATAAATGTGTTGAAATCCAGAGTGTAGTGATCTTGGAAGATAAACTGGCAAGAAAGGAATGATTACGCTAAATACTGACAAGTAAGATGATACTGAGAACTAATCATTGAACTTACCAAATATGGTCACCTTCAGAGAAAGTGACAACATAAGTTTAAGAAGAATGGTTTGGGTAAAAGCCAGACTTGTGTGGAGAAAATCTTGTAATGAATTCAAGAGTATAGTAGAAGAGGAAGCAGGAGTGACATCCACTTTCTAAACAACTTGCCTCTGGAAACTACAAACTTTGATAAATGTTGATAGCTGTAGAGGGGCTTGAGGCCTTTTGTTCATAGAGTTGCTGATTGCCACTCGAAGGCAATCAACAACAGTAGGTGAGGAATTGTGCAGTGAATAAGGTGAGATGAGGTTCAACTGAAAGATAACAGAGAAGGGATGGAAGAAGAGTGAATAGTCCAACTATTAAAGTTTTATTACTAGTCCAAACTGGGGAAATTAACTAGGAACTGCAGAAAGTAGGTTCTTAAGTATTGAGTGGTCACATTAGATTATGGTTAAATATCAAGTAAGATCAGGTAATGTGGTAGTGTAATTTTTCTCTACCAGTTCTTGTTGCTTGAGTACAGGTATGAAATAAATGAAAATTTGGCTTAAAAGTACACTGAAGATTTTTCTAGATGTGCAATATACAAGGGAATTAAGATGTTTGCAGTGAAGTGATTCAGACACTGAACTGTATAATCTTTACTTTGTAAGAAGTAAGGATATAAGGAGAGTTAACAGATAATAAATGATAAAATCAAGGGATCAGATATCCAGATATGGTTGGAAACGGACTAGAAGAATTGGACAAAATGAGTTTAAAGAGTGGAAGATGATAATCTGAGAGTTAAACATATGAGACTGAAATTTTGGATATGGTCTAATTAGCATTAATTTTCTTCCCCAATTAGGGAAAAAAATCCACCCCAACCTAACCCCAAACATTAACCAAAAAAACTTTTAGGATAAAGTCAGTGATACTTTTCGATACATTAAGAAAATACTTTATATCATGGGTTTGTCCAGGATTTATTTGGCAAGGGGAGGCTTAGCCAGTATCACCTAACTTGAATTTCATAATCAATCTCCAAATGAAATCACTGTATTTTATATATATACACACACGCACAAACGGGCCAGTTGGCAGCATTATGATATGATAGATGGAGAAGAGATTGTTAACATTTACAGCTTGCGTGGTTCCACAGTCAACACTCTTATACTAGGGAGCTCTGGTGGCTTACAGGTAAGAAGCTCCACTGCTTAACTCAAAGGTTAAATCCATCGACTGCTCCATGGCAGAAAGATGGGTAGTCTCCTCCTGTACAATTTATAGCCTTTGAAAACCCAATGGAGTGTTAGCTATGAATCAGTTTCTGACTTGATGCCACATAACAACAACAACACTATACTATACTATACTATACTATACTATACTATACTATACTATACTATCTATACTATATTTTGGCTTCAACTTTTAATACAATTTTTACGTTTCCTGCTATGTGCTGTCAAGTTGGCTCTGATGTATAGTGATCCTATGAATAGAACAAAAATTGCCCAGTCCTATGTCACCATCATCAGCTCAATGTCACCTGACAAAGGCAGCATGCCGTCTTCAAGGTGCTGTCATGTCTGAGTCTACTGCTGCAGCTGCTATGTCAAGCCACCTTGTCTAGGGTCTTCCTCTTCTTCACTAACCCTGAGTATTTACGATACAAATAGTAAAGCAAAAAAAAAGCTCAGTACTGAATTAAGAGGAATTTTCCAATGAATTCTATTATCACCAACAACTACAGAATAAGAGGACTCCTTGGGATAAATTATGTATACTGCATTGAAACAGATGAGAGAGAGAGAACTGTTTAAAAGGTATATATGATTAGGTATTATTTTCATGACAGAAGTCCAGAATGAAGGCTGCATAGTGGAGTGAACTTAGGGGGAGGGATTATATAACACTAAAAGAATTTTTCTTTTACTTTTCAAAGAGAAGAATGAACTGGAGGGGAGGGGTGGCCAGGGACAACAGTGCAACAATGAATGAATGGAAATCCAAAGTCTGTAAATTTTCATTAAAATGAATAATAATAGTAACAGATTTAAAAATGAAAAAAAGAGGAATTCTATGTGTGTGTGTATAGAAAAAGGGAGTCAATGTAAAAGCAAATATTTTGCTGTTAAGAATTTTAAATAAACATAAAAACCATTTCCAATCTAACATTTTTATTGTACTGCATTATCTTTTAAAATGACAAGAATATAGGCAAACAGTATTCATTATCAGAAAAGATTAAGTGTGATCATCCATGGCATTTAGGAACAAATGAATACCATATTTCAAAGAAATGCTATATTCATTTTACAAAACAGTGAAGTTTCATTGTAAGTAGTAAATTTCACTTTATCTGTGTATGCAATTTAACTTTGTTTAACTGGTTTACATAATTCCACTTTCTCCAACTGGATGCTGTGCAGGATCCAGCCCTATTTTCTTCATTGATACAGCAACATCAAACAAATAGTCATAGCATTCACACCTACAAAAGAAAAATAAACACCATAGAAGGTCTTTAGCAAAAGAGCATTCATCATTCCTAAATAATTTCAATTCTCCTTTCCATCAAGTTAACCCTGATGTTTCCTAGTATTGTTTTTATTTTAAAAAATTAATTATACATCCACCAGACGCTCTGCCGGAGAAGGAGGCGCAATATCCTCCTGTACCAGTCAGATCTGATTTGACGGTACACGCACACAAAATTAAAAAAAAAAAAAAAAAAAGAAAAAAATTAATTATACATTAAATGTTTCTCATTCTCTTTCCAACTTTAAAACATACTGCATCATGGAACCATATTGTATTTTGTTCAGAAAATAAGTTTAAAAAGAAAGAAGTATGTGAATTTGAATTTTTACTGTATTTTACTTTTTAAAACAAAGGCAGCAAATTAGTAATCACTCTTTTCTTTAACCTGTGTTAAACTTTGAGAATAAGATATGCATCTCTTTCCTCTTTGTACTGAAGTGCCCAAGGCCTTGCTAAATAATAGTTCACCCAATAAATGTTTCTGAATAAATACATACATACTGAAAAGTCTATAAATAAGGATAAACTATCTAGAATTATAAATAACATATTTTCTTCTTGTTCACCGAGTGTGGTGACTTGTGCCGACCATCGTTTTACACTTACATGGTTTTAGTCTTCTGCCAAGTGTCTCCCCACACGTACACTCCGTGACGCCTGACAAGCACTGCACAGGTATCTGGATATTCGTTCATAGCACGAGCCATTCTCTCTTTGAGGTCCTTCTCCTCAGGTGTATTCTCAATAATGGGAACAACTAACATGTCATCATATCTGTAAGAGAGGTCATTTTTCCCATTAAAGCAAATGCAGATAAAACAAGTCTCTTCAATTTTATAGACCACTGTTTCCAAATTTGTTGTTATAAGGTGCTGCCTAGTTGATACTCACTCTTAGATTCATCTTATGTTCAGAAGATCAAAACCTAGTCCAATCCTGTGTTAGCCTTATAGTCTCCACTGTGCTTAATCAAGTCCACTGTTGTAGTCATTGTATCAATCTTTCTAGTTGAGATTTTTCTCCCTTTCCCTGATGCTTCTCTTCCAAATACGATGTCTTTTTGCGAGGACTAGCTCCTCTTGATAACATACTTTAAGTGCATGAGATAAATGTCATCATCTATTTTCTAATTCTAGGTCTCTGCACATTCTGTTAGAGTAGACTGCTTTGTCTTCCTGAGAACAAACAGAAATGACCTGAAGGTACAGCCAGAGTGCTCCTTGGAGCCAAAGATAATGAAGCTTCATCTCACATACTTTGGGCCTATTGTTAGGAGGTTATTCCTTGGAGAGAGACATTATGCTTGGGAAAGTGGAGGACATCATGTTTGGGAAAGTCAAGGAGAATGCCAAATGAATGCCTATTTGTGTTTTACTATGCAAAACCATTTGACTATGTGGCTCATAACAAACGGTGGCTAACATTGAGAAGAATGGGAATCCTTGAACACTTAGTTGTGCTCCTAAGAAACATAGACCTAGACCAAGAGACTGTTGTCCAAACAGAGCAAGGGAACACTGCATGGTTTAAATTCAAGAAAGGTGTGTGTCATGGCTGTATCCTTTCTCCACAGGAACAATCTGTCTGCTGAAAAATATCACACGAGAAGCTGAGCTTTATGAAGAAAAATGTGGAATGAGGATCAGAGGAAGACTCATCAACAACCTGCATCATGCAGCTGACACAACCTTGTTTGCCTGAAAACAGAGGTCATGAATCACCTGCTGCAGAAGATCAAAGACCACAGCTTTCAATGTGGATAATACATTAACATCAAGGAGACAAAAATCTTCATCACCGGACAGACAACATTATGACAGATGGGGAAAAGACTCAAGTTGTCAACTATTTTATTTTGTTTGGATCCACAATCAATAAATACCCTTGGTATTAGCAGCAAGAAATCTGAAGATGTGCTACACTGGGAAAATCAAGAACCTCTCCTCCAAAGTGCGAAGGAGTAGTGACATTAGTTTAAAGGCTAAGGTGCACCTGCTTAAAAACAGTAGTCTTTTCAATCACTTCCTATGAAATCTGCAAGTTGGACAGTGAGTAAGGGTGATGGAAGAACTGATCCCTTTGAGTTGTGGTGTTGGAGAAGAGTACTGAATATCCCATGGTCTGCCAAAAGAACAAACTCTTAAAGAGAGTACAACCATAATGTTACTTAGCAGCGAACACAGTAAAGCTTCATCTCACGTACTTTGGGAATGTGTCAAGGGAGGCCAATCCTTGGAAAAGGACATGCTGGGAAAGGTGGAGAGTCAGCAAAAGAGAGAAAGATTCTTGGGGCGGTGGACTGACACGGTGACTTGAACAACAGACCCAAGTTTATCAGAGATGGTGGGGACAGCACTGGATGGGGCAGGGTTCCTATTTGTTGTTCACAGGGTTGCTATGAGTTGTACTGGATTCAATGGCACCTAATAGCAACAACAAGTATCTGCTTAGGGGAGCTTTGGTGGCCTAAAGTGTTGTGCTGCCAACCTAAAGGCTCATAGTTCAAACCCACTAACTGTTCCATCGAAGTAAGATAAGAGATCTCCTTCCATGTGATTTACAGCCTCTGAAAACTCACTGGAGGGTGAGCTTTTTTTTTTTTTTCACTGCAAAGGGAAATTTTATTTTATAAATTGTTATTATTAAATGCTACAGAGTGTCATCACCTGAAAATGGACCATTGTATGCCTACAATTCACATCTGTAATCATAAATGAGTTTTCATGATTTATGTAAATCCGTGAGATTTAATGAGAAACAAACAGCCATAATAACTGATGTTTCAGATTGCAATGATGATGTTTTTAATCATCTTTCATAAGCAATCTTATGTAAGTAATAAATCAATCAATTAAAAGTTCCAAGTCTCCAAAGGTGTTTTTAAATATACATAAACACATGGTTACAGATAAGGGAAAATTTTAAGAAGCATCTTCCATATCCACATCCTCTTGCAATTTCTGTACCATTTTTTCTTCCAGCTGCTTTCCTTTGCCTGCAACAGGTGCCCGGATAAGATGAATGTTTTGCTTGACTTCTTTGATATCCTGAGCTTTCTGTAATTCTTTATTTTTCTTTAACCTGTTCATTATATATGTAGCTTAGCGTTTTTGTTTAATCTCTTCCACTCTCTTCATTGCATCAATAGTTTTATTCCACAGTTCCCGCTGGTATTTGACAGGTTCATTTCTACGCTTTTCAAATTCAAATGAATTATCCACTGTAAGTTCTTTACCCGCTGCTTTCCGAAATGCTTTAGTCCACCTGACCTTGCGAGGATTGCGCTTCTTTTTAAAGTTTTTATGACATTTGGATTTACAAAATCGGAACACCTTGCAATCGTTGCGGATGGAGGGTGAGCTTTTACGACAACAACAGTATCCCCTTGTTCTGTTTGAACAACTGCTTCTTACCCAAAGGTTAAGTGGTTTGAATCCACCAGCTACTTGGTGGGGAAAAGATGGACAATCTCCTCCCTTGTAATTTACTGCCTCTGAAAACCCTGCTGGTGGGTCAATAATGGGCTGGTTCCGACTTGACAGTACAAGAAGAGGCTCTGTTATAAAATGACCTACCTGGCCATCATTCTGTTTGGAAACTGTCAATCATGAAAGATTAAAAAAAAAAAAAGATTACACTCTAGAGAACCCTGTAGGGTAGTTCTAGTCTGTCACAGGATGTTGATGTGAGTTGAAATCAACTTACTGACGATTCAGAAGAAATTTTTATTTAATGTAGTATTTCTGGAATATTTTCCTGTTTCTAAATGTTTTGTGATTGCTGTAATTAAGTAGATCTCCAGTTTTTTTATACACTTTCAGTGTTGAAAGATGGCACAGATCATATAGCACAGTGGGTTCGCCTGCTGTTATGTGCCATCAAGTTGTCTGTGACTCACAGTGACCCTATGTACCCCATGTATACAGCTCTGAACCCTGCCCTATCCTGAGCCAATCTCATTGTCTCTGACAGACCTAATCCCATTTCCCCTCCCCCCAAAAAACCCAAAAAACAAACAAAAAAACCGCACCAACAACAAATAAACAAACCCACAGCAAAACAAAACACCTAAAACTCACTGCCATGGAGTATATTCCAACTAGTGACTCTACCTGGTCAGAGGGTTTAAGGCACTGTTAGGAACTAAGCATTTAACGACTACAGCGTGAGTTGTCGTTGCTAAGTGCCACTGAGGTGAGTATGACTAAGTGACCCTATGAATGGCAGATCGGAACCCTGCCTTATCTTGAGCCATCCTCATCATCTCTGCCACACTTGAGCCCATTGTTAATGTCATTATGTCAATCCTTGAGAGTCTTGCCCTCCTCTCTGACCCTCTACTTTTCCAAGCATGATGTCCTTTTTCAAGGACTGGCATCTCATAAAACATTCCCAAAGCAGGACTTTTCCCCAGCACCACAGCACAAAGGCAAAAATTCTTCTTTTGTCATACTTAGGCACTGTCCAGCTCTCTGATGCATAGCAAGTAACTGGCAAAGACCATGACCTGGATCAGGTGCACCTTAGTCTCTAGACTGACACTTGCTTCTCGCTACACTGGAGAGATCTCTGACTGCATATTTTCCCAGAGCAATTAAATGTTATGATTTCCTGTTTGTTGGAGCCAAGAGTGTTGATTGTGGAGCTGAGCAAGCTGAAATTGTTAATAATCTCAATCTCTTCTCCATTTCTCATGGTGCTATAAATTGGCCCAGTGGTGACAGTCTTTGTCTTCTTGATGTTAAGCTTCAATCCATACTGAAGACTATAGTGCTTCAGGTCCTCCTGTTTTAGCAAGCAAGGTTGTGTCATCTGCATAATGCAGGCTGTTGGTAAGTCTTCCTCCAATTCTGATGCCACATTCCTCCTCAAAAAGCCCAGCCTCCATATGATCTGTTCCACATATGGATTGAAAAGTATGGAGATAAGACACATCCCTGAAACACTCCTTTCCCAATTTTGAATCATGCAGTGTTTCATTACTCTTCTGACTACTGCTTCTTGAGTATAGGTTTCATATGAGCACATTCAAGTGTTCTGGGACTCCTATTCTCAGGGCTAGCCACAATTTGTTGTGCTCTACACGGTAAAATGCCTTTGCACAGTAAATAAAACACAGATAGACATTTTGCTGGTACTTTCTGCTTTCAGCCAAGATCCATCTGACATTAATGTCTCTAGTGCCATGACCTCTTCAAAACCCAGCCTGTATTTCTGGTAGTTCTCTGTCAATGCACTGTTCCATTAGTTTTTGGATAATCTTAAACAGGATTTCGCTTGTGTGTGATATTAGCGATATTGTTCAATAACTTCCATACTCTCTCGAGTCACCATTTCAGAAAGTAGCCTATGCTCAAGAACCAATAGTACTGAAGGAAAATGTCCAAGCTACATTCAAGACACTGGCAAAAAAGAAGTCCTCGGGAATTGACAGATCAATCATCAAGAGAGGTATTCCAGAAATGGGTGCATTCCTGGGTGTGCTCACTCATCTATTCCTAAAAATTTGGAAGATAGCTACCTAGCCAACTGACTGTTATCCAACAGACTTTGGAAATTATCTAACAGGATCATTAATGTCTCAGGCAAGTAAAATCTTGTTAAAGAATTTTTTTTACCTTTGGATTGGCAGGGAAATTCCTTACCACTAAACCCACCAGATCCTTCACAGACTCACTGGGTACGCTCAAACTGCCAGTCTTAAGGTGCCCAGCCAAGAGCTTACTCAACCTGGCTGAGAGCAGGGACACTCTACCCTCTGCATGCATCAAGAAGAGAACATTATCTTTCCAGATTTGTGGAAATCCAGGTCTAACAAATACTATACCAATTCTGTTGTGAATAATTGACTGTAGCAACAGGGAGGAGGGAAGGAGGATATCTCATTTAATGCCACTGAAAATGGATTTTTGATGTGTTATACAAAGTGTTCTTTAACAAAGACTTTATAGCATCTCATTAAATGTACAAAAATTTCCGTACCCTATTTGTCAAAGAAAACTACTTTAGTAAATTCTTTAAGATAGGCAGAAAGAGAAATAAATTTAAAAAAAATACCTGTAGAACCCTCCCGAGGTACATTTCTGTATTCCTTTTATCATCTCTTGGTGTGTAATTTTAAACTCCTTTCCTGGAAATATAAGGGTGGCCATGACGGCAGCTTTAGAATGGGTGTGGATCACTGCACCGGCACCTGGAGGAGGAAGAATAAAGTCATTTGTCATATGCTCAATGATGACTCAGTGATACCTTTTACAAAATTTTCTGTATGAGTTTTTGCATAAATGTAACATATAAAAATGAAAGAAAACATATATAAATGTCTATAAAACTCAGTAATTCAACTTGTCGCTGTCGAGTCTGACTCGATGCAGAGGGACCCCCCCAGCGTGTTTTCAGATGCTGTGAGTTGCACAGGAGACTGCCCGTCTTTCTCCCGAGGAGCCTGCCCCTGGGTTGGCAGTGCAACTCCTTCCTTACCCACGAGGCTGGAAGAGCTCCATCTACATAGACAGAGGGGTGGATTGTTTTTCAGTAAGTTGGTGGAGAAAAAGGGAAGGAGCAGATCAATGCTGTTGTGTGCCACTGAGCTGATTTGACTCATAATGATCCTACAGCAGAGAAGAGAACTGCCCCATACAGTTTCCAAGTCTGTAAATCTTTACAGAAGTAACTTGTTGCATCTTTGCGCTATGGAGCGGCTGATGGGTTCAAGCCACTAAACTTTTGGTTAACAGTCAAGTACTTAAAACACTGCTCTACCAGAGTTCCTTGAAAGAGGCAACAGTGGTGGTGGTGTTAGATGCCATCGAGTCGAATACAAACCACAGCAACCCTAAGAACTCTGTCCTATCCTGTGTCATCCTCATTATCTCGGACATACCTGAGCCCAATGCCACAATCACTGTGTCAATCCATTTCATTGAAGGTCTTCCCTTCTTTCAGTGACCCTTCACCTTTCCAAGCATGATGTCCCCCTCCAAGGAAGAGCCCCTCCTAACAATGTGCCCAAAGTACGTGAGATGAAGCCTGTAAGATGATCCCTGCCTGTAAGAAGCACTCTGGCTGCACTTTTTCTATGACATACTTGTTTTTCTCTTGGCAGCCATCACAATTCAAAGGCATTAAATCTTCTCTGTCATCTTTATTCACAGTCCAGCTCTCAGAAGCACAGCAAGTGAATGAAAAGACCACAGTCTGAATCAGGCATACCTTAGTCTTTAAAGTGACATCACTGCTCTTTAGTGCTTTGGGGAGCTCTCTGACAACAGACTTTTCCAATGCAGCCTGTCTTGATTTCTTAATTGCTATATGAGGGTTCAACAATTTCAATCTTTCCTCCATATATTGTGATGTTACCTATTGGCCCAGTAGTAAGGATTTTAGTCTTTTCAATGTTGAGACGCAATCTATATTGAAGGCTGTAGTCTTTGAACTTCTGTAGCAAGAGTTTCAAGTCCTCCTCCCTTTCAGTATGCAAGACTGTGTCATCTGTTGAGTTGTCTTCTGATCCTGATGCATATTCTTCTTCATAAAGTCCACCTTCTTGAATTACTTGCTTAGCATACAGAGTGAACAGTTATAAAGAAAAGAAAAAATACAGCCCTTGTACATCTTTCTTGTTCTTACACCAAGCAGTATTCCCTTGTGTGTTTGTGCAGCAGCTTCTCGGTCTAAGAATTTTGCGTAAGCACAACGAAGGTTTGGCATGAGCGCAATGAAGTGTTCTGGGACTTCCATTCTTCTCAATGGTAGTCCTAGCTTGCTAAGATCCACACAGTCAAATGCTTTTGACAGTCAAGAAAACATAGACATTCTTCCGATATTCTCGGCTTTTAGCCAGGATCCATGTGACAAAGGCAATGAATGACATCCTGGTGCCATGGCCTTTTTTTTTTTTTGCCATGGCCTCTTTTGAACCTACCTTCAACTTCTGTCAATGTACTGTTCTAGCTGTTTTTGAAAAGAGGCAGTAAGAGCTGAGAAATACTTATTAAAGAATTTAAAGGTAATTAAAACTTCAAATTTATCCAGAGGGAAACAATGTAAAACCCATGGTTAAAAAATATGCTCTAAACCAATAAATCAATTAATGGAATGCATTTTTGTGTGCCTCACTCAGATTTGGATCACATTTTAGACACTTAGGTGGCCTGAAGTACAGCGGTATTAATCATGGTGATCATAAGTGAACAACATTTACTATTCAGTACTCTTTTATTCAGTACTCTTTTGTTCAGTACTTGGCAAATCCTTTCACATGTCATTTCTTTGCATTATCACAAGGACCACAGAGGTAAATACTATACCTTTCATTTAATAGTTCAGGAAACATACTCAAAGATATAAAAAGTTTCCCAGAGCTCACAGATAGTAGTAGTAGAACTTGCATTGGAACCCAGCAACCCACTGAAGCTCATTTTCTTAACCACCAAGTTAGTCTTCAGAGAACAGGTCAGGTCTTCACAGCACAAAGCGATAATAAGGATTTTTCTCTGAAAGAACTGGCAAAAAAATAAGGCCCTAGGAATTGATGGTATACCAACTGACATATTTCAGCTAACAGATGCTGCCCTAGATGTGCTCACCAAGCTATGCCAAGAAATCTGGAGAACAATCAGTTGGCCAACTGACTGGAAGAAATCTATATTTGTTCCCATTCCAAAGAAAGGTGAACCAACAGAATGTAAAAATTATAGAACAATATCACTGATATCACATGCAAGTAAGATTCTGCTGAAGATTATCGCCAAAATGACTGGGAGAGCCCATCAACAGAGAACTGCCAGAAGTCCAGTCTGGGTCATGGTACTAGGGAGATTGTAGCTGTTAGAAGGATGTTGGCTAAAAGCAGGGAGTACCAGAGGAATGTCTATCTGTGTTTCATTGTTTATGCAAAGGCATTTGACTGTGTGGATCACAACAAACTGTGGCTGACTCTGAGAAGAATGGGAATCCCAGAATACTTGATTGTGCTAATAAGAAACCTATACTTGGACCAGAAGGCCGTCATCAGAACAGAACAAAGAAACTATGGAAGGTTCCAAATTGGGAAGGGTGTATGCCAGGGATTTGCCCTATCTCCATACCTTTCCAACCTATATGCAGAACAGATTATCTGGAAGGCTGCGATCTATAAGAAATGCGGCATCAGGATTGGAGGAAGATTCAACAATCTGTGTTATATAGATCACATGATCCTGCTTGCTTGCTGAAACTGAGGAGGACCTGAAGCACTTGCTACAGAAAGGACTGTAGCTTTCAATATGGATTGAGGCTTAATATCAAGAAAACAAAGATTCTCACCACTGGGCCCTTTGGCAGCATCAGGATAGATGGTGAAGAGACTGATATTGTTAACAGCTTTAGTTTGTTTGGCTGCACAATCAACACTCTTGGCACCAACAGCCAGAAAATGAAAAGACATATTGCAATGGGAAAGTCTGCAGTTAAAGACATCTCCAAAGTACCGAAAAGCAACAATGTCAGTCTGAAGACTAAGGTGCGCCTGATACAGGCAATGCTCTTTGCCATCACTTGCTATGCATCAGAGGGCTGAGCAATAACGAGGGAGGACAGAAGGAGAATTGATCCCTTTGAGCTGTGGTATTGGAGAAGAGAATTGAATATACCATAGACTGCTAGAACAGGTTCATCCTAAAGAGGGTTAAGCCAGGCTGCTTCTTGGAGGCATGGATTCTGAAGCTTGGTCTGACATACTTCGGACATGCTGCAAGGAGGGACCGGTCCTTGGAGAGGGATGTCATGCTTGGGAGGGTCGAGGGACAGCGCAGGAGGGGAAGACCATGTATGAGGTGGATTAATTCAGTGACTGGAGTAATGGGGGTAGGTGTGTCGGAGACAATGAGATTGGCAAAGGATAAAGAAGGGTTTAGGGCTGTTGTATAGGGTCACAGGCGACTCGACAGCACATAAAAACAACAACAACATCATCCAATTTTCCAGCATCTCAGGTCTTTTCATATTCAAAAAGAAATAGTAATGGACTTTCTTTGTAGAAATCATGTGAAAACTGAATGAGCTAACATGTTTAAAAGATCTTGCTCATTGTTGTTGTTAGGTGCCATCAAGTTGAGTATGACTCACAGCAACCCTATAAACAACAGACTTGAACTTGTCCTAGCCTCTGCCATCTTCATTATCTTTGACACACTGGCACTCATTGTGTCAGTCACTGGCCCATCCACCTGGTTGAGGATCTTCCTTTCTTTCGCTGACCCTCCACCCACCTTTTCAGGCATGATGTTCCTCTCCTTACTCATTGCTCAGCTCTCAGATGCACAGCAAGTAACTGAGAAGACTATGGCCTGAATCAGGCACACTTAGTCTTCAAACCGACATCATCGTTTCTCAGCAGTTTGGAGAGGTCCCTGATAGCAAACTTGCCCAATGCAATTGGGTGTCCTGATCTGACGCTAGTACCAATGGTGTTGACTAGGGTTCTTTGTAAGATGAAGTTGTTAAAAGTCTTAATCGTCTCTCCATCTATCTCGATGCTGTTTATCAGTCTAGTGGTGAAGATTTTTATTTTCTTGATGTTGAACTGCAATCCATATTGAAGGCAGTCTGTGGTCTTTGATCTACTGTAGCAAGTATTTCAAGTCCTCACTTTCAGGAAGCAAGGCTGTCATTTACATAACACAGGCTGTTGATGAGTCTATTTCTGATCCTGATGCCACATTTTTATTTTCATAGAGTCCTCCTTCTCAAATGATTTGTTCAGCATACAGGTTAAATAGGTATGGAGAAAAATATGACCCAGATGCACAACAGCTTCTTGGTATAGGTTTTGTATGAGCATTAATTAAGGATTCCCATTATTCTCAATATCCACCATTAATTTGTTATGATCCACACAGTAAATGCCTTTGCATATTCAATAAAACACAAATAGACCTTCCTCTGGTATTCTCGGCTTTCAGTCAGGATCTATGTGACATTAGCAATACCCCTATTAGATATTAGATAATTAGATGGCCCTGGTACCCCAGTCTCTTCCAAATCCAGCTTGAACTTGTACTAGTTCTCTCTGTGTTCTGTTCTTTTCGTTTTTGGATGATCTTCAGCAATGACAATTTATAGAAGCCTTATTTAGTATACTTCAATACAGATACCATCTCAAAACCAGTAAAACAAAAACCCTTGCCACTAGACCAATAGGCAACATCATAATGGATAAAGAACTGAAACTGTCAACAACTTCATCTTGATCCACAATCAATACATTTGATATCAGCAGTCAGGAGATCAGGAGATATACCATATTGTAAAATCTGCAGCCAAGGACTTCTTCAAATTATTGAGGAACAATGATGTCAGTTTGAGGACTCAAGTACACCTGATTCAGACCATGGTCTTTCCAATCTCTTCCTGTGCATGTGAGAGCTGGGCAATGAATAAGGATGACAGAAAAACTGATGCTATTTAACTGTGTGTGTTGTTGAAGAGTACTAAATATTCCATGGACTGCCAAATGATTCACTGCCTCTGAAAACCTACTGGAGAGATGGTTCTGACTCAATGGTACATAACAACAACAACAACTTAGCAAACATTCTACATTGAATACATTTTCTGCATACCTCTCATTGTGTACGCATTCATGAAAAGAGGAGTACACTGACTTTTTCTCAGCTTCTTATATGGTGGTGGTCCACTTACATCCTGTTCATTTAAGTCACAAACAAACATGTCTTCGGGCTATTTACAAAGGGATAAAAGAAGAAACAAAACAAGTTTATGCAGTATCAATCAGAAAAGAGTCTCCTTTTATGTATATCTATTGTATACCTAGACATACATAACACATACACCCCACATATAAAGAGAAGAATGCAAGAGCACTAGCTAATATACACTCACGAGTGCTGGTGGCCTAGTGGTAGGGAGTTGCACTGCCAACTCAAGGACAGGTTGTTCGAATCCACAAGCTGCTCTGTGGGAAGAAGATGGACAAACTTCTCCCATGTGATTTATAGGCAATGAAAAGCCACTGGAGGGTCAGAGTCAATCCTGACTCGACAGCACACAACACAACAAACGCATGTAAGGAGCTCTGTGGAGTGGTCCACAGGGAGCTGTACTGTTGAGGTATTCATTACATATTTTAAATATTCATATGCAGGCAGTTCTCAGAGTTACTAATACCCAACTTAAGGAAAATTCCTATTTGTTATTTAATGTTATGAAATTTTGCCCTTACTTTGAAATGACTGAACTCACAACAAATTCATCACAATTACCTTCACTTGCTGCACGTGCAGCTTTGGAATCACTGAAAAGGCTTTCAGCATTTTTATGTACTTAATTAATTTCTGTTGCATCAGGACCAGTTCATAGCTGACCCACCAGCAGGTGTCCGAGGCTGTAAGTTACACGGACAAGACTGTCCATCTTTCTCCGTTGGAAGGGAGGGATAGCAGCTAGTAGATTTGAACTAGCAGAGGCATGGCCTATGGACTATGCCAGAGGTTCCTTTTCTTGTACAAAAAACTCCCCCCAAACAAACAAAACAACAATTCAAACTCGTTGCCCTTGAAATGGAACTGACTCCCCACTGACTCTCCATCGGGTTTTCGAAGGCTATGACTTGCATAGAGGAGACAGCTCATCTTTTTTCCTTAGAGGAGGGGCAGATTTGAGCAACCTGTCTTTGGGATGGCAACATAACTTGTTACGCACTAGGCCACCATTGTCGTGTGGCCATCGAGTCGGAACCAACCCATAGCTGACTCTCCAGTGGCTTTTCAGAGGCAGTTAACTACACAGGAGGCGAATGGCCATCCTTCTCCTGTGGATTCAAGCTGCATGCCTTCGGGATTGCAGCCTTCTTACCACTTGGCCACCAGAGCTCCCTCACTAGGCCACTAGAACTTCACATTTTTTCTAATATAAGAATTCGTTAGAACCTTATCCACCTGTTCAGGCTCACCTACAAATTCCATTTACAGAAACAAGAATAGATCTGTCACCTAGCTTCTGCATGTAATCATAGTTTCTCAAAGCACTTTAACCACTTTGGCAAATTTAAAAAATGTGTTCTACTAAAAAAAATAATCTTTACGTGTTAAAAAAACCTGTCCCTTAGTATTCAACAACAACAACAAACTGATAGGGGAAATGAACACACATACAACGGTATTATTATTCAATCAATTAATCAATAACTCTGCCCTCGATTTTGTGACTAGATTTTAGAAAGGACATATGATTAAACTAGCATTTCCAGGCAAGTTTGTTAAAATTATTTCTTCACATTTGAGAAACATTTGTTACATAGAGTAAAATTTTCTTATCCCTGAAGAAATTGAAGTCAAAGGGCTAATCTCATTAAGGCTTATTATTCTTAAAGTTCTAAGATCTTATGTAGATCTACACATATTTTTTCCCCCCACAGTAATGCACTTTTCTTACTTTCAACCTTCATTGCCAGGGTTTATTATAGAAAGTATAAGTGTTTAAAAAAAAAAAAGCAGCTTTTTTTTGCATTAGACGAAAGGCAAATACTCTATGTTTATCTAACTAGATAGATTAGCTCATTATTAAAGGACTAATTCAAAATAAGTCTTCTTAAAACGTTAAGATAAAGTTACATAACTTTAAATTAGAGTTGTTGTCATTGTGTATCGTCGAGTCAGAACTGACCCATAGCTGACCATCGGTGGGTTTTCAGAGGCAGTTAATCAAACGGGAGGGGAATGCCCATCCTCCTCCCACGGAGTGGCTGGTGGCTTTGAACTGAATGCCTTCAAGATTGCAGTTCAGCTTCTTGCCACTAGGTTACTAGAATGCTAAATCAGAGTTGTTGCTGTAGCTTTGCTACTAAATTAGTTAGTCATAGTTAGAATGAGGAGAAGGTACACTTGATATTAGGTTCACATGAGATCATCAGTCTGATTACCCTCTTTGTCAGGTGTCCTCTAATAAACTACAACTGATAGACCCCATGCACATCAGATTGGACCCCTGTACCATGCTGAACCACCCTCCTGAACACCACCATTCTGCTACAACGCTACAGTTAAAACAACTTATTGCTACACTGAAAGAATGAGCTACTCTCTTCTACCATCTACAGGTAGGAGATTGTAAAATGTGGTTGTGAAATGTGGTGTGTAAAGTGCAGTTGCAGGGAAAATGCTTATTTCCTCCTGTACTGTGTCTGAAAACCCACTGAAGGGCCAGCTATGGGCCCAGTCCTGACTCAACAGTATGCAACAACAACAAAAAACACAAAATAGAAAAAAAAATCAGTGATAGTAATTGCTCAATAAATGCTCATAGTTTATTTAAAGTATGACAATATAACCATCCTTCAATGCCAACATTTTCTTTTCATTAAATTCTAAGATTAATTCCATCTCTCAAAATAACAGTTAAGTTAAAGATAAAATGACATTCACGTTTAAGGAAATCCTTGTACTGTACCTGAATCCGTTCCTTTTGCACTCCTGAGGGAGCAATGTAGATTTCATTGCTGGAAAGACAAAATATAAACACTGGCATATATTTCAGTCTAATTGTATGCCCTTGCACAAAGAAAGGTGTCAATCTTTGCCTGAAGATTGAAATTCTTTATCATTAAATCATGTGAATAACACATTGATTTAAGCTGCACAGAAAAAATGTCAAATTGCTGTGATGCCTCTGTAATGCTGACAAGCACAAGTTTTAAAAAATGCTGTATTTCCTTTTTATTTTTCTTTCCATGTCCATATGTATTTCTTCACTTCTTTTGACAGTGCAAAAGCAGGGGCTGCCAGGCTTTCACCTGACTGTTGTGGGGTGCTGCTGAGTTGGGCCCCCGCCTATGGGAGCACAGGTGCTACAGAGCCGTCTGGGAGCACCACACAAAGCTTGCAGCACTGTGACCCTCTAGAAGCAGGCTGCCAGGTCTTTCTTACAAAGCACCTTCAGTGGCTTCAAATTTCCAACCTTTCTGTTACTGCCTAATTGCTTAACTTTTTGTTCCATATTTATACACACGCACAGAGTTATTCTAACATCAAGTCACAGGAAAACATGCTCATCAGAAGAAATTTCTTATTTACAAACTTCTTAACATTTGTGTCATGCAAATAATCAGGCTGAGTTTTAGTGCTTAAAATGCTCCCACTAAAAACATGTAGTTCAGAGACCTCTACTGGAAGGTGTATGACATTACAGCACTAATGTTTAGCGATTTTATGCTGCCTGTTTGAAATGCTGATATAGCTGGTAATAATGCTAAAGCAATTATAAAACGTTAAAAATATCAAAGCCGGCATCATGTGCACTTCTCCTACGGATGTTAGTTAAGAGGGTGCTCTCATATTTGATTTGGATCTCAATTCCTAATTCTCTGTATTAGCAACAGAGGTCCTTTAGTTTTGTTAAAAGTTTCAGTTGACAGCTGAGGTTAAAAAATTTCATTTAAAGTGTAAACAAGGAAATTCCATCATCTTCACACTCTTAATTTTGTTGGCCACCGATATGTGGGCACTGAATGAACATTAGATATTTGATAGTGAAAATGAACATGATGGCCTTATAGTGAATCGGGCAGTCACACAAGGGGTTACTAATACCCTGGAATTGACTAAAATGTATTCTAAGATGAAAGTTCCTTTAAGACCCTCATTGGTAAACTGAGATATGAAAAACAGATGCCTGACAGTGGGAGCGAAGCCCATTCACCTGGATTCCAGTGTTTGTTTTTATGAAGCCGTAATGCTTCAGTGTTTCCTTACATAAGATTAACACAGAGAGCCATTCTGTAGCTCTAGCAAGTAAGTGTAGGGATACATTGAAGAGTCCTAGGGGAGTCTCTGAAAGTCCTCCTCTCACTACTGGGTATTCTATGGCACTAGGAAGGATACGTAGTGATACACTGTAGAGTCCTAGAGGAGTCTCTGAAACTCTCTCCTCTCAGGGCTGTCAAGGTGGTTCTGACTCAGTGCAATCCTCCACTGGGCTTCTGAGACTGTAAATCTTAACTGGAGGAGACTACTCATCTTTCTCTCTCAAGGCTTGGTTGATAGACTTGAATGGCACTTGGGTAAGCAACGTTAACACCCTATAAACAGTATCACTGGAGTTCCTCTGAAGTCATTGCCTTTTAAACCTGGAACTCAAATTACCCCTAGAGGTTATTTTTTAAACAAGTGACAAATTGGCTCAAAAATAAATATCCCCAGTGAGTACAATAAAGAGTCCTCACAGTCAGAGTGCTCAGCTGATAACTGAAAAGATAATGGTTTGAACTCGTCTGCAGCTGTATGGGAACAAACTGTGTGGCAGTCCGCTTTCCTGAAGATACAAAGCCTTGGAAACCTTATGGGGCATTTATTCTCTGTCCTGCACAGCTGCTGTGTGTTGGGATCGCCTTGATAGCAGTGAGTGTGGCTGGGTGAATACTACCCACCCTCGGCCACTAAGTTGGTTCTAACTCATAGTGATTCTCCATCAGGCTTCCAAGACCTAAGGATCTTCACAGGAGACTGTTTCATCTTTTATCATTGGATTGGAATTCTAATCTCTCCATTAGGAACTCAGTACATATGTTACAGGGCTCGTCTGGGTGTACAGCGCTCCTCTAGAGAATCATCGACATGAAGCCAAACCTAAACCAAAGGTTTACCCTAAACCAAAGGTGAAAAGGTGAAGGTAGGCAGGGAAACTAGGCCAACAGAAACAGAATGAAAAGACTAAGAATGTTAACCTATTATGAAAGTAATCGACATCAATGAACATCAATTGTGAAGACATATAGAAATTGTTACATGAGAATCCAACTGGCTGTGTAAACTTTAACCAAAAAATAAAACCGTACTCAAATACATGTTGTTGTTGTTGCTATGTGCTGTTGAGTTGCCTGTGATCCATAGCGACCCTATGTACAGCAGCTCTGAACCCTTCCCTGTCCTGAGCCAGTCTAATTCCAACACACCAAACGCCCCATATTGCCCCAGTTACAGTACCAATCCATCTCATCCTAGGTCTTCCTCTCTTGCACTGTCCTTCCATCCTTCTGAGCACGACATCCTTCTCCAAGGACTGGTCTCTTCTGGCCACATGCCCAAAGCATGTGCAACAGAGCTTCAAAATCCTAGCTTCTAAGGAGAATCTTGGTTTCACCCTCTCTCAGACAGACAAATTTGTTTTCTTGGCAGTCCATGGTATGTACAAGACTCTTCTCTAGTACCACAATTTGAAGGCATCAGTTCTTCTTCTGTGGTCCTTAGTCATTCTCCAGCTCTCTGATGCACAGCAAGTAACTGTGAAGACCATGGATTAGGCACATCTTAGTCTCTGGACTGCCTTCGTTGCTTTACAGTACTCTGGAGACGTCTCTGACAGCTGATTTTCCTAATGCAATTCATCTTTTGATTTCCTGAAGGTTGATACTTCTTGAGAGTCGATGTATTTAGAGAATCACAAAAAAAAAAAAAAAAAAAAGAGAGCGAATTCTTTACAATCACCAAATCTTTTGGCTTTGAGTAACACCTAGATTCATGTGTGGACATAATCTATATAACTCTATTGGTATGTGGACCCTAGCTCTTCTGGTGGGGTGTCAAGTTTGTACAGTCTCAGAAACAGAACCAACTAAAGTACAAAATGAGTTGCTGGTAAATGAACTCCATCTTCAAAGTAGAAAAATCCAGGGGATTTATTTTGTTTGTTTGTTTGCTACACTAACCTTGTTTTTAATACTGGCATTGTAGAATGGAAATCAACTTTTACTTTGATAAACTTGGTTAATTAACACGTTGCCACACACTTTTAAAGGGATGACTGTGCTTAGAAGCACATTTTGCCGTCCTTTGTGGCAATGTGTTAAAAGATGAGGTAAACCAGTTTTATTGTTATATGCCATCGAGTCGCTTGCAACTTGTAGCGACCCTATGTACAGGAGCCCTAAATGCCATTCTATCCTGTGTGAACCTCACCGTCTCAAGCACACTCATTCCCACCACTCCACTCACAGAATCTATCCATCTCATCAAGGGTCTATCTCTCCTATGCCGTCCTTCCACTCTCCCAAACATCATGTCCCTCTCCAAGGACCAGTATCTCCTTGCAACATGCCCCAAGTATGTCAGACGAAACTTCAGAATCCTTGACTCCAAGGAGCATTCTGGCTTCACCCTCTTGTTTGTTCTCCTAGCAGTCCATGGTATATGCAACACTCTTCTCCAGCACCACAACTCAAAGGCATCAATTCTCTTTCTATCATCCCTATTCACTGTCCAACTCTCTGATGCATAGTACGTAATTGCAAAGACTATAGCCCGGATCAGGCGCACCTTAGTCTCCAGCCTGATGTTGTTGCTCTTCAGTACCCTTGAGAGGTCCCTCACAGCTGACTTTCCCAATGCGATTAGTCTCCTGATTTCCTGGCTGCTGTTACCCAAGAGTGTTGACTGTGGAACCAAGTAATCTAAAACTGTTAACTATCTCAATCTCTTCGCCATCCATACTGATGCTTCCAATTGGCCCAGTGGTGAGAATCTTTGTTTTCTTCATGTTGGGCTTCATTCCATATTGAAGACTAAAGTCCTTGACCTTCTGCAGCAAGCGCATCAGGTCCTCCTCAGTTTCAGCAAGGAGGGTTATGTCATCCGCATAACACAGGTTATTGATGATTCTTCCACCAATCCTGATGCCACATTCCTCCTCGTACAGCCCAGCGTCTCGGATGATCTGTTCTGCATACAGTTTGAAAAGGTATGGAGACAAAATACAGACCCCTGTCTTGATTTTGAACCATCCAGTGTCTCCCTGCTCTATTTTGACAACTGCCTCTTGGTCCAAGTATAGGTTTCTCATTAGCACAATCAAGTGTTCTGGGATTCCCATTCTTCTCAGAGTCAGCCATAGCTTGCTGTGATCCACACAGTCAAAAGCCTTTGCATATTCAATGAAGCACAGGTACACATTCTTCTGGTATTCTCTGCTTTCTGCCAAGAGCCATCTAACATTACCCATAATATCCCTAGTACCACGACCTCTTCTAAATCCAGCCTGCACATCTGGCAGTTCTCTGTTGACATATTGTTCCAAATGTTTCTGGATCATTTTCAGCAGAATCTTGCTTGCATGTGATATCAATGATATTGTTTGATAATTTCCACACATTGTTGAGTCATGTTTCTTTGGAATGGGAACAAATATCAATCTCTTCCAGTCAGTTGGCCGCTGGCTGTCGTCCAGATGTCCTGGCACAACCTAGTGAGCACATTCAGGACAGTGTTGTTTGTTGAAATAAATCAACTGGTATGCTGTCAACTCCTGGGGCCTTGTTTTTTGCCAGTTCCTTCATAGCAACTTGAACTTCCTTCTTCATCACCATAGGCTCTTGCTCATATGTTATTTCATTAAATTCCTCTGTGTCAGTCAGTTCCTTCTGATATAGTGACCCTGTGTACTTCTTCCATCTTCTTTTGATACTTCCAGGATCAGTCAACATTCTACCCAACTATTAATAAGTATTGCCACCCGTGGCTTGAATTTGTTTTTCAGCTCCTTCAGCTTAAGAAACACTGAGCAAGTCCGGTCCCTTTGATTTTCTAACTCCAGCTGTCTGCTCATATGCTCTCATATCATTATAGTATCTTGCTTTGTCGTCCCAGCTGCCTTTTGAAATTTTCTTTTCAGATCTTTGATTTCTTCCTTTAGCTTTGGCTTCTCGGCACTAATGCAATACTCATAGAGTCTCGTCTGACATCCATCTTGGTCTTTTCTTCTTCTTCAGCCTTTGTAATAATCTTTTGCATTCTTCATGGACAATTTTCTTGATATCCTCCCAGAGCTCATTTGGTCTACGCTCATTGGTGCTCAAGGCCTCAAACTTGTTCCTGAGATGGTTTTGAAATTTGAGTGGGACAGACTTAAGGTCAAATCTTGGCTCCCATGGACTTGATTTAATTTTCCTCAACTTCAGCTTGAACTTGTATATGAGTAGTTGGTGGTTAGGGGAAAAAATATATATACATATATATATATACACATATATATCAATATCTATATATCTATATCTGTATCTATCAAGAAAAAGGTTTTGGAAGCAGGAGTGGCATCCACTTCCAAAACAACATACCTCTGGAAACTATATGAACTCTGATAAATGTCGATAGTTGTAGAGGGGCTTCAGACCTTTTGTTCATAGGGTTGTTAAGAATCATGCTCGACTTGAAGGCAATCAATAACAATAACAACAAAGCAAAAGGTATATGGATTACAATACAGGCAAAGGTTTCTTTTTAGAATAGAAAAAAGGCCAAAACAAAAATGGTGACTTGGTGCTATGGGCAACAAACAAGTATTTTTAACTTCAGGGTATTAGGTTGTAGAATTTACTTCTTAACATTTCCTGCTCTTTCACTGTGTAGTAAGCAGCAAACAAAACTTGAGCATTCATACTATATTTTGGCTAAATTGTTTTTTTATTTACATTCCAGTCATAAGAAATCCAAGATCATTCAATATTTTGCCAACCCACAGCACCCTGTAGTATTGTAACTAGAGGGTTGAATTTGTTGTTTTTTTCAGCTAATCATTTTCTTCCCATGTGATTTTCTAACTCTACTTCCTTGCACATTTTTTTGACACCATTTTGCTCTGTCTTCTTGAGTTGTGCCTTGAATTCTTCTGTTTAGCTCTCTGACTTCAGCATTTCCCTCCTTTGTTCTGGTTTTCTCTTCATTTCTGTGCAAGTTTCAGAGCTTCTTATGACAACCATATAGGTCTTTTCTTCCTTTCCTGTCTTTGCAATGACTTTTTGCTTTCTTCAATTTTAGATTCAGGTGGGATAATCTCAAGGTAGTATTTTGGCTTTTGTGGACTTGTTTTCATTTTCTCCAGTTTCAATTTGAACTTGCACGTTTGTACTTGATGGTCTATTCCATCGTAAGCTCCTGGCCTTGTTTTACCTGCTGATAATGAACTTCTCAATGGACTCTTTCCACAGATGTAGTAAATCTGATTCTTGTGTAGTTCATCAGGTCAGGTCTATGTGTATTATCACAGTGTATGGTT
>NW_006399779.1:13448466-13476879 GCF_000299155.1 Elephantulus edwardii
ACATTTGCAGTGAATAAATAATGGTACTAAATTTTGTCTTGTGATCTCCAGCCTCATTCCTGCCATCATGTCCATATTTTCCAACTACCAGTCCTTCTTTGTTTCCAACTTTTGCATTCTGGTCACCAATTATTATTAATGCATTCTGATTGCATGTTCTGTCAATTTCAGATTGCAAAAGTTGGTTGTTATTGTTGTTAGTTGCTGTCAAGTTGAGTACAACTCATAGTGACCCTATGAACAAGAAATTTGAATCCCGTCCTATCCTGTGTCATCCTCACAATTCCTGACACTCTTGAGCCCACTGCTGCAGTAACTTTGTGAAACAATCTGGTTGAGGTCTTCCTCTCTTTCACTGACCTTCCATCTTTCCAAATATGACGTCCTTCCCCAAAGAAGAGCCTCTCCTACCACCATGCCCAAAGTATGTGAGATGATGTTTTGCTCCAATGAGAATTCTAGCTGCACCCTTTCCAATACATATTTGTTTGCTCTTTAGTCTACTGGATATTCAGTACTCATCTCTGACACCACAGCTCAAAGGCATCAATTCTTCCTGTCATCCTTATTCACTATTCACGTCTCAGAAGCATAGCAAGTGATAAAACCATGGTCTGGATTAGGGCACCTTTGTCCTCAAACTGACATCATTGCTCTTCAATTATTTGACGAGGTCCTTGACTACAGACTCACTCAGTGCAATACACACCTCCTGGTTTCCCGTCTGTTGCTACCAAGGGTGTTGATCATGGATCCAAGTAAGAAGAAATTGTTAATCTTTTCTCCATCTATTATGATGTTGTCTATTGGTCCAGTGGTAAGAATTTTTGTTTTCTTGACATTGAGACATGATCCAGATTGAAGCCTGTGTATTTGATCTTTTGCAGGAAGTACTTCAAGTCCTTGTCACTTTCAGCAAGCAAAGCTGTGTCATTAACACAGGTTATTGATGAGTCATCCTCTGGTCTTGATAACACATTCTTCTTCACAGAGTCCAGCTTCTTGAATAATTTGCTCAGCTTACAGACTGAGCAAAAGTTGATAGAAAGCCTCAATCTCGTAATTTTTTGTTTTAGTGTTTGAAGCATATATATGAATAAGAGTTGTGTTAACAGGTCTTCTTTGTATGTATATATAATAGTGTCCTGTCACTCATAACATTGTACTTCAGGATAGATGCTAAAATAGTCTTTTTTTACTCTGAACGTAACACTATTCTGCCCCCCCCCCAACATAACAGATCATTTGATTGTCTGATTCAAAGTGGCTACCAATATCGGTCCATCTCAGTTCACTAATGCCTGGGATGTTGATCTTTTATATATTCCATTTCATTTTTGACACCTTCTAACTTCCTAGATTCCGGTTTCTCACATTCCAGGCTTCAATTAATAATGGACACTTGCAGCTGCTTCTCTTCCCCCCTTTTTTTTAAAGTGTCTTCCAATTTGAGGGTTTTACTTCCTGTATTCTAACTAACATTTCTCTGTTATGCACAGGAGTTTTGTAACTCATTATTTCAGAAACGGATGGCCAATCATCTGGAAGCTCTGCTGAAACCTGTCCACCATGGGCAGCCCTGCTGGCATCTGACATACCAGTAGCATAGTTTCCAGCATCACAGCCACACCCAGTAAGGCAAACTGGCGGGCAAGTGCTATATGTGTAAGAGCAAACTATAAACAAGCAAGCAGACACATACACAAAGAAATGCAGTACCATAAAACTGGCTCTTTTCATCTGTGACCTCCAGGAGATGCTCTCCACCCATTAAGATTCTAAGAAAATAGCATTATACAACTATGATGCAATTTTCTTATAAATTAGCTTTAATGCTATAAAAGCTAGTTCATAGTTTATTTATTTACTTATTGCTATTGGAGTGAAAGTTTACAAAGTTAGTCAGTTTTCTATTCCGTCATCCATACATATTTTGTTTTATATTAATATATACAATATAACTAGTTTCCCCACTTCCTTCCTGTGATCCTCACTTCCATTATTGCTTCTAGTCTTCAAACACTGCCTTTCTGTCTGTATGTGGTTGGTTATTCTAAGGAGTGTGTGCCTCCCAGGTGTTACTAGTCTATTATTTGTCTGAATATTGAACCACAGGGTTGAGTTTCATTCCAAGTTCAAGGTGCAAGAGCTGCGATTCCTTCAGTCTCTTTCACACCAGTAATTCTGGCCCTTTGTTTGAGTTTTGCTTAACATCTCTCCCCTTCTATCCAGTATCTTCTATAACGGTATCTTGTGGAGTGAGCAGAGGTGGGCCACAGTTGTTCAGATCTCAGCAGGAGAGCTTCATAAAGTCCTCTATTTCTTTTGACTAATTATTTCTACAGATCATTGCTTTGCCTGATTTTTCTTTGTTCCAGACTGAGAGAGACCAACAGCTGCACCTTAGATAGCTGCTCAAACTGCCTTTAAATTGCTTCCAACTCATAATGACTTTCCATTGGGTTTCTGATATTGTAAATTGCAATGAGAGTAACTGTCCATCTTTCTCCCTCCAGAGCTGCTAGTGGACTCAAACTGTGGGAGTCTCATACCCTTTTGGTTAGCAGCGAGGGTCAGGGTCGCTACAGATTCTGCCACCCCAGCTTGTTAAGACCCCCCCCCCCATACTTACCACAGTAAGACGCAGAGCCTTGCCTTTGTGCAGTATGTTATGCCAACTGCCTTTGATGTTCCCTGAGAATCTAGGATTAGTAGTAACTCATCCCCTGAGGTTATTTGATCAGGATTAAGAAGTTTACACAGCTCTGTTGGCTCTGCTATACACAGGAACATACTTACAGTATATGCTAATGGGAAAAGTCAGTTAATTCGTCAAGGATTTCACTTTACTTGCATCCACAATGCACAGTCAAGGAAGCAGCAGTCAAGAAATCAAGTAAGTAAATCTCTGGTTGTTGGTGCATATATTTGAATGACAGTGGTATTAACAGGTCTTCCTTGTATGCGCATGGATATCATCTCATCCTCACAACACTGTATCTCAAGATGGATCTATAAATGGTCAATAGCATAGAAATAGTTTAGTCATCCATCCAATTTTGTGAAAGAAATGAATCAGGATTAAAGAAACAAATTAGCAGTCAGTCAGTTTAACACTCAGCCTCTAGACAATATTACTAAAATATTTCAGGAGAAAAAAAGACATTAATCTTCTTCCAGAAACCTATGAAAGAATGAAATCCACAACCTTCATTGGTATGGCCATAATTTTGTTGTTCGTATGCTATTTATTTCTTTACTCTATTGGAAGAAAGACACTAACTAAATCAAATGAGCACTACTCATTCCTTCTGTAATGATCTAAGTTCATCCTTGTTTTGTCCTCAGAGAACAAAACAGCTGCTGTGTCTGTTAGTGACGCAGGCACTTAGAAATACATACGGCTTTTCTTTCAACTCAATAAAGCAGAACTTTTAAGATTTTTTTTTTTAAAGATTTTTCAGCAAATGAGTCGCTAGGTGGGGCAAATTATTAAACATTTAAGGACTAGTTCAAATTCACTCAGAATTGAGTGAACCCCTGGGAAACAGGCCTGATAATCTGCTCTGCTTCTAAAAAAGTCACAGCCTAAATAAAATCTCTTATGAAGTCATTCTACTCAGAGTATTGCACAGTCACTGTGATTTGGAATCAACAGCAACTAACAAAAAAACCTCTATTATTTATGTGACTTTTAAATATCTATCTGAATCTATGAAACAACTCTTATCTACGTAGATAAGAGTTGATCCTTTTATAATTTCAGATACCTGAGCATACTTGGCAACCTGTACCTAACTTTGGTATTCTAATTAGAGACTAACTCAAACTCAGTGGCTCCTAAGTCCTTCAGCATTTACTACATCGGCAACTTCTGTACATTTGTTTCATTTAGGTATGCAAATATTCATTTCTTCCCACAGAATTAAATACCTGGCAAATCACATAAAACTGATTATCACTTGTTCCTGGAGCATAATATACATTAGTTTCCCTGTGGTATATTTATATGGAGAATTTCCAGAAAGGAAGTTAGCTGGATACTTACCCATGCCTCATGCTAATTCCTCCTCCAGTCCCAGTGACCCAGCCCCAGTGGTAAAACTGTTTGCAAAGCTCTGGGATTAAGCATCTTGGATGTTCTTTGTCCTGAAAAAGAAAGTAATACTTTAAAGTTATACATTATTTTATCAAGTGACTGTTTAACCTGACTTGTCCATGAAAAGACAAATGCAAGAAATTTAAGAAAATCTATCACCAGGGAGCTCTGGTGGCCTAGTGGCAAGGAGCTGCAACTACAACCCCAGAGGTGCACGGTTCGAATCCACCAGATGCTCTGCTGGGGAAGGAGGGACAATCTCCTCCTGTACCAGTCAGATCTGATATCTGATTTGATGGTACACTCACACAGAAAATAATAAAAACTAAAAAAAAAAAAGAAAATCTATCACCACATGGAAGAGAAGTTAGTGCGCTCTGGTGGCCTAGTGGTAAGAAGCTGTGCTGCCAACTCAAAGGCATGCAGTTTGAATCCACCAGCTCCTCTGAGGAGAAAAATATAGGCACTCTCCTCCTGTGGAATTTACTGGCCTCTGAAAACTGCTGGAAGGTTCCAACTCACCAGCACGTAACATCACAATCATAGCAACAGGGTATGATGGACAAAACTGACCTCTGTTAATATATGTTTTAAATGGCAGGCAATCATCTTACTACATTATTTAGCAATCTGGGACTATACAGTATAAGGCCAAATAGCCCAACACAACAGAATATGTAGCCATTGATGGTTGCAAGAACAAGGAGGAAAAACATTCAGTGTATACTGTCAAAAGTATACCCATCGCCACTGAGTTGATTCCTATTCATAGTAACCAGGAAATATTATTTGTTGTTGCTGTTAGGCACTACAATTCACAATAACGCTATGGACAGGTCTGAATCTTGCACTACCCAGAGCCATGCTCATAATTCCTGACATACTTGAGCCCATTAATACAGTCACTGTGGCAACGCATCTTGCTGAGGCTCTTCCCCTCTTCCTCTGGTACTCCACCTTTCCCAGCGTGATGCCAAACAAGCCCCTCCTGACAACATGCCCAAAGTGTGTGAGATGAAATCGCACCAATCTTGCCTCTAAGGAGTATCTTGATTGCATTTCTTGGAAGACAGACTTGTCTGTTCTTTTGGCAGGCCATGGGATAGTCAGTACCCTTCTATAACACCACAATTCAAAGGCATCTATTCTTCTTCAGTTATCCGTATTCACTGTCCAACGTGCTGTTGCACAGAAATAAATGAAAATACCATGGCTTGGATCAGAGGCACCTTAGTCTTTAAACTGACACCACTGCTCTTTAGCATTTTTGAGAGATCCTTGAGAGGAGATGTTCCAAATAGAGCATGGTTTTTGATTTCTTGACTGCTGTTATTATGGATGTTGACTGTGGATCCAATGTTGTTGTTCTGCACCATGGAGATAGAACGACTAATGGCAACCTAGTGCACAACGGCTGTGAACTCTGCTCTCTCCTGAGCCCCTCTCACTGTCTCTGACATACCTACCCCCATAACCACAGTTATTGTGTCAATCCATCTTATCCAGGGTCTTCCTTTCCTTCGCTGTCCTTCCACCCTTCTAAGAATGATGTTTTCCTCCAAGGACTGGTCCCTCCTGGCAACATGCCCAAAGTATGTGAAACGGAACGTCAAAATCCTTGCTTCTAATGAGCAACTTGATTTCACCTTCTCTAGGACAGATGTGTTTGTTCTCTTGGTAGTCCACAGTCTGTTTGATACTATTCTCCAGCACCACAACTCAAAGGCATCAATTCTCCTGTCATCTTTGGTCACTGTCCAACTCTCTGATGCAAACTGAGTAACTGCAAAGACTTTGGCCTAAAACAGGTGCACTTTAATTTCTCAACTGACATCGTTGCTCTTCAGCACTCTGGAGAGGTTCCTGACAGCAGATTTTCCTAAAGCAATTCATCCTCTGATTTCCTAACTGCTGGTGCCAGGAGTGTTGATTGTGGAGCTGAGCATGCTGAAATTGTTAGCAATCTCAATCTGTTGTTGTTAGGTGCCATTGAGTTAAGCATGACTCATAGTGACCCTATGAACAAAAGATCTGAGCCGTGTTCTCTCCTGCGCCATCCTCATACTTTCTGACACACAAGAGCCCATGGCAGCAGTCACTGAGTCAATCTACCTCATTGAGGGTCTTCCTCTCCTTTGCTAACAGTCCACCCTTTTCAGCATCATGTCCTTCTCCAAGGAACAGCACCTTCTAACAACATATCCAAAGTATTTGAGGTGAAGCTTCATCATTCTTGCCTCCAAAGAGCACTCCGGCTACACCCTCTCCAAGACATATCTGTTCGTTCTCTTGCAGTACATGGGATGTTCAGTGCTTTTCTCCAACATCACAGCCCAAAGGCATCAATTCTTTTTCTATCATCCTTTAGTCACCATCCAGCTCCCAGATGCACAGCAAGTAATCAGATTTTGTATGGCCTCAATCAGATGCATTGTAATCTTCAAACTGACATCACTACTCCTCAATAAAAGTGCTGAAGAAGAATGCTGAGTATCCTATGGACTGCTAAAAGAATAAACAGATATGTCATGGAGAAGGTGCAGCCCGTGTGCTACCTGGCAGCCAAGATGGTAAAGCTTTGTCTCAAATATGTCAAGCGTGTTGCTTGGAGAGGTTATTCCTTAGAGAGGGACACCACACTTGGGAAGGTGGAGGGATAGCAAAGGAGATGAGGACCCTCAACCAGGCGTGTTGGCACAATGACTGAAGCAAAGGGCTCAAGGGTGTCAGAGATTGTGAGGATGGCACAGGATAGGACAGGGCTCAGATTTGCTGTTCACGGGTTACTATGGATCACAGTTGACAGCACCTAACACCACCACTACCACCACAGTCAAATGCCTTTGCAAAGTCAATAAAAACAAATCAAGAACTCAAGAGATGTTCCATTGGGAACATTTAGTGTCAAAGAATGCTAAAGAGAATGCTATAAAGAATGGCCTAAAACAGGTACACTTTAGTCTAATGAGAATGTTAAAGAAAAAAAATATATCCATTTAAAGATGACAGTATCCCTGACTCAAAAGCCACAGTATTTTCAACTGCTTCATATGCATGTGAAATTTAGAAAATAAGGAAGTCTGAAGACGAATTGATGACTTTGCTTTTGAGTTGTGATGCAGGTGAACAATATCCTGTATTCTACAGTCTGACCAAAGTGTGCAACCAAGGTGCTCCTTACAGGAAGGGGCTGGAAATTTCATCTCATGTATGTTGGACATACTAAGCTGAGAAGGGCACAGACAGTTAGCTGAGAAAAGTTGAGGGTCAGAGAGAGAGAGGAAGATCCTCAAGGAGAACGGGTGCAGTGACAGCTGCAGCAATGGGTGTGAGCAGCGTACGAGCAGGGAGGATGGTATACGACAGGGCCAAGTTCAGCTCTACTGTTCATAAGGTCGCCCCGTTGTTGAGGAGGACGACTGAGTCCGTGCCAACCCAGAGCTGACCCTCTAGCAGATTTTCAGAGGCAGAAAATTGCACGGGAGGAGAGTGGCCATCTCTCTCTTGTGGAGCAACTGGCAGACTTAAACCACGTCTTTGGAATGACAGCATAAACTGTACCACTAAGCTAATAGTGCTCCCTAAGGTAGTGTAACATTAACATGTAACAATAACAACAACATGCACAACAGGAACTTCATTGAAACAGACTAGGAGGTAAGATACTTCTAGAATTCATCCAATGGAAATCTTAATGGATCACAAAGGTTCACTTTGTTGTTCATGTATGTGCTTTGAGTAACAGCAAATTGAGAGAAGTCAACAGAAAGCAAGCAGGGGAAGGAGGGAAAGCGATTAGAAAAGAACCTACACAAGGCTTCTGAAGTACTGATGATATAATATTTCTGAAGCTAGGAGGTGAGTACTCAGATAGATATACTCTAACATACACACATATTATGTCAACAGTGTATCGATACATTTACTTGTCATAATCCTTGACAATTTGTTATGTAGTTTTAACCTAAAAAATTCAGTTAATTTTTCATTATGCAGAATATAAAAAAAATTTTATACCGTGGATGATGCGAATGGTTGTTTTAAGTCAGGCCCTGAGTCATGGCAACCCTAAGTTAGCCCTTTGTGACCCATTTCTGTGCTGTAATATGGATCCACACCACACATCGACTCTCAAGCACTCCTGGGAGCCTTGGTTCACTGAGAATTCAGTAAAGCTAAAAATTGAGTTGAAAGGAGGAAAAGCAGGTAGGCAAGAGGATCTAAACAAGTTAGCACAAAGCCCTTGTTATGCCAAAGAGAGGGAGCAGGAATGGCCCTGACACAGACCCTGCCAAGTAGAGAAGGTAGCCTGGGGTAATAATGAATATAGAGTTCTGCCATTTGACTTTTATATAGTTAAAATTCTAAGACTGGCCAAATAGGTTTCAAAAGCAAGCCTTTTATAAGTTTTATGTGGTGAAATCACAGGGTTGCACAATTTGGTGGGTGGAGGGAAGGGGTAAAGGAAATAGGAATGGTCTAACAGGGACCTGAAAAGACAGAGTTCAATGGTGCACATAGTCCAGTGGTGATTAATTTATGAAATATAATGAACGGGACTGATTGAATGAAACATAATGTGAAAGAAGAATTGTGTGAAACACAATGTATACAAATTTTGTAAGCAAACCTATAAAAAATAAAAAAATTTTTAAAGAGATTTCAGGTTAAAAGGGTTTATGTGTACTTGAAACATTACTAGAGATGAAATAGATTTGTAAAGATGGAAGAGTTAATCACTCAGAATCAGTATCAAATGTTTAACATATTATTTTATGCTTTAGCACATTTATGCTCACCAAGGTCCAAGGTGATAGATTTGAAAAAAGATTCCTATAATCACAAAGCTAAGGAGCCATGGTGGTGCAGATTCAGAGCTCAGCTTATTGTTGTCGACTCCCTTTAAGTCGAGCACGACTCATAATGACCCTATGAACAAAAGCCCTGAAGCCCCTCTACAACTATCGACATTTATCAAAGTCCATAGAGTTTCTGGAAGCATGTTGTTTAGGAAGTGGATGCCACACTCCTGCTTCCAAATCTGTCATAGTATGTTACTGTTGTTATGTGCCATTGAGTTGCCTGCAAGGTATAGTGACCCTATGCCAGTCTCACTTATTCCGACACACCAACTTCCACTGCCCCAGTTACTTTATGAATCCATCTCATCCTGGGTCTTCCTCTCCTGTGCTGTCCCTCCACCCTTCTGAGCATGATGTCCTTCTCTAAGGACCGATCTCTCCTGGCCACATGCCCGAAGTGAGGCGGAGCTTCAAAATCCAACTTCCAAAGAGAAATTTGGTTTCGCCTTCTCCAAAACATACATATTTGTTTTCTTTTTTTATAAAATTTTTATTTTCTACTGGTTTACTTAGTTTGTATACATTTTTTTTCCACACCAGACCTTTCCCCTTTCCTTTTCCTACCCCTCTCTCCACCCATCAAATTTTGCGACCCTATGATTAAGCCCTTCACCCAAACCTCTCTGCTACTGCCCCCCCCATCCTCATACATGTTCTAATTAATGGTTTTCTACACTATTTGTCCTTATGAGATTTAGCTAGTTCACTTAGCATAATGCTCTCCAGTCCTTCCCAAGCTAGGTAGTAATCTACAAAAACAAGATTCCTGCATGCTGCATTGTATCCCACCATATGCGTGTACTAAAATGTCTCAATCCATTCCACTGTGATTGGACATCTGTACTGTTCCACGTTTTTGCTATGGTGAATAACGCTGCTATGAACATTGGTGTACAAGTCTCCTTTTGAGCCTCAGTTCTCATTTTCTTAAAGTATATTCCAAGCAGTAGAATAGCTGGATCATATGGAATTTCCATGTTCAGCTTTTTGAGGAAAGGCCAAACTGCCTTCTAGAGTGGCTGTACCATTTTACAATCCCACCAACAATGTACAAGAGTTCCTATTTCGCCACATTCTCTTCAACGTTCATCACTGGCTGCCCTGCGACACTTTGCCACTGCTACTGGCATCAGATGGTGTCTCATTGTGGTTTTGATTTGCATATCTCTTTTGTCAGTGATTTGGAACATTTCTTTACGTCTGTTGGCCATTTGAATTCCTTCCTCTGTGAGGTCTTTCCATGTCTCTTGCCCATTTTGAAGTTGGATAATCAGTCTTTTTCTTCTGGAGGCCTACAAGTATTTTGTAAACTTTTGTTAGTAGACCCCTGTCTGAGATGCATTGCTAAATGTTTGTTCCCAGTCAGTAGGTTTTCTTTTCACCCTGTTGGAAAAAGTTTTTGATGAGCACAGAGATTTAATCTGTAGAAGGTCCCATTCATCAGTCTTCAGATTGTGCATTCCCAGCTGTATTTGGCAGTCTCTTTATACCACAGACTAGGTCCTCTAAGCTTGATCTTAGTTTTTCTCTTAAGAATTTTATGGCTTTGGGCTGTACTTACCTGTTTTCCTGAAAGTTCATGGTCTATGTTCTAGACTCTTGTCCAGTACCACAACTCAAAGGGATCAATTCCTCTTCTGTCATCCTTAGTCACTGTCCAGTTCTCTGATGCATAGCATGTAAATGCAAAGACCATGGGCCGGATCAGGTGCACCGTAGTCTCCAAACTGACATTGCTGCTTCTTAGTACTCTGGGGAAGTCTCTGACAACAGATTTTAACAGTGTAATTCATCTTTTGATTTTTTAATTGCTGGGACCAAGAGCATTGATTGTGAAGCTGAGTTAACTGAAATTGTTAACAACCTCAATCTCTTCTCCATCATGGTGCTGCCAGCTGGCCCTGTGGTAAAAAATTTTGTCTTCTTGATGTTGAGCTTGCATCCATATTGAAAGCTGCAATCCTTGACCTTCACAGCAAATGCTTCAGGTCCTCCTCAGTTTCAGTAAGCAAGGTCGTTTATGAGTCTTCCTCCAATCCAGATGCTACATTCTTCCTCATAAAGTCCAGTTTTCTGAATGATCTGTTCTGCGTATAGATTGAAAAGATATGAAGACAGGACACATCCCTGATGCACTCCTTTCCTAATTCTAACAAGGCAGTGTTCCCTTGCTATGTTCTGACGACTACCTCCTGGTCCAAGTATAGGTTTCACATAAGCACAATCAGATGTGGTGGGATTCCCGTTCTTCTGAGTTAGTCAGAGTTTGTTGTGATACACACATTCAAATATCTTTGCACTGTCAGTGAAACAAAGATAGGCATTGTTCTGGTACTCTCTGCTTTCAGACAAGATCCACCTGGCACTGGCAATATAGTTTCTGGTGCCATGGCTTCTTCAAAACCCTGCCTGTATTTCTGGTAGTTCTCTGCCAATGTCTTGTTGTAGTCATTTTGGATAATCTTCAGCAGGATTTTGCTTGTGTGTGTTATCAGTGATACTGTTCAATAATTTCCACACTCTGTAGGGTCACCTTTTTTAAAAATGAGAACAAATATGGATCTCTTCCAGTTAGGTGGCCAGAAAGTTGACCTCTATATTTTCTGGCACAAATTGGTGAGAATGTCCAGGCTGTCTGAACATAATTTAATAAAATTTCACTATGTGTTATGCTTACAAAAGAAGAGATAACAGTTTACTTCTCTCCCATCTCCCCTGTGCTGTCTAGACAATTCTTACTCATGAGGTTGGAATGTGAGCACCAGGACCCTCCACTGGCTTTCAGAGACTGTAAATCTTAATTGCAGGAGATGACCTCATCTTTTGCCTGAGGAGTGGCTGTGGGTTCAAATTGTCTACCTTTTGGTGAGCAGCATAATACTTAATTTACTACCATGGCTCCTTCAAAGGTCCAAAGGGAGTTCATCATTGAGTTGACTAAGTCTTAACTACTTACCTGGATATGTGACATCAGAGTGTTTTCCCAATTCACTATTAATATTTTACATATTCATTTTCTTTTTGATAAGGATTCTGAGTGATGATTAATGGAGAAGTTTTCAAAATAGAAAACTAGGAACATGGAAAAGTTAATTCTTTTTTAATTTAGCAAAGGCTTACTTAAAGCCAAAACTGCACTATGCCACTTGTTGCTTGCATCACTGAGTTTACTTACTCATCTATAAAAAGTGAGAACATGGAGAGAATTAAAACAAGGCGCAAGGGATATAAAGAGCACAGCATTATGTATGGCAGAAAACATTAATTTCCTTTAAATTAATAATTAATAACACTTTAAAGTGTTAACATTCTTGAGTGAACATTCAAAATCAAGGTATAGTTGTGGTTTGTTTGTTTTTTTCCTTTCTCTTTTCTATCTGTACTTTAAATAAAATCAGCCCCATACCCCATATAATTTGCTATTCCTTTTTTTAGGGATAAAAGTATTTGAATTATATATTACAGTACAGCTAATGGGATGAGTCCTGCAGTTTTCCAATCCTCTAAACCCCGCCCCCGCCAATGTGCCCAGCAAGTTACAACCATTACAGCAAATGGTCTGCTATTGTGCATCTCTTCTTTGCCTTTTGTCTTGCCCAGTACCAGGCCATTACAGCAAACAGCTGGCTTATGCTCTAGGAATAGCAATGATGAGGCAGCTGGCGTTAATGACTTTACATTCAACCATACAAACCCACAAAATTACAAGAGAAATAATCACTTAGTGGCAGGCACCAACAGAGATAATTGAGGGAAATGCAGTCACCACTGAATGCTAAGAAAGTTAAAATGAATATATGCATTTTAACAAGAATTGACAATGAGTAAGTGTTTCAACCTTCCTCAAATGTTAATAATATTGTCTTTTTTCCCCCCTCTACATGTAATTTTCCTTTGGGATAGAATTTTGATTATGTATCTAAAGGTTAACTGCAACAAATGGCTTACAATAGATGTAGAGTGAGGAAGAATTATTTACAACTGCATCTCAGATATATTAAAATGTTTAATGCCTATAACGTTTTAAATCAGTACTTTATTTTTCAATTCAGTTCTTTTAAGAACATCAAACTTCATTATCAATGAGAGATCCGCTTACAACTTTGATCCATTCCCTCACCTGTTCTTTCAACTTAAGTCAAAGACACTGATTACTCGGGAATTTTCCTGGTGTTAAAATATCTTTTAAAAGGAAAATCATAATTCTCATACAAATATTAAATAAACGTGCATCCAAAATATTATTTAACTCATTAACTAATGAAGGAACCAGTAAGATATTACAACTGGTTCATAAAGTAGATCAGGAAATGCTGGGTTTTTTAAAAAGCAATGCTGGACAACATCCACAGGGCAATAATTAATCGAATCTTCAAAGAACACAGTTTGCATTTTATAGATAATATTAATCTGAATTAAAATCAGTATTCACCAGTGTCTACATTCTACAAGTTCAGTAGCTCAAAGACAACCCCAGACTCCCAAGAAATATTTTTTAAAAGAAAAAGATTTAAAATCCATTTACTAAAAAGAATAAATTAAAATAATTTTTTTTCATGTATTTTATTCTTTTTTGTGTGTACTGTCAAATCAGATCAACTGATACAGGAGATTGACCCTCCTTTTCCAGCAGAGCACCTGGTGAATTCGAACGACAAACCTCTGGGATTACAGTACAGCTTCTTGCCACTAGGTCACCAGAGCTCCCTTCAAATTAAAATAATTTTTTAAAAAAAATTTGTTCTGAGCCTGGTTTTAGGTAGGTGTGATGGCCCTTGAGTGAGAAGTCCCTGGCACGTGTAGGGAACAGAGGGGAAACCAGTAACTGGAGCAACAGGATGAGGGAGTGTTGAGGGTGGTAGAAAATGAGGTTGTATATGCCGGTAGGGTCCAGGTCACTTGGAGTTCTGAACATCATGCTGATGGAGAAGATCAGAACAGCAAGGAACCTGATAAGGGTCAGGGGGTGGTGGTGGTGAAGAGAAATAACTTAAGAATCTAATAGCAAAGCAAAGGAACTGATTTATGGTCAGAGACAGGGAGGAGAGCAGTAACTTTAGAAGGTGGAAGGAGATGGAAGAAGACGGGCTCAGGTTCAGGGAGATCCGTACGTCTTGTGGTAGGAAGATGGTAAGTTCTCTCATGACTTCTATTTTCTTAATTAAGCGTAACTCTAAGCCATCAGTTGAGTGAGGGTGTGGGACACGGTATAAGATGCTGCAAAAGAAAGAAAAAGGTATAAATCAGTCATCTCAGGAAGCAGGTAAGAGAATCGACCTTAGAAAGACCAGAGGGTTTGGGGCCATGTCAAGTGCCAATCTGAGGTTGAGATCATGAGTATTAAGTGTGACCAGTCAGCCTGGTTACATAATTTTCTAAGTAATGACCAGCTGTTCAGTACAGGCACAAAGGAGGTGAACAAGAGGGTTCATCTTGGGATGGGGTTTTGCTAGGTCAACCATGTCTGCAGATTAGGCCAACAATGAATGAATGCCCCTAAGGGAGAACTGTTTCGACAGAACGGGTGTAGAAGCCAGTTTGTAGTGAGTTATGAATGAAATGAAATTTTGCAGCAGAAAATTGTCACTCTAAAAGTTGCTTTAAAGAGAAGTTAGACAGGATGATAGTTAGAGGGGCACACCAGGTCATAGTCTGTTTTATGTGTTAAGGGGAAAGGTTGCTGTTGTTGTCATCCAGCCAACTCCCACCTTACGATCGGCTTGCGAAGAACAGAATAAACACTGTTCAGTCCGTGCAACCTGATCTAAGCTCTTTCCAACCCGAGGGGCTCATCTTCCAGCATGCCTGACTGACTGACTGATGATGGAAAGAGCTTGGTGATTTAAAATTCTTCCAATGAAAACCTTAGGAGTAAACGGGTAAGGAGTTGTGCTGCCAACCCAAAAGCAAGTGGTTTGAACCCACCAGCAGCTCCAGGAAAGAAAAATGGCATTCTCCTCACATGCACTTTACAACCTGCTGGACGACAAGCTATGAGTCACTTCCACTTGATGGTAAGTAACAACAAGATTATGGGACAGGAAGAGATGAAAGACCTGGGAGAGCAAAAGTCTAACGAAACAGTGAAACCTGTGAGAACAGGAAAGGTCTGCCTTTTTCTAAGTCTCTCTCCTAAGTTTTCTGCCTCTGACAGGATACAGTCCTACGACTTTCCCATTGCTTGTTTCAGTGAAAATCATTTGAGTTTTCCTTCTTTGGCAGTTTCCACCTTATCAAAGTTTTGGCTTTCACAGGTTTTACTATAATAAGCCAGACTTCAAGGAGACAGATGGATCTAAACCCAGGAGCACAAGTTTTCCTTGGACAGGAAACAGAGTACCTTAATCAGGTGCTGTCAACTTGATTCCAGTTCAAAGTGAAATCACGTATTACAGAAGACTGTGCTCTTATAGTTTTCGAAACTGTGACTGTTTGGAAGCAGATTGCCAGGCCTTTCTTCTGAGGCACCTTTGGGTGGGCTCGAACTGTCAACTTCAGCAACAGTGAGCACTAGAATGCTAACTGCTTGTGCCATTCAGGACTCCAAGGAAGGCTAAAGATGCAGGTAAGTAGGAAATTTTAATACTGATTTTAAAAAGCAGAACCAAAACCCACTGCAAGCAGTCACTTCGGACACCTAGTGATCCTCTGCGATGGAGCAGGAACTGCCTCCGGGGTTTCCAAGGCTGTAAACTTTACAGCAGGACTGTCCTATCCTTCTCCTACAAGATGGCTAGGGGTTCAAACTACACATCTTTTAGTCAGCAGCCAAGTAATCAATACCACACTATCAGGACTTGTTGATTCAAAGAATACACGAGGCAAGGGAGGGGGAAGGGAAATCCAAAATAGAACTCCTTAACACGCTGCTGTCAAATCAAGTCCGATTCACATCAACTCTCTATCGGGTTTTGGAGCCTGTAGATCATTATGGCAGGAGACTGCTTCTCTCCATCACAGCAGCTGGGGGAAGTGAATTGCTGCCATTATTAGCAGCCCTACGTGGTATAAATTATGATACCAGGGCTCCGTGATAACATTTGCTGTTGTTGTCAGGTGCCATCGAGCCAAGTACTGCTCAGAATGACCCTATGGAGAACAGATCCGAATCCTGTCTATCCTGTGCCATCCTCAACATCTCTGATGTACTTGAGCGCAATGCTGCAGTCACCATGTCAATCCAGCTTTTTGAGGGGTCTTCCTTTCTTTTCCTGACCCTCCTCCTTTCCAAGCATGCTGTCACTTTCCAAGGACTAGCCTCCTCTAGCAACATGTCCAGAGTATTAAAGACAAAACTGTGCCACCCTTGCCTCCAAGGAGCACTCTGGTTGCACCTTCTCTCTAAGACGTATCTGCTCACTCTTTTGGTAGTCCGTGGGATGTTCAGTGCTCTTCTCCAACACCACAACTCAAAGGCATCAATTCTTCTTCTGTCATCCTTATTCACTGTCCAGCTGTTATATGCATAGCAAATGACTGGAAAGGCAAGTGGCAGAGTCGAAGTTTAAACTCGGGCTGATCTTAGATCTCTAGTCTTTATACTAAATCAAGGCAAGTAGATGAAGAAATAAAGGTTGTGAAGGTCATGCCTAATAGTCACTATTTTCTTTTCCATTCTGAAGACAAGATCAGCTGGAAAAGAGTCTTGGAGTAGCAGAACTAGAATAGTCCTGTAGGAGAAGGGGAAAGGAAGTCCCCTCTGGGGGCCTTCCATGTGGTGTTCAGGTGCTAGCTGTACTTAAGACACCACACTATAGATAGATATCAATTCGCAGAGCTGAGTGCTCCGTCTATGCTCTGGAAATAGTTCTTAGCAGCCTAGGGAGACATTCAAATGAAGGCAATTATTAAAAAATAGTCGAAGAGGACCCTGTGATAGACGTGTTGTTGATGCTGTCAAGTTAATTCTGATTCACTGTGACCCTGGATGGCAGAGAAGACCCACCCCACTGGGTCTCCTAGGCTTTCTATAATCTTTATAGGAACACATCACCAGGTCTTTTCTCTTGCAGAGCTAGCAGTAGGTTTGAACCACCAACCTTTCAATTAGCAGCCAATCACTGAATATATCACAAGTGTTCTTTTTAATAGAAAGTACACAGAGGGATTTATAGGATTTTAAATAAGGCAATTCTCTCACCTAAACTTGAGGTAAAAGGTAGAAATGTGGGGACCAGGCAGAGAAGGAAATGGCCATAAGAGCTGGCTGGTAGAGTGGGAAGAGTTAAAACTAATAAGTTCAACAAGATCAAGGAAAACAGAAGGTAGGGTACTGTTGTAGCAATACAAAAACCAAATATTTATTCATTGTCAACATAGTGCGCTGCAGGTAAGGGAAAACGGGGTGGAGTGAGGGAACACATTAAAAACCAACCCTGAAATATTCCTGCCTGGGTTTATCTCATCAACGAAGCATACGCACTTCCTGAAGGCAGAGAGCATGCTTAATATGCCTACCACAGGTCTCTGCTTAAAATATAAGAGTAGAATTGAAGAATCTATCTCTTATATTAAGAAAAGTTCTGTAAAATCTAGGGTACGGTAGAACAAATCAGGCTTATAGGAAGTTGGTCCACAGAGTACTTAAAAAGAATCTGTTACCACTTAAAAATCAGAAGATTTCACACAAAGTACGAGATTGTAGCTTGATTCCCTGGGAATAGTTCTTATTGTTTTCAGGTGGCAGTGAGTTGAGTATGACTCATAGTGCCCCTATAAACAACAGATCTGAACCCTCTCCCACCTTGTACCATCCTCATCATCATTTCAGACATACTTGAGCCCACTGCTGCCATCCTGTGTCAATGCATGTGGTTGAGGGTCTTCCTCTCTTTTGACTACCTGTTACCTTTCCAAGCATGATGGACCTTTCAAGGCACAACCTAACAACATGAGAACAGCGCATGTTTTAAAATCAAGAAAGGTGTGCATCCGGGCTCAGCAAATCATCTGAGAAGCTGGAGTCTACGAAGAAGAATGTAACATCAGGATGAGAGGAAGACTCATCAACAACCTGCATTAAGCAGATGACACGACTTGCTGAAAGTGAGAAGGATTTGAAGTGCTTGCTGCAGACGATCTAAAACGACAGCCTTCAATATGGACTACATCTCAACATCAAGAAAATGAAAATTCTCACTCCGGAATTGTCATCATGATAGATGGAGAAAAGACTGAAATTTTCAATGATTTCATCTAATTTGAATCCATAATCAACAGTAGTAGTCAGATAATCAGGAGATGCACCGTATTGGGAAGATGTGTCATCAGGGATTTGCCCACATTGTTAAGGGGCAGTGATGTCAGTTTGACTACTAAAGTATACCTGATTCAGGCCATGATCTTTTCACTCACTTGCTATGAATCTGTGAGCTGAACAATGAATATGGATTACAGAAGAACTGATGCCTTGATTTACAGTGTTGGTGAAGAGCACTGCATATCCCATGGACTGCCAAAAGAACAGATACATCTTAGATAAACTGCAGCCAGGTGCTCCTTGGAGGCAACGATTACAAAACTTAGTCTCACTTTGCGCATGCCATTAGGAACGGCTATTCCTTGGATTTAGAACTGTTGTACACAGGGTCCCCGTGAGTCGCAGGCAACTCACTGGCAAATAACAACATTCCTTGGAAAGGGACATCATGCTTAGAATAGTTCTTATCAGCTTTGAAAAAGCAGAACTTAGGCACCAGATCCCTCTTTCCATACGCTGTTGTTGTTGTCTGCCAGAGGACTGCCAGGAAGCAACTGGTGGATTTGAACCATGTGCCTTTTGGATTGCAGCACAGCTTTCTACCACTTGGCCACCAGATATTTAACTGTATTTCCATATAGCTAAAGATAAATGGGAGCTTTGGTGGCCTGACAAGTAAAGATTTGCACTGCTAATCCAAAGACAGGAGTTCAAATACTCCAGCTTCTCCACGGGAGGAAAAAGGGTAATCTCTCAAGCAATTTACAGCCTCTGAAAATCCACTGGAGGGTCGGCTATGAGTTGGTTCTGATTTGACGGCACATAACAACAGAGTAAGTTCTGGCAGGTATGTATGATCAGCAGACCACTAGTTAGAGAATTCTAGTTTATTCTTTGGTTCCTTGTTTAAAGCATCCTTTGTTATTTAGGGGAGCCCTGGTGGCCTATTGGATAGAAAGCTGGACTGCAAACTAAAGGCAGATGTTCAAGTCCACCAGCTGCTTCTCAGGAGAAAGATGGGCACTCTCCGCCCGTATGACTTACAGCCTCTGAAAACTCACTGGAGTGTCACCTGAGTTGTTTCAGACTTGACAGCAATAATTGAGTTATTGTTCATTTAGGTGACACTGCACCAAGATTAATTTAAGGGGGACATTAAAACCATGTGATATTGAAACACCTTAGTGATGATCTTTAGAATACATTATCTCCAGTCTCCTGGTGATAATTTGTTATTGTTATGTAACATTGAGTCAGAAGAGACTCATAGCTGACCCTTCAACAAGGTTTTTATAGGCAGTAAATCACATAGGAGGAGCTTGCCCGTCTTTGTCACTTTGAGTGGCTGCTGGATTCAGACCATGTGTCTTTAGGTTGTCAGTGATAACAGGCTAAGGAAAAGTGAAGCCATCTTCCTCTACTGCCCATTCCAACTTTGCACTTTTCCCTTTCTCCTTATATACTTTTGAGTTATTGCTAGTGTTAATCAGTTACTGCTGTGAGTAACTAGTATTCAACCCAGCTTTGAAACAGAATGCTTTGATGGACTGACCATCTGGAACTCTTCTGACGTCAGGGAGACCAGGGCAAGCTGCCCTGCCCTTCTTGTGAAGATAAAGAGCTGAATACTCCCTGCCCGTTATCCCAGTTTTAATGAGCCTTGGGACTGTGTTACATCTGGAATTAAGTGTTTCACTTCACTGCCTGCATGTTTTCTTTTCCTCTTTGATTTCTATTTAACTAAGCCTTGAGCAAAAGAAGACTTGGAGATTTCTAAGGCCCATCTGGCTCTCAGTATGTAATGTACACACCTTAATAAAATTATCTTTCAATCCAACTTAAGCGTGACTGATTAACTGGCTACTATGTCAAATTCAAAAAAGACCCCAATTTTTTGCTGACTCGTTCTCTACATGCATAGGCTAGCAACTACCTTAAGTATATCTATCCCAAAAACTTCTTCCCCTCACTCACTCAAATTTTCCTGTCCAGAATTCTAACATCCAAGAGTCCTAAGCTAGAGTCAGTTAAATAGGTTAATAATGGTTTAGCAATAAAATCTAGGTACTACTGGGCTTTCATTAGGACCATTAGCTCTAAAAATTATAGTAGCTAATTCTAGGCATGAGGAGTTTCTTCCCTCTTAAACAAGGTTTATCAAATTGAGTTAAAATTGTTTACTTATTTACTTCTCCTCTAGGCTTTAGGGCATATCTTATTCATCTCTATATCCCAAATGGCTGGGTACAAGGGTAATGCTAAAAATTAGTAAAGTGCCTGGAAAAGCAGGTCAGCAAAAAAAGAGGAAGACCCTCAATGAGTGGACTAGCACAGTGACCACATAACTGATCGCGAGCATGGTGGAGATTGTGAGGCAGGGACAGAAGGTTTGGGTCTGTTGTGTACAGGGTACACAGCACAACTTCTTAGCCACAAGGCTCCCAGAGCTCCCTGAATTCATCATTGTTATTGTTATGTGCCCTTGAGTCACCTACAACACATAGCAACCCTGTGGACAATAGCTCTAAACCTGCCCTGTTTTAAGGCAATCTCTATCTGACACAACTACCGCATCATCCCAGTCACTGAGTCAATCCCTCTTATCCGTAGTCTTACTCTCCTGAGCTGACATTCCACCCGTCCAAGCATAATGTCCTTCTTCCAAGGACTGGTCCCTCCTGGCAACATGCCTAAAGTACATGAGACAGAGCTTCAAAATCCTTGCCTCCAAAGACCATCATGGTTTCACTCACTCCTGGACAGACCTATTTGTTTTCTTGGCAGCCCATGGTGTTCAACACTTCTCCAGCACCACAACTCAAAGACATAGACTCTTCTATCATCATTAGTCACTGTCCAGCTTTCTGATGCGTAGCAAGTAATTGCAAAGACCATGGCTTGGATCAGGTGCACCCTAGTCTCTAGAATGACACCGTTGCTTCTCGGTACTCTGGAGAGGTCCCTGAGAGCAGATTTTCCCAGTGCATCCATCTTTTGACTTCCTGATTGTTGATGCCAAGAGTGTTGATTATGGAATCAAGTAAGCTTTAATTGTTAACAATCTCAAACTCTTCTCCATCTGTCATAATGTAGCCAATTGTGGGGAGAATCTGTCTTCTTGATGTTGAATTATATTGAAGACGGCAGTTCTTGACCTTCTGCAGCAAATGCTTCAGGTCCTCTTCAATTTCGGCAAACAAGGTTGTATCATCCACATAATGAAGGTTGTTGATGAGTCTTCCTGCAATCCTAATGTTAAGTGCAGCCTACCAAATGATCTGTTCCATACATCCTTTTCATTACATCCAGCCTACCAAATGATCTGTTCCATATAGAGATTGAAAAGGTATGGAGACAGGATACATCCTGGATGTACACCTTTCCTGATTTTGAACCATGCAATGTTTCCTTCCTCTGTTCTGGTAATTGCTTCCTAGTCCAAGTATAGGTTTCACATGAAGTATCTGGGATTCTCATGTTTCTCAAGGTTAGCCATAATTTTTTATGACCCACACAGTCAAATGCCTTTGCATAGTCAATGAAACACAGATATACATTCCTCTGATACATTCTAGTTGTAGCTAAGATCCACTGAACACTGGCTATAATGTTCCTAGTACCACGGCCTCTACTAAACCCAGACTGTACATCTGGCAGTTGATGTACTGCCCCCATAAATTTTGGATCATTTTCTTCAGGAAGAATGTGTGTGATATTAGTGACTGTTGTTGAGTCACCTGTGACTCACAGTGACCCTATGTGCAAGAGCCCTAAATGCCGTTCTATCCTGTGCCAACCTAGCCATCCCAAACACACTCATTCCCACCACTCAACTCACAGAATCTATCCATCTCATCAAGGGTCTTCCTCTCCTATGCCGTCCTTCCACTCTCCCAAACATCATGTCCCTCTCCAAGGACCAGTCCCTCCTTAAAACATGCCCCAAGTATGTCAGATGAAGCTTCAGAATCCTTAACTCCAAGGAGCATTCTGGCTTCACCCTCTCCAGGACAAACCTGTTTGTTCTCCTAACAGTCCATGGTATATTCAACACTCTTCTCCAGCATCACAGCTCAAAGGCATCAATGCTTTTTCTATCATCCCTATTCACTGTCCAATTGATACACAGCATGTAATTGCAAAGACCATGGCCTATATCAGGTGCACCTTAGTCTCCAGCATGATATCATTGCTCTTCAGTTCTCTTGAGAGGTCCCTCACAGCTGACTTTCCCAGGGCAATTAGTCTCCTGATTTCCTGGCTGCTGTTACCACGAGTGTTCAATAATTTCTACACTCTGTCGGGTCTCCTTTTTTTTTTGGAATGGGAATATGAATCTCTTCTAGTCAGTTGGCCAGGTAGATGTCCTCCAGATTGCTTGGCACAGCCTGGTGAACACTTCCAGGACTGCCTCTGTTTGTTGAAATATATAAACTGGTATGCCATAAATTCCTAGGACCTTGGGGTTGTTGTTTTTTTTGCCAATTTCTTCAGAGCAGCTTGAACGTCTTCCTTCATCACCATCACCTCTTGATCAGGTGTTGTCAAATCGAGGATGACTCAGACGGGAACTCATCTTTAGGAGGGAGTAATGATAGAGGACATGATGCCTGGATAAGCACAAGCCCATTGATCCCGCCGTGAGAAAGACGAGATCACAAGGATGATATGAGAGGGTTGTATATAAAGTCTCCATGAATCTGAGCTGACCCATGGCAGCTACCACTCTATGAACCTAAAAGTGAATGAGAGATGGATGCAGCCTGAAAGTAGTAGATTTTCCTTTTACTTCAATTTAAGGGTAGAATTGTTTTCATGAACAGTTTAAAGTAAGGTAGGCAAGCAAAAATTGCTCAGAATAAAGATGCAGGCTACTCGAGCTGTGCCTCAACTCCAATCCTGCCAACATTTCCTGAGTGCATACTGCACACCAAATGTCAAGGCAGTCTCCAGAGCACAGGAAATGGTAAGTTTCAGGATTCAGAGCACGTGTTCCAATTCCACTCCAATACTTCTTTCCTTGACTTCCCCGTAAGTGTTTTGATTTTCAAAATAGGATTTACTCATGTTGCCTTTTTTAAAAAATGTGATTTGAAGGTTTACAAAGCAAATTGGTTTTCCATTCAACCATTCACATGTTTTATTTTGTAACATTGTCCTTCCTATAATTTTCATTCCCATAAATCCTTCCATTTTCCCTCTTTTTGCCTTCAGGGCTTTATACCCCATGTTGGTGTTATGCGCTGTCCAGTCTCTTGTGACTCATAATAACCCTATGTACCCTAGCTCTGAAGCCTGCCGTATTCTGAGCCAGTGTCACTGACACCTACCCCCATTACCTCAGTTACTGTATCACTCCATCTCATCTGGAGTTTTCCTCTCCCGCGCTGTCCCTCCACCTTTCAGAGCATGATGTCCTTTTCCAAGGACTGGTCCCTCCTGGCCACATGCCCAAAGTACGAGAGACAGAGCTTCAAAATCTGTGCTTCCAGGGAGGAGCTTGGTTTCACTCTCTCCGGATCAGACCTGTTTGTTCTCTTAGTATGTCTTCTCTAGCACCACAGCTTAAAGGCATCAATTCTTTTTCTGTCATCCTTAGTCCAGTTCTCTGATGCTGCTCTGATATTGATGTTGTTGTGTACCTTCCAGGAAGATCCGACCCACAGCTGACCCCTCTGGCAGATTTTCACAGGCAGTAAATCACAAGGAAGACTGCCCCTTCTCCCTCTGAGCAACTGGTGGCCTTGAACCGAGTGCATTCGGGATTGCCACGGGGCTTCTTGCCACTGGGCCATCAAACCTCCCTGAGACTACGTTTAAGCAATTTCAATTTCTCGCATATTGTTTATGATTAAAAAGTATGATAAATATTACTAACGATTCCATACGATCTGATACCAGAGGACGTGGGGGGTGGAGGGGTTGTGCCTCATGAATCACTCAGCTCTAGGGATGCCAAGACCCACACCTCCCAAGCAGGGCCACAATCCTGCCACACACCCCAAAAGGCTGCTAACCCGCCCCGTAAGGCCCAGGAGGCCTTGGAATGAAAGGCAACACCCGGTCCCGCCCCACCTGAGCAAAGCATCGCCTCGAGCAGCAGTTGCCTTCCGCAGCATGGTAGTCAGACATGGCCTGGGCGAGGTGGTTCCGCAGTCACCGAACTTCGATCGCCGAACTGGATCGCTCCCAAAGATCCTCCTGCCACTATGCGGAGAGATCGCAGGTACAATTAGGCGGCGCTGAGGGCAGCCTGGAGGCGGAGTCTGCGGGGGCCTCATTAACGGGGAGACCCAGCCGCCCAATTGGCGGAGGAGGGGCTAACGAGTTTGGAGGCGGAGCTATGGGCCTGCGCATCTCGACTTCCCGTGGCAGAGACAAGGCTGGCAACCAGCCAGGGGGCGTGGCAATGCGGTTGGAGGCGGGGCCTTGAGGGGCCTTGATGACCAGACGATCAGGCTATTCCGTGGCCAGCCCGCGTTCAGCCTGGAAAAATGGCGGCCTCCTGGAGGCTGCGCTGTGACCCCCGTGTGCTAAGCTATCTCCTGGGTTTCCACCGCCGACAAAGCCCAGGACTGATCAAAGGGGCTTCCGGCTGCTCTGTCGGCCGCGTGACCAGTGGGAGATGGTTTCACAGCACGCAATGGATGCTCGGTGAGTGAGGGGTCCACATAGCGCCCTAGCAGCTGAGCAATGGGCCTGAGTAGAGGCATTAACTTAGGGTGTGCGTCATGACGTAGAAATGCCTGGGGATCTGTGTTCTCTTGGTTCTTCATCCAGGAGAGGTCTGCTACTTGGCATAGTATGTGTTGCAAAAGTTTTTCTTGGGATCTGGGAATATTTGACTCCGTTATTGCCTGCTTCTTTTACGTGGCTTTTCGGTGACCTTGCGTTGGAATTTGGGGTGTGTGGGAGATAGGCCTGTCTGGAAGGCTTGTCATCATAGTCCCATCGAGCTGCCTTGCGGATGACTGGTACCGGCTTAATTTGCAGATACTAAAAGCATCACTGGGAGATCTGAGTTCACCCAGTTAGGGGAATCCTTGCAAATTTTGTGCAGAATTGTCTTTCGTGATGTTGGCAAAAGGAAATTGGCATGCGGGAAATTCTTTTTCCTTACGTGGGATAGAAGGAAATGGATCTTTTTTTTATAGTGACCTATTGCCCGTTAACCCTTCACAGAACTAAGTTTTGTTTTACAAACTAGATGTACTAGGCATTATCTGAGCTATGTGAGGATCAGAAAAATTAGATTTCACCAAGTCACGCAAATTGTAAAATGAGTACACCAATGTTTCTAAATATGAAAAACTCGTAGTTGGAAAACGTATTCATAGTTGACTCTCCTACTGGTTTTGCGAAATCTGAAAATCCCACTCAAGCAGATTGCCCATTTTCTGTGTTCATGGATTCGAACAGCCCAAGAGGCGCACATTTATTTTTTATTTATATATATATTTTTTTTACGTTAGCAGTGCCTCACACTAGATCCAGGGCTTCCTTTCTCCGTTTGTAAAGACTAGGTGATGAAAAACTATTTCTATTTCTAAAGCATAATGTTGTTTCGTAAGGTACTCCCAGGTGCAGAAGAATCACTCTTTTCCCCTGCTTTGTTAAAAATGGAATTTTTCCATATCCTGACAAGATTCTGCCTGGCTTGGATACCAGAAAAATCTGCATTTTAGAAACACCCGTTAGTCAGTTTTAACGTGGATATTTGATAGACTCCAGTTAAGGCATAAACAAAAATCCTCGGATCGATACCATTGAGTCAGGTCCAGGTAATAATAACCCTCCATCAGGTTTTAGAGGCTGCAAATCATAGTCGGAGGAGTAGACCCATGGAGCTGCTGGTGGATTTTAATTCTGCCACTGATTGTGCCCGAAAGCTCTAGTGACTTAGTAGGAAAGAATTGCACTGGCAATGCAAAGGTGTGCGGTTTGAAACCACTCGCTGCTCTGCTCGAGAAAGATGAATAAGCTTTTCTCGTGTATTTACTGCCTCTGAAAAGCCCTGGAGAGTCTACTACAAGTTGGTTCAGAATCAAGAGCATATAACAGCAAACTTTGCCACCAGAACTCGCTCAGTTTAAGGCATGCCTCCTAAGAAAATCATGGAATAGTAACAGCCCAGTGTTGGAAATACTCTAGGAAGTATTTTGTTAACTTTGTGGAACAGATTTCTTTTTAGAGTAGTTGGATACTCTAGAGCCTTTCTACAGAGAAAGTCATACGTATGTATATACATAAAATTTCAGTGTAGGAACTCCTTCCTTAGGCCCAGTGTAGGAACTCACTTGTTAGATGCCATGAAGTTGACTCTTTTTGTTTTTTTATTTTCTACTAGTTTACTTATATATTTATTTATAAATTCGAATACATTGCTTTCAAGGACAAATTCTTTCAATTTCCCTCAACCCCCACCCATCAAATTGTACAACCCAATGATTCTCTCTCTCTCTCTCTCTCTCACACACACACACACACACACACACACACACACACACCCCTACCCCTGCACATCTACATAGCTCTGCTTCCAACTTCTCCCACCCTCTTGTATCCTTACACTCATTCTACAATAATGGTTTTATGCAATATTTATCCTTGTGAGACTGAGTTAGGTCAGACAGCATAATGTTCTCCAGTCCCTCCCAAGTTAGGTAATTTACAAAATTATTGTTCCTGCATGCTGCATAGTATTCCGTGGTGTGAATGCCCCATAGTTTCTCAATCCATTCGTTTGTGGTTGGACATTTGGGCTGTGTCCATGTTCTTGCGGTGGTGAATAATGTGAAGTCGACTCTTAACTCTTAAAGACCCTGTGTACAACAGAAGGAAACACTGCCCAGTCCTGTGCCATCCCACTGTCTCTGCTGTGCTGATACGCCCATTGTTGCCGTCAGTTTGTCATCCACCTTGTTGAAGGAAGTGCCCCTCTTTTTTACTGATCCTCCACTTTTCCAGTCAGGGCCTCTCCGAATAACATGCCTGACATATGTGTGAAACAAAGTCTCACCATCCTTGCTTCTAAAGAGCCTGCTGGCTGCATTTCTTCCAAGATAAATCTGTTTGTTCTTTGAGCAGTTGCAGTCCATGGCAAATTTAGCATTCTTTTCTAACACCACAATCCAAAGATACCAATTCTTCTGTCTTTCTGACTCATTGTTTAGCTTTCACATGTGTATGAAGCAATTAAAAATCTTACTTGGGCCATCCTTATTTGCTGCATCATAACATTCTGCAGATACACACTTAGTAGTAACTACTTGTCTCTGAATATCATCTGGAGGGGGTGGGGAACTACATTCTAAAGAAGCGCTGGTGATTTTGTTGGTTCTAGTGCACAAGTGACCCCAAACCTAGTGGCTTATAACATCACAAATTTTTTATGTTAGAATTGTAGAAATCAGTCCAAAATGATTCCCTGGGCTAACATCAAAGTATTAATTGGGCCAAGAGTCTTGCTTTTTTTGCCTCTTCCATCTTCTCAAGGTGGCCTGGATTGGCTCATGATTTCCTTCCATCTTTAAAGAAAGGAGAGATTAGTTTGATCTTAATGTGTATCAGTTTTGACACTCTTTCCTCTTAATTATAAAAACTCTTATGATTATGTTGGGACTACTAGTATCTCCCTATGTCAAAATACTTGCTGAACAAAAGGTTGAAATTCCATCTTCAGCCTTAATCCTCCTTTACCCTGTATCATATTTGCAGATTTGGGGACTTAGAGTATGGATATTTTGGTGGAGGGTAGAAGAAGGGGTCACGTTATTCTGCCTGTACTATAGGAGCTCACTGTGTTGTTGGGTAGCTATAACATATTTGGAAACTTTTGACATTTTTTTCTCAATACTGAGTTGAAGTTTATCTCTTACGACTTTGATTTACAAGTTATTGTTTTCCCATGTTAACTACACATGGTAATCCTTAAACTATTTTACAAAGCATGAATTTTGTGTTTTATACATAAATCAGGTTTTTCTGAGTTTGGTAGAGATTGTAGTTTGAAAAATGAAATAGCCATTTGGTAATCAGTGTTGTTATTGCTGTTATGTGCCGTCAAGTCACTTGCGACTCATAGCGACCCTATGTACAACAGCCCTAAACCCTGCTCTATCCTGTGCCAGTCGCACTGCCTCTGACACACCCATCCCGATTACCCCAGTCACTGAGTCAATCCACCTCATAGAGGGTCTTCCCCTCCTGCCCTCCACTCTGCCCAGCATGATGTCCCTCTCCAAAGACCTGTC
>NW_006399779.1:13477389-13481965 GCF_000299155.1 Elephantulus edwardii
GAGAATCTTTGTCTTCTTGACATTGAGCCTCAGTCCATGCTGAAGGCTGCAGTCCTTGACCCTCTGCAGCAAGTGCATGAGGTCCTCCTCAGTTTCAGCAAGCAGGGTTGTGTCATCTGCATAATGCAGATTGGTAATCAATAGAATATGTTAATTAAGTACATTTAATGAACTGTTTTCTTGTTTTCATACATTTTAAAAGATTTAAGACTTTTAATTGGAAATACATTTGGAGTTTTGATTTCCTTAAAAGATATTTGTTGGCAGAATTTTTATGCGTTACAACATACGTACTTAGCCGTTCCTAGAATTCCTTATTCATGTTTCACAACAGCTTAGTTTGATATTATCTGCTCTTTCTTTGGATGGGGTGGGGGGGAGAAAGAGAGGGCTCTTGTATTTAAAAGTCTGTTGAGCCTGAGGGCCTGGTGTTGTTTATTTTGGAGAAACAGTCTTTTAAATTGTCAACACTCCTCTGTAAATTTGCTACACTGAGCTAATCTGGGTTTTGTGTGTTGCTGAACCTTGTGCCATTTGAGTGTCAAATGCCCTAATGGCTGCCCGTGGTGGACAGTGTTTGGTGGAGCTCCCAGTTTAAAACAGGTTTGGAAGCAAGAATGGCATCTGCTTCCTAAACAACATGCCTCTGGAAACTCTATGAACTTGGAGAAATGGCAATACTTGTAGAAAGGCTTTAGAAGCCTTTTGTTCATAGGGTCACTATAAGTCGTGCTCGACTAGATGACAGTCAACAACAACAAAATTATTAAAATGTTAACTAACTAAATTTTAAAAAATCTCACGTGATCCTCCATAAAGTTTCCATGACCACAGCCTCAGGAGGCCCATCTTTCTCCCTCTGAGCCACTGATGGACTCTTGCTGCCAGAGACTTTGGGCTACCAGTGCAACACCCTGGAAGCTCTGCCACCAGATCTCCTTTTACTAAATGCACCTGTGTATTTTAACAACTTTATCAGTACCCAGAGCCCTGTCGGCACTGGAATAGAGCCCTTGACTATAAATAAAAAAATTGGTGGTTTGAATCCAGTAGAAACTCCAAGGAAGAAAGATGTAGTGCTCTGTTTTAATAAAGATGTGTAGACTTTGAAATCCTATGGGGCAGTTCTAGTCTGTCCTGTATGGTCACTGCGTCAGAGTTGACTTGATGACAGTGGTCTTGGTTTGATGGGTACCATGGATTGAAATGTGTTCCCCCAAAGTACATTTATGTCATAATATCATGTGCAAACTATGTAATAATACAGCTGTGATCCAATAAACCAGTTTTAAAAGGCTTAAAGGTAACTTGTACATGGACCAGGAGGCAGTCGTCTAAACAGAGCAAGGAAGCACTGCATCGTTCGAAATTAGAAAGGATGTGCATCAAGGATGTGTCCTATCTCCCTATCTTTTCAATCTGTATGTGGAACAGATTATCTGGAAGGCTGGGCTCTGTGAGGAGAAATGTGGCATCAGGATTGGAGGAAGACTCATCAACACTCTGTGTTATGCAGATATTACAAGCCTGTTTGCTGAAACTGAGGAGGACCTGAAGTGCTTGCTGCAGAAGGTCAAGGAGCCTTCAGTATGGATTTGAAGCTCAAAATCAAGTAAACAAAGATTCTCGCTACTGGGCCAATTGGAAACATCATAATAGATGCTTGAGATTGTTGACAGCTTCAGTTTGCTTAGCTCTACAAACCACACTCTTGGTACCAGCAGCCAGGAACTTAACATGTTGCCACAAATGACGATAATACATGGGCGGGGGGGGGGGGGGGGGGGGGGGGGTGGAATGTGTTTCTTAGCACTGTTGTCAATTTAAAAGTGTGTGGCAACGTGTTAAAAGACAAATTGCATTGGGAAGGAGGCTGTCAGAGACATGTCGGTATGGAGACTAAGGTGCACCTGATAGAGGTCGTGGTCTTTGCCATTACTTGTTATACATCAGAGAGCTGGACAATGACTAGGGACAATAGAAGGAGAATTGATGCCTTTGAGCTGTGGTGCTGGAGAAGAGTGTTGAGGGTACCATGGACTGCTAGGAGAACAAGCAAGTTTGTCCTGGAGAGGGTGAAGCCAGGCTGCTCCTTGGAGGCAAGGATTCTGAAGCTTCGTCTGACATACTTTGGACATGTTGCAAGGCGGGATCAGTCCTTGGAGAGGAATGTCATTCTTGGGAAGGTGGAGGGACAGCGCAGGAGAGAAGGACCCTCGATGAGATGGATTGATTCAGTGACTGGGGAAATGGGGGATTGATATGTTGGAGACAATAAGATTGGCAAGGGATAGAGCAGGGTTTAGGGCTGTTGTACATAAAGTCACTGTGAGTTGCAGGTGACTCGACAGCACATAACAACAACCACAATCTCATTATGGCACTCTGGTGGTCTCGTGGTAAGAATCTGTACTGCAATCCCAAAGGCACTTGGTTTGAATCCACCAGCTGCTCCATGTGAGAAGGATGGGCAGTCTCCTCCCATGCAATTAACTGTCTCTGAAAACTTGCTGGAGGGACAGCTATGGGTCAGTTCTGACTTGGTGGTACACAACAAAAACAACAATAATCCCATCATGGCCCTGAAACAATTTAAGGGGAATTTCCCCAGGAAGTAACCCATTGTAGTTGTTAGATGCCTTCAAACCGAGTACACCTCATAGTGACCTGATGAAACCCTCTTCTATCCACACCATTCTCACAATCTCTGAGACACTTAAGTCCTTTGCTGCAATCACTGTCAGTCCGCCTGATTGAGGTTGTGACCAGAACACCTTTAATCTCACATGTCCACCAAGAAAGACTAGCCAGCCATGAAGTTTGTCCTTCTGAACTTAGGTCCCTTGACACCAGAGAAGGCCAAGACATGTCAGCATCTCTAAGGAATACTGGGTCTATAGATGCTGAAAAAAACAAGGACCTTACTCCACAACCAGCAGAGAGAGGGCCTTCCTCCACACTGGCATCCTGTGTTTGAAGTTTCTGTCCACTAACCTGTTTGTTAAAGCCATCTACCTGTGGTATCTGTTACAGCCCTCCAGATAACTGAGAGACCTGACTACTTCCCCTCTCGCCTTCTCATCTTTGCTTTAAAGTAACCATAGACCATTTCATTTCAAGCTACTCACTTTCACATTCCTCATCTATTCTGTCAGAAATTCCTGTTAGCACTGCCTTTCAATAAATCAGATCACTTCTCACCACCTCCACCACTGTGACCCAGACTGGTCTAGGCCACCACCATCTCTCCTCTAGATTTTCCCAGGAGCCTCCCAACAGATTTCCCTGCCATCACCTCAGCCCCAGCACAGACTATTCTCTAAGCAGTGTTCAAAGTGTTTCTTTGTAAGTTGTAAGTCAAGTCATGTCATTTCTCTGTTCTAAACTCTCCAGGAACTTCCCATTAAACTCAGAATAAAACGCGAATTTCGTAAGACCATTACAAAAGCAGTATGATCCGAACGCTTTCTATTTTTCTGAGCTTTTGATCTTGAGTGAATGATGAATGGGAAACTTCCCATGCTCTTTCTTATTCTCTCCACTCCTGCACAGGACTTTTCTTACTATGTTTTCAGTATATCAAACACACCTGACTCATTCTTTATGTGTGCTGTTTCCACTGTTTAGAAAGCTCTTTTACCAGATACTGACATGATTTTCTTCCTCCATACAGTTCTGCTAACTTGATCAGAGTAGATCTTCCCTAATGGATCAGTATAAGACTTCCTCCCCTATTCTTTTGTCTCCTTACCTCTTTCCTAACTTAGTACTACATACTCAGTCACTCTTGGACTGACTTACAGCTCAGCCTCTGAGTTTACAAGGATGTAAATCACACAGGAAGAAATTGTGCATCTTTCCTGCTCAGAGCCACTGATAAATTTAAACCAGCAGAGAGGCATGCCCTTTGGGTTTGCAGCATCACCATAGGGCACATTTTTGTTGTTGTTTTTTTAAATAGCCCAGTTTCAGTCTTCTTACTTTCCTTTTTTTCTTTGTGTGCTTTGCTTCACCTGAACATCTTGGCAATATCTGAAGAGTGATCATTTAAACAGAATCGAGGAACTCCCAGATATAGTTTTATATTGTAATCTTCGAGTGGGCTTTAGAATTTTTAGTACTGTGCTTTGAAAAGATGCTCGGCTCTATCTTAAGAGTGACTTGGATTTTGAACATTTCTTCATGTGTTTGTTCACCATCTGAATGTCTTCTTTGGTGAAGTATCTATTCATATACTGTGCCCATTTTTCAATTGGATTATTTACCTTTATCTTGTTGTGGGGAGCTCTTGTGGCCTAGTGGCAAGAAGCTGCACTGCAAAGAGTCTCACCACTGGACCAATTGACAGCATCAGGATGAATGGTGAAGAGATTGAGATTGTAGACAACTTTAGTTTGCTTGGCTCCACAGTCAGCACTCTTGGCACCAGTAGCCAGGAAATTAAAAGGCGCATTGCCACAGGAAAGTCTGCTGTTAGGGACCTCTCCAAAGTACGAAGAGCAATGGTGTCTCTCTGGAGACTAAGGTGCGTTTGATACAGGCCATGGTCTTTGCAGTCACTTGTTATGCATCAGAG
>NW_006399779.1:13482971-13484359 GCF_000299155.1 Elephantulus edwardii
TGGGACTGATATCAGGGTTGGGGTAAGACTGAGAAAAACTGGATAAATTGTGTATACTGCACTGAAACAGATGAGGGAGGGAATAATTTAAAAGTGATGTATGATAGGGTATTATGGTTATCACAAGAGTTCACAATTAAGATTGCATAGTGGAATGTACTTGGGGCGGTGGGAAGGGTGCAGGGGATTGTGTACCAGGGAGGGAGTGTTTCTTTTACTTTTGAAAGAGAGGAGTGAACTGGGGGCGGGGGGAGGGCCAGGGCTGGGTGGGGAGAGAAGTGCAGCAGTGAATGAATGGAAATCCAAAATCTCTGTAAATGTTCATTAAAATTATTTTTTTAAAAATAGTTACTTGGGGAATCTCTCATGTCTTTTTATTTGTTTTGTATATCTCTTTCTCCCTTGTAGAGTATACGTTCTATGAAAATAGGGGAGTTTGTCTCTTTTTATTCACTTTGACATTTCCAACTTCTAGAAGAATAGCTATCATCCAGTAAGTGCCAAATCTGTATAAGAATCAGATCCTTAGGAGCCTTTTCTTTCTCAGATCATTTTGTCTCAGTGAATAAAGAAGAAAAAGGAACAGTAAGTCATTCTGATTCATAGCTTCCCTATAAGACAGGCTGTAGTCTGCCATGTCTTTCTTTCATGGAACAACTGGTAGGTTCAAACTCATAACCTTTTGGTTAGCAGCAGGGCACTTAACCACTGCAGCACTTTGTGACTTTCCTTTGTGTGTTGTAGTGAGTTGCTTTAATATAAAGCCTATAGCCATGGTCTTGGGATTCCCATAAAATCAATGGATTGTTAGGTGTCACTGAGTTAATTCTAATACATGTTGTCATTATTGGATGCCATCGAGTCGCTTACAACCTACAGTGACCCTGTGAACTCTAGATCTGAATTCTGCCCAGTTCTGCGCCATCACCTTGATCTCTGCCATTCTCATGCTTGTTGTTGTAATCATTATGTTAGTCCATCTCACTGAGGATCTTCCTCTTATTTGCTCTTCTTTGCTTTTCCAAGCAGTGTGTACTGAGACTTGTATAATAACAAGGGGTGCTCTGGCACCCTAAGTGTGGGAGATGACATTTCACCCTCCGTCCCTCTAAGGTGCACTCTAGGTGCAGTTCTTTTTGAAAGTCTATGAGCTAGTCCATACTCTTCGCCAGCACCACAATTTTAAGGGGTCAACTCTTCTTTGCTGTTGTTATTGTTATTAACTCATTGTCCAAATTTCAGATGCATAGCAAGTAATTGAAAAGACTAAGGCTTGGCTCAGGCACACCTTGATCTTTAAACTGATATCCTTGCTCTTTAACACTTTGGAGAGATCCTTGACTTCTCAGATTTTCTCAGTGTAACACATCTCTTGATTTTTTTTTTTT
>NW_006399779.1:13484509-13492988 GCF_000299155.1 Elephantulus edwardii
TCTTTAAACTGATATCCTTGCTCTTTAACACTTTGGAGAGATCCTTGACTTCTCAGATTTTCTCAGTGTAACACATCTCTTGATTTTTTTTTTTTTTTTACTGCTGTTACACTGGGTGTTGATTATGGATCCAAGTAAAATGAAATCATTACCAGCTTCCATATTTTTTCCATCTTCTTTATTCATTGTCCAACTTTCAGATGCATAGGAAGCAATTGAAAATACCAAGGCTTGGATCAGACACACTTTAGTCTTTAATCTGACAACCTTTTTCTTTAGCACTTTGAAGAGTTCTTTGACAGCAGGTTTTCCCCATGCCACATGTCTTGTGATTTCTTCACTGCTGCTAACTTAGATGTTATTTACGGAGCCAAGTTAAAAGAAATTATTGGCAGCACCAATCTTTTTTTTTTTGGCAGCACCACTCGTTAATCCATCAATCATAATGCTCATATTTGTCAGTGGTGAGGACTTCTGTTTTCTTGATGTTGAGATGCAACCCATATTGAAGGCTGTAGTCTTTGAATCTTCTGCAGCACGTGCTTCAGGCTTTCTGCAAGCAAAGTTTTATCATCTGTATAACACAGATTGTTGATAAATCTTCCTCCAGTCCTGATGCTACATTCTTCCTATGAGCCTACTGCTCAAATTACTTGCGTAACATACAGATTGAATAGTTATGGAGAAAGGATACAAGTCTGCATACACTTTTCCTGATTTAACCCATGCGGTGTTCCTTTGTTCTGTTTCGGCACCAGCTTCTTCATATATATATATATTTCATGTGAGTCTGATGATGTGTTCTTGAAGTCCTGTTCTTCTTAATGCTGACGATAGTTTATTAAGATCCACAAAGTCAAATGCCTTTGCATAGTAAGTAGAACAAATATCTTTCCTGTATTCTCTGCTTTCAAACGTGATCTGTGTAACATCAGGAATGATACCTCTGTGCCATGATCTCTGTCCAACTTGAATTTCTGCCAGATCCCTGTGGCTGTACTATTCCAGAACCAACCCTCTGGTGGGTTTTCAGAGGCAGTAAATCACACAGGAGGAGATTGCCCATCTTTCCCTTGGGAAGCAGCTGATGGATTCAAACCACCATGCCTTTAGGATTGCAGCACGGCTTCTTATCACAAGGCCACCAGAGCTCCCTGGACGGTCAGCTGTGAATAGGTTCCGATTTGATGTCTGTGAGTGAGTGGTGAATTAGTGGCACTAGATACAACAGAACAAAACACTTCTCAGCTCTGAGCCATATTCACAACCATTGTTATGCTTTAATTCATCATTGCAGGCACAGAGTTAGTCCTTTTTATTGAAGGTTGTCCTCCTGACCCTCAGCTTCACCATGCATGATGTCCTTTCTGTTAACATATTCACATATGTAAAGTCAAAGTTTTACCTTCCTACCTTTTGAGGTACATTCTAGCTGTTCCCAAGACAACTGTCACACTGTCTTCACAATCTCTGACCCACTAAAGCCCATTGCCTCAGTCTCCCATGTCAACCCACCTGCTTGAGGGTCTTCCTCTCCTTCACCAACCCTCTACCTTTCCAAGCATGTCACTCTCCAAGGAATAATCTCTCTTAGCAAATTGGAACATGCTTTACGTATGCACTGTTTGTGCACACATAAAGGTGTCTTTATAAACTTATTACTCTTCTAAGAACTGTAGATGCTATAGTCACACACTCTTCTGCATGCATTTCAATATAAGTATGGGAGTTTTTCCTGTTGTATTCCTTGAACAAAGAAAATTCATGTATTATTTTGTATGTGCTCCTACCAACCCCCAAATTTGCACTGTTGTTGTTATGTGCTGTTGAGTTGCTTGCGACTCATAGCAACCCTATGTACAACAGCCCTAAACCTTCCTCTATCACTTGCCAATCTTATTGTCTCCAACACGCCTATCCCCATTAGCCCAGTGACTGAATAATCCATCTCTTCGAGGGTCTTCCTCTTCGGCACTATCCCTCCACCCTCCCAAGCGTGATGTCCATCTCCAAGGACTGATCCCGCCTTGCAACATGTCCAAAGTATGTCAAACGAAGTTTAAGGATCTTTGCCTCCAACTAGCAGCCTGGCTTCACCCTCTCCAGGTCAAACTTGTTTGTTCTAGCAGTCCATGGTACCCTCAATACTTTTCTCCAGCACCAAAGCTCAAAGGCATCAACTCTCCTTCTATCATTCCTAGTCATTGTCCAGCTCTCTGATGCATAACGAGTAATGGCAAAGACCGTGGCATGTATCAGGTACATTAAGCTGCCTTCATTCAAAACGGCATTGTTAATAGTTTATATTTTCCTTTGCCCTGGTGCTGCCCCTTCAATTACCTGTGCTTCTGTGCCTTTGCTCAGTCCAGCCTGCAGATGGCAGAATTGTCTTACTTGAGTAGCAATTTCAAGGGTTCAATTTTGTTTAACAAGTTCTTTCTTGAATTGGAGAGAGGTGATTTAATGAGCTGCATCTCTCCCTATTACAGAAGAAGTAAATTAATGTTAGGGATGGAATCTTACTATGAAAGTGCTGGGTAATTTACTTCTTCATTTAGTCAGTCTTCATGATTTTGTGCGTGCTTGGATTGGAGCTATATAAATGGACTGATGCATGAAGCTCAAGCTGTACCATATGTAAACTGCTGAAATGCCTTAATTACTTTAGTCAGAGTAATGGTGCTTAGATCTACTTCATAATGACCACAAAGTAATTTGTTCTGCAGTTGCATTTTAAGAGTTTGCTTGTATTAATTTATTTTTTTAATCTAGAAAACTTTTAGAATTCATATCTAAACCATCAATTCAAAGCTTTGCTATAATTGACTTTGCTGAAGTGGCAATGTTTTGTGCCTAAAAGGATAAAAAAAAATGTATTAGGGAACAGAATATACTAATGTGTCATATTGAGGTTAAAGAATTATCTTGTAATAAGTTGCAAAGAGCAAATTTGAAAATATGTTGGAATTGCATAGAGAAGCAGCTATGAAAGGCTTTGGATCGCTTGTATGTTCAGTAGAGCAAGTTAAGCAGCAGTGCTCTAAGGAAAAAAAACATTGCTATTCATTTGAGAGTTAAAAAGATTGTGCTGCAATCCCGATGGCACATGGTTCGAGGCCACCAGCCGCTCCACGGGAGAAGGATGGGCAGTCTCCTCCTGTAAGATTAACTGCCTCTGAAAACCCGCCAGATAGTCAGTTTCCCACTCTACAGTACACAACAACAATGCCTTGTAGAGAGTGTAATTCATGGGGAGTTGTGCAGCTGACTAATGGAGCTGCCCAGCTCTGGCAGTTCAAATCCAGCAGCAGCTCTAAGGGAAATAGACAGGCAGTCTCCTCCTTTTCCGTTTACAGCCTCACAATCCTGATGGATGTCTGCTGAGTTAGAACTGAATTGACAGCAGTGAGTGTGAGTTTCAATAACTTGTGTTGTTGCGGGGGGGTGGGGGGTTGGCATGAGTTGAAATCTACTATGACAACTGGTGGTGAGACTTGTGAATCTGTTCTTTTAAAGTCAGTAACATTTAAATGCAATATTTCTAAAATATGCATTTTTCTTAAAACTTTTATAGAACATTATATTTGACAAGAGATAAAACCAGTTAGCTTTCTGATAAAGACACTTAAAATCACCGCTATGTGCTGTTGAGTCAGTTCTGACTCATAACACTATAGAACAACTATAGAGAACAACTCTACAGGAGAGTAGAAATATTTTCTAGGGTTTCCTATGGTAATTTTTGAGGTCTAGTCAAAATGTCGTTAGATGCAGTCAAGTCGAGTACGACTCATAGTGACCCTAAGAACAACAGATCTGAACCCTGTCCTATCCTGTGCCACTCTCACACTTCCTGACACACTACAGTGCATTGTGGTAGTCACTGTATCAGTCCACGTGGTTGAGGGCTTTCCTCCCGCTCACTGACCCTCCACCCTTCCCAACATCATGTCTCTCTCCAAGGAATAGCCCCTCCTAGCAATATGCCCAAAGTAATGTGAAACGAAGCCTCTTCATCCTTGCCTCCAAAGAGCACTCAGGCTGCACCGTCTCCAAGACATATTTATATTTGTTCTTTGGGCTCTCCATGGGATGTTCAATTCTCTTCTCCAACACAACTCAAAGGCATCAGTTCTTCTGTCATCCCCATTCTTCATCGTTTAGCTCTCAGATGCATAGGAATTGATTGGAAATACCATGGCCTACTGTTGTTGTTATGTGCCCTCAAGTTGCTTGCTACTCAGCAATCCTATGTACAAGAGCCCTAAACCCTGCTCTATCCTGTACCAACCTCACTGTCTCTGACACACCTACTCCCATTACTTCAATCACTAGTCAAAATAACATTTGTATAATCATGATCAGTAAGGGGAAACCAAAACCTAAAACCAAACTCACTGCTGTAGGGCTGATTCCAACACACAGGGTAGAGTGAAACTGCCCCCTACAGTTTCCCAGGCTGTAGTCTTTATAGAAGTAGACTGCTGCATCATTTTCCCATGGAGCAGTTAAAGAAGTTTGGGTTGCTAGCCTTCTGCCTAACAGCTGCACTCTTTAGCCACAGCACTCCAGAGAGCAACCACAACTCCTTACTTTTTCTGTAATTGTGCTCAGTTATTCCCAAATTGTTGTCATTGAATTGAGTACAACTGGTAGCAACCCTCCGTTGGCCTCCACTGGGTTTGCAAGACTGTAGATCTTACAAGGAAGAATTACCCATCTTTTTCCCAAGAAGAGCTGGTGAGTTTGAACCACTGACCATTTAGTTAGCAGCCTAACACACTATTACTATGTTATTAGGCCTCCTTCAATTAATATTTGTAGGAAACATAATTGGTTTGCTTCTTAGATACATTTGAATCATGTATGAGTCATAGAAACCCTATGAACAACGGACCTGGCTCCTGCCCTCTCCTGTGCCATCCTCATCATCTCTTAGACACTTGAGCCCATGCTGCAGTCACCTTGTCAGTCCACCTCATTGGGGATCTTCCTCACTTTTGTTGATCCTCCACCTTTCCAAGTGTGACATTCTTTTCCAAGAAATTGCCTTTATAGTCCCATGTTCCGAGTATGAGAGATGGAGCTTCATCGTTCTTGCCTCCAGGGAGTACTCTGGTTGCACCTTTTCTGATGTTCTTTTGGCATTCCATGGGATATTCAGCACTGTTCTCAAACTCAAAGCATCAGTTTCTCTCCTGTCATTTTTCATTGTCCAGCTCTAAGATGCACAACAAGTAATTGAAAAGACCATACATGGCCTAAATCCAGGGCACTTTAGTCTTTAAACTGACATCATTGCTCTTCAGTTATTTTGGAAAGATTCCTGACAGCAGATTTGTCCATAGCAATATATCTCCTGATTTCCTGACTGCTGGTACCAGAGTGTTGATTGTGGATCCGAGCAAGATGAAATCATGGACATAGCAACCCTTTTTTACTTTGAGAGGAAAAAGGTAGAATGAACTGTTTAATGGAACTATGGAAGGCTATATTTCAATTCTAGTGAAATGAAATACTATTATGGTAGGTTAGAATTTGAAGGCGTTTATAGTGGTTCAGTGTGTCTCAGTAAGGTTGGCAGCTATCACAGCAAACAAAGCCAAACTCAGTGCCTTTCAGCTAATTCTGATTCATAGTGACCCTGTACAATAAAGTGGGACTTCCTTGGAAAACCCTGGGTTTTCTGAGACTGTAAGTCTTAGTGGGAACTGACTGCCTCATCTTTCTCCCACAGCTCAGCTGATCGGTTAGGGTAACAGCCCACTTCTTAGTCCACTAACAGGGCTAAGAGGGTTCCCATAGTCCTAAAGGGTAAATATTAATAACTTACATGGAGCTCATCGCTCAAAGCTGATATGAAGATTGCATCATTACTTTCACATTGAAAAAATAGAAAAAAGATGTATATCATGTCACTCAAAAAATATAGTAGAATGAAATGCATAGTGTTATTGATAAATTAATACTTTTATTTTGAAATCGTTTTCTAGCATGGGTGTTTGAAGAAATTAATACTTTTATTTTGAAATAGTTTTCTAGCATGGGTGTTTGAAGACAGATTAGTTAATCTGAAAATTCATTCCTTTCCTTAATAAAACAGTAAAATCAATCAAGAGATAGTACCAAATAATGGAGGTGTCCAAAGAGCCTTTGTTTTGTTGCCTCATTATAGAATAAGGATAGTGATCTATTACAGAATTTCTGTATTTTATGCTCCTTATTCAGAGAAGCAATTTCAGTTCATCCACAAAAGGTGACTAGATGAAGAATGGTTATGTTCTTTTCATTTTAAAAATTTTTGAGGTTTTTGATGTGGTAATTTAGAAAGTAATGCTTAATAAATGCAGAAGTTTTTCTGTGTGGTCCTTAGTGTCAGGAATAATGGAAAAATGAGGGTCTCTTAGGTGAGAGATTATAATAGAAAATAGAATCATAAAATAAATATGAATTATATTATGACAGCTAGAGCCCAAGGTATAAAAATATCAAAGAGAGACTTTGTTTTAGAGAATTGGCTTACTGTTTGTTATAAATTACAATCTAGATGTGGAATTACTGAAGTCCATTTATTTTGCTTCTTTGAAGTGAAGGTCTACTTGAGATACAAATTTATTTCATATGTGATTATGAATTATTCTGTCTCATAATGCCAAACTTAAATTTTTTAATAGACAACGTTGTGAGACCTTTCTTTTAAGCTATGCTTTTCAAAAAAGTTAGCCATTTATCATGATATTGGAAAGTAATTGTTTTTTGCCTTTTTTTTTCCATTTTAAACTTTATTTGTCACTGTAAGATTTTACAAATCCCAAGTCATAAATAGATTATGTTTTGGGGTTTTTTTTTAAATTTATTATTAATTTCAATGAAAACGTACAGAGACTTTGAATTTTCATTAATTCATTGTTGCACTTTTCTCCCCATCTACCCCTCCCCTCCATAGATTATGTTTTTAGGTAATTCTTTTTTCTTCATCCCACTTTGTAAAAATAAAAGGCCTTCTACAGTTGGGCTTCCCAGTGTTCTCCATTCTGTTGGTCTTTGGTGTGGAGCAGTGCTGCCTCCCACAGCAATTAAAAGGGAAGAAAAGAAGGTGATGTTGTATCATTTACTCCTGTTTCCCCTTTTAATCTTTTAAGGAACTGACTGGAAAACACATTTAGGGTACTGGAGAACTAAAAAAGGAGTAGAAAATATTTGCAAAAAGCATTTTCTTTTTTTTTTTTTTTTTAAAAAAAGACTGAGAATTTCATCTTTTGTGCTATTTACTGGACACCTAGTTTGACTACTTGAGTCTTTTCCACTTTGCAGTATTTTCTTGGGTTTGAGCTTTTATTGATACCTCCAGAGATACGTTATATCTTTATGCTGATCTTTTCCCTCCTTTTTTCTTCTTTCCATTCAGTTGACCCTATTAAGATACTAATGCCGTCACTGTCTCCTACAATGGAAGAAGGAAATATCGTAAAATGGCTGAAGAAGGAAGGTGAGCAAGTACATTACTCAGGTCCTGTGTGCTTTGTTATATGATTTTTATTTTTTTCCTTGATAATTATGTTAGAATTTATTACAAAAACTACATGGCATGAATGTATTTCTCTACCAGTTAATTTTAAGTTTATTTAAAGAACATTTTCCTACAGTTATGTAGCAGATGCTTTGTGGGTTGAGCCTAGATCCTTTCATAAGCAGAGAAGGGCAAGTATTTCAGGTTTGGGTCCAGGTTCAATTCCTTGTACTTGACATTTTCAGCATCATCAGTCTGTGAATTTCTCTTCAATTAATTTGAAACTTTATTATTACATGCAGGTGGTTGTTGTTGTTGTTGATGTTGATAATGTTTTCTAAAACAAGGCAAATTGATTAACAGTTTCAATAGAAAGAATAAATAGTAAAAATAACCAGAAAAAACTTCAAGAAGAAAAGTAGTGGAGGGGGCATTAAATAATAAATTATTATATCTCTAAAGTTTAAAAATAAATAAGAGGGGAGCTCTGGTGGCCTAGTGGTAAGAAACTCCACTCTAGTCCTAAAGGCATTTGGTTCAAATCCACCAGCTGCTCTGAGGGAAAAGGTTGGGTAATCTCCTCCCTTGTGATTTTTGTTTGTGAAGATTAAGCATGTAAGAAAGAAGTAGATGAGAAGTTGTCTGGTAAATCCAAGGAAACATAAGTGACGTTGTCCACAGGATGTTGCATTGCTAATCCAAAGATGGTACCTCTCTGGTGGATGGACTCCACCAGCAGCTCCTCTACATAGAATTGGGTAGGTAGTCTCCTTCTGAATGGTTTACAGTCTCAGAAACCCAAAGAAGGGTCATCTGTGAATGGCTTCTGACTCACAGGCAGTGGGGATTTTATTTAGAATAAATCCAGGAAGATTGGAAAAACAGCAAGTAGAACTAGTAATGAACAATATTGTCTCTCAAATAAAAAAGGGGGGAAATCCACAAATGTGTTAAAGTATATAAATAGAT
>NW_006399779.1:13493088-13523764 GCF_000299155.1 Elephantulus edwardii
AGTTGTGCAGAAAGTACTTGAACACAGCAGAGAGGCAAAGCAGTGGCAGATATGAGAGAGAAGTTAAGAAACACACAGGATCATTCAGAACCATCTGTGTCCGGGAGGGTAAGAAGGAGAAGGAAGGAATTAGAGCAGTCAAAGAAAAAGTGGCAGAGTTTTTTCTGGAATTTAAGAAAGAGCTGTCCCATAATTAAAAGTCCAGGACTTCCTTGGCGAACTCTGAGCAGTTGGCTGACTGCTGTCATCTTTTAAAGTTATTAGCAGAATCTAAAAATACCTCACCTTAATAAATATTGCAGTCAGTTCTAATCTATTTTTAGGCATCTTTTCCATGATGATTTATGGAGCTTCTACTATTTCCACATTCAGTATGACCAGGTGTTGGTGTCATTAAATAATGATTCGGATGCAGGTAGCCTTTTAGAGATTAATATGAAAAGATTAAGTGTCTTTGTTTTCTTGACAACTGATAGGAAAATAGATAAGAGGAGTCTTTGGACCACACTTATCTCTCAGATGTCTAACTATGGCAATCTGTTATTCACATCCATTAGAAATAGACAGTATAATAAAGAATTAGATGCATTATATCCTCATTTTCATCCTTTCTCACATTTTATTACAATGCTTGATTTTCATATAGGGCAAACTAAATGTATTTTTAAGCTTCCAGAACATGTTTCTTTCAGTTTGCTCTTAAAATTGAGTTCTACCAACTAAGAAGCCACTTGTTTATTAATACGCTATAAATAATTGAACACAATCTTTGTTCTTGGTTCTCAGTAATAAATGGGCGTCTTGATTTTTAAATCTTACCTCTTGGTTGTTGTAGTTGTTGTTATTAGGTTCCGTCAAGGTGAGTGCAACCCGTTGTAACCCTATTATCTTGTGCCATCCTCACAATTCCTGACACATTAGAGACCACTGAGGGAGTCACCATGTTGAGCTACTTGGTTGAAGGTCTTCCTGTCCTTCACTGACCCTCTGTTTTTCCAAGCATCATGTCTCTCTCCAAGGAATAGCCGCTCCTAGCAACATCTCATCATCTTTGCCTCCAAAGAGCCCTCTGGCTGAACCCTCTCCAAGACTTATTTGTTTGTTCTTTTGGTCATCCATGGGATGTTCAGTACTCTTCTCCAACACTACAGCTCAAAGGCATCAGTTCTTCTGTCACCCTTAGTCATTGCCCAGCTTTCAGATGCATAGCAGGTGATCAGAAAGACTATGACCTAAATCAGATGCACCTTGGTCCTCAAACTGATGTTATTTCTCTTCAATAATTTGAGAAATCCCTAACTGCAGACTTTCCCAGTGCAACACATCGGATTTCCTGACTGCTGGTACCAAGGGTGTTAATTGTGAATCCAAGTGTGATAACATTGTTGACAGTTTCAGTCTTTTCTCCATCTATTATGATGTTGCCTATCTGTCCAGTGATAAAAATCTTTGTTTTCTTGACATTAAGATGCAATCCATATTGAAGGCTATATTCTTTGATCTTCTGCAACAAGTGCTTCAAGTCCTCCTCACTTTTAGCAAACTGTGTTGTATCATCTGCATAGTGCAGGTGATTTGTGAGTCTCCCTCTGATCTTAATTCCACATTCCTCTTCATAGAGTCCAGGTTCTTGAAAAATTTATTCAGCGTACAGATTGAACAGGTATGGAGAAAGAATACAACCCCGATTTACTTCCTTCTTAATTTTAAACCATGTAGTGCGCTGTTTGCAAAACAGCCTCCTAATCTAGAATCTAGGTATAAGGTTTGCTCGAGCACAGTTAAGTGCTGGGAGATTCCCACACAGTCAAATGCCTTTGCACAATCAATAAAGCATAAATAGACATTTTCTGTTCTCCTCTCTTTCCTTTTTCCCGGGTCTCTTGAGGAGACCAGGAACGAGGCTCCACTGGTGCCACTGAGCCAGGGGCTGTTGGGACCAGGCTGTGGCAATCATTAGCGAGTCAGGTCAGCCAGCCAGGGCTGAAACAGGAACCGCTGGAGGGGAGGAGATGCCACAGGCAGTTTAGGTAGCCGGGGTCAAAGAGGCGGCCAGCTCAACTGCTTTGTGCTGCTCACCAGGTGGCTGCAACTGCTAGGCCACAGACCTCCACCAGCATGAAGTGGACTTTGGAATGTGTAGCAGACAATACCAATCTGTATGTGTTTGGAAATTATAATACAGATTATGATGAGCCTGGAGCACCAGACAATGAAAACTGCCCTCTCTTAGGGAACTGCAGTACTATTTTGCTGGAGGATTTGGGTACCAGATGGGCACAGATGGCTACATGCCCCAAGAACTGGCATCTGTGCCATTTGTGTTGCCTGGAAACAACCAGCAACTGCTTGGAGGTACCATCATCCCATTTGGAGAAAGCAACGGCAGTGACGTCCATGTTTGTAATATGAAGTACAAGAGATGGGCTTTACTTGCTTTGGGGGCAAGAAGCCCAGTCATTTACATGGACAATATGTGCCATGGCTGTTATATGCTATGACCTTCAACAATGACTCCCTTTATGTCTTTAGAGGGATAATTGGCTGTATTTATAACACAGACCTACACAAATTAGATCTCACCACCTTTGTTAACATACAAACTCTTCTACCTGGTAATATTTGTAATCTTTCTGAATGTAATTTGCTTTTTTGTTAATATATGTATACTATAAACATAAGGCTATGCTGTGCAAGTCTAGGTAGGCCTAGTGCTGGGCTCATTTATAGTAACTTGTTCCCAGTGTTTCCTGTTACGAGCGAATTTGTGTTAGCTATGATAATTTTCTTAATTTGCTTTAAGATCTTTATTTATAAATGGTCACTGCTTGCTGAAACTGAGGAGTACCTGAAGCACTTGCTGCAGAAGGTCACGGACTGCAGCCTTCAATATAGATTGAGGCTTAATATCAAGAAGACAAAGATTTTCACCACTGGGCCAATTGGCAGCATCAGGATGGATGGTGAAGAGATTGAGATTGTACACAGCCTTAGTTTACTTGACTCTACAGTCAATACTCTTAACACTAGCAGCGAGGAAATTAAAAGACGTATTGCGATGGGAAAGTCAGCTGTTAAGGAAGGACCTCTCCAGAGTACTGAAGAACAATGGTGTCACTCTGGAGACTAAGGTGCATCTGATGATATAGGCCATGGTCTTTGTTACCATGTGTTATACATCAGAGGGTTGGACAGTGACTAGGGAGGATAAAAGGAGAATTGATGCCTTTGAGCTGTGGTGTTGGAGAAGAATATTGAATGTACCATGGACTGCTAAGCAAATGAACAGGTTCATCCTAGAGAAGGTTAAACCAGGCTGCTGCTGGGAGCAAGGATTCTGAAGCCACATCTGACATACTTTGGACAAGTTGCAAGGAGGGACCAGTCCTTGGAGAGGGACGTCATGCTTGGGAGCATGAAGGGACGGTGCAGGAAAGGAAAACCTTCTAGGAGGTGGACTGATTCAGTGACTGGTAATCGGGATAAGTGTGTTGGAGACAGTGAGATTGGTACAGGAAGACCAGGGTTAGGGCTGTTATACATGAGATTGCTATGAGTCACAGGCAACTTAACAGCACATAACAATAACAAGTATGCTTTTATAACCTTTCATGGTTAGTAACTTAATCTTACAAGCTTTTAAGAGTTTTTTTGAAATCTGAGATTTAGGGAGCTCTGGTGATGCAGGAAGTTGTGCTGACCCAAAGGTGATGGGTCGTTGAAATCCACCAGCAACTCAATGGAAGAAAGAAGGTCTCCTGGCACATGACGTGCAGCCTCCAGAACCCCACTGGATGGTCTGATCTAAGTGGGTTTTGACACATTGGCATTTACAACAACTTTTGTGATTGGGTTTTTTTTTATTGATATTTTAACAAAAGTTTACAGAAAACTTGGATTTCCATTCTTACAACCACTTTTACTGAGAGAGAGAGAGCGAGCGTGTATGTACTCTGATAAAAAGGCAGTAGAGATCTAGAGACTTAACTGCAGCCTAAGGACATCCTGGTTTATCCTTTGGTGTTCCTCCTCTCCCATATGGATGTGAATTAAATGAAATATAAGGTACCTGCTGGCCTTAAAAATTGATAACTCAATTTTTTTTAAAGTCATGGTGATAATGACAAGATGTTCTATACATTATTTCCATCTCTATTCATGTAACATGCCTTGAAGAAGTTGTTTGATAATGAGTGTTCACTCATACACACTCACTTATTGCCATCGGCACATAGGTGATCTCCACCTTTGAGATTTTCAGAGGCAGTAAATCGCGTGGGAGGATATTGCCCATCTTTCCGCAGCAGAGTAGCTGGTGGGTTCGGACTGCATGCTAATGCACAAACTCACCACATCTACAGTGGAAGTTTTCACTTTGGGGGGGGGACAGATCGTTTTCCTTTCATTAAAATGGATTTAGTTATTTTCTTATTAAGTGGAAGGTAAAATCCGCTAAACAAAATGACGAATAGGGAAAAAGTTCTGGAAAATTTGTGTGTGTGTGTTATATGTGGAAGTTATATGCCTGTAACACCTTTTGTGAAAAAGTATTTGAGGGCATGGAAAGCATTTTTTTCCTTCTTTAGATGTTTACGGGCAGCCGAATAAACCTGACTAAGGTAAAAAAGTACTTTGGCCACATAGCTTCTGGAATATACCTACTTACGTGCTTGGCCAGTGGTCCTTGTTTCTGCCGCTGCCCTCGGATACATTGTTCTCTATGAGCATAGTGTTTGTTACTTGATGGGAAATTTTTAATATTTCAAAGAGTGTTTGTGAAAGTCGTGGATTGATTGTATCTTAGCTAAATGGGCTTTTTGTGTAAGGGTTCAGAAGTATAATGTTTTGAAGGAAGCTTTATCTTCACCACTAGGTGGTGCCAAAGAGTTGTGTGTGTCTACTTTCTGTGCAGGAGCGTTTTGTTTCTATTATTTCTGGAAATTTGTACTTATTTGTGATGCTGAAGTTTTAAAAAAAATTGAAAAAGAGGTTTCATAAAGAGTTTCATTGTAGCATACTGTTTTAGTTTTATTGGGGTACAGCTTAACCATTTCCGTTGTACAATTCTATGTTTTTTAGTAAGAATGTACAATTATACAGTCATCACCACAGTCTAGTTGTACAACATTCTCTTACCCTCCAAAGATCCCTGGTTCCTGATTATAGTGAATTCTTCTCCCTAACTCTGACCTTAAGCAACTCTGATCTTCTTTCTATCCCTTCAAGTTTTCTTTTTCTGGACTTCTTACATAAATAGGAACACGTTAGAGGGGGTCTTTTGTGACTGACTTCCTTCTTTTAGTGTGTGTTTTATTGTTGCATGTAGGAGCCGTTTGTGCCTTTTATCATGGAATAGTTCCCACCATTGTGTTTCTTTTACATTTATTGTTAACATTTCTATAGAACAAGAATTTTAGAATGTGTGAGTGGATTTAGAGATTACAGTCATTTTCAGTAGATTTTTCTGGAATGATAACACTGTTCTGGCTGAGCTGTCTGCTATGGCCAATAGCCACTGTGACTTGTAAGTACTTGATTTGGACAAGGCAGTAAAATGTAAGCAATCAAGCAATAAAAACCAAGTTCACAATATAATCCTTCTGAAACTACTGCTGCTCTTCTGCATTCAGAATCTTGAACGACGGAGTTGCAAAGCCTCCTCCAGTCATGGGCTGTCCGTTGGTATACCATTGTCTCTGTGTGGTGAAATGAAAGGGCTAAGAAACATGTAGGGAATGCCTCCTCTTAGACACATTGCATGAGCTTCTTTGTGTTCTTTTTCCATCAGATTAGGACATTTTTGAAGTGGCCAGTCTTTCATTTTCCTGCTTTTTTTTTAAAAACCATAGTGTTTTGTACCATAGTATCCAGATAGAGGAGATGGTAAGTATTTATTGAAGGAACAATTTAATCATTTTTAGCTTTAATCATTCTTTCCAGTATGGTTCAACATCATACCATTATGAAGTATCTTTTTCAGCTGATGTGACTGATTTTCCTGTCACACTGTTGAGTTTGTGTTTCTCTACTATAGGAATGAAGTCAAGTGACCTCTTTGATGCATAGTCTTTTAAGAAGTATACCTGATTTCCTTCAATTAAAACAATTAAAAACTAAAGTCTTTTTTTTTCTTGTATGGACCTGTGGTAGCCTAATTGCAAGAAGCCGCACTGCAATCCCAAAGGCACATGGTTCAAGGCTTGAGCCTCTCCATGAGAGAGGGATGGGCAGTCTCCTCCTGTGTGATTAACTGCCTCTGATAACCCACTCTGATAACCATCTATGGGTCAGTTCTGACTCTGTGGTATACAACAACAACAATAACAATATGCTCAGATCTCTCTTACTTGGTCTTACAGACAAAAGCAGCCTCCATCACGCCTTTAAAATAAGACATTTATTCCTGAATTTGAAAGCATACACAGTTGGTCTAGTGCTCAACTGCTAACCATAAAATTGATGATTTTCAGTCTTATGTATTGAAGCTCATCATCAAGAAAGCAAAGATTCACACCACTGAGTCAGTTTATCATGATGCTGCTAGTTGGCCCGGTGAAAAGACATTGAGTTTGTTAACAAATTCAGCATGCTCGCTTTTACAATCAGCACTCTTGGCACCAGCAGCAAGGAAATCAAAAGACGAAGTGCATTAGGAAAAATCTACTGTGAGGGACCTCTTCTGAGTGTTGAAGAGCAAAGATGTCAGTCTAGAGACTAAGGTGCGCCTGATTCACGCCATGGTCTTTGCAATTATTTGTTACGCATCAGAGTGACTAAGGATGACAGAAGAAGAATTAATGCCTTTGACTTGTGGTGTTGGAGATAGTATTGAACATTCTACTGCCAAGAGAACTGGCAGGTATGTCTTGGAGAGAGTGGAGACAAGGTGCACCTTGGAGGCAAGGATTTTAAAACTCTGTCTCACATACTTTGGAAATATTGCCTGGAGGAACTGGTCCTTGGAGAAGGACACCGTGCTTGGAAGGGTGGAGACACAGCACAGGAGAGGAAGACCTCAAATGAGACAGATTGACTCAGTGACTGAGGCTATAGGAGCAGATGTGCCAAAAATAATGAGACTGGCTTGGGATAGGGCAGGGTTCAGAGCTATCGTGTGTAGGGTAACTATGAGTCACAGATGGCTTGACGGCATATAACAACAATTAAAACAACAGTGGTTTCAAAGGAAGAAAGTCTTGGCGATCTGCTTACAATAAAGGGTTCCATTGAGTTGCTTCCTGTGTTCAACAAAATATAACACTGCCAGTCCTGCCTCATTTTCGCAGTTGCTGCTGTGTATAAGTCCATTGTTAACAGCAACTTTTCTTTTTCCACCTTTACCAAACATGGGGTCTTTTTCTATGACCTGGTTCTTCTTTGTTTTTTTTGTTTTTTGTGTGTTTTTTTTTATTATGTTTTTGTGTGTGTGTACCGTCAAATCAGATCTGACTGGTACAGGAGGAGATTGTCCCTCCTTCCCTGGCAGAGCATCTGGTGGGTTCGAACCGTGCGCCTCTGGGATTGTAGTTGCAGTTCCTTACCACTAGGACCTGGTTCTTCTTAATCACATGTCCAAGAGTAAGTATACCTGTGTAAAGAGGACTCTGGCTGTCCTCTTTTCTAAGACATGTTTGTTCATATTTTTGGTAGTCCATGATGTATTCTATCATCTTTCCAACATCATAATTTAAATGCATCAGTTCTTCAGTCTTCCTGGTCATTGTTCACCTTTTGCATGCATACATTATGTTAGGTGCCATCAAGTCTACTATGATTCATAGCAACCCTGTGAACAAGGTATTGGAACCGTGCCCTGCCCTGTGCCGGCCTCTTGATCGCTGACGTGCTCAAGCTCCTTATTACAGTCACTGTGTTATCTATCTCCTTGAGGCTCAGCCTTAGTTTCACTGACCCTCTACGTACACGAAATGATTAGAAAATACCATAGCTTCGATCAAGCGCAACCTGGTCCTCAGAAGGACGTCCGTCCTTTTTAATCCTTTAAGGAGTCTTTTGCAGCAGATTGACCTGATGTGATAAATCATTTATCTTTTTTTTTTTTTTTTGGTAATATATTAGTTCCTGAATGCTGCTTACTTGGGAGTTGATTATGGATCCAAATAAAAAAAACCTTTACTAGTTCTTAATATTCTCTATTTATCATCATGTTCTTATTGGTTCAGTTGTGAGGACTTCTGTTTTCTATACATTGAGGAATCTGTTCTGAAGGATTACATCTTCATCAAGAAGTGCTTCAAGTCCCTTTCACTTTGAGCTATCAAGATTGTATCATCCACATACCCCTATTTATGAGTCTTCCTCCAATCCTAAAGCTGTGTTCTTATAGTCCAGCTCCTCAGATTGGTCACTCACCAAATTATGGTGAAAGGATACATCCCTAAAACACATCTTTCCTGACTTTAAACTATATAATATATTCTTCTTCTGTTCTATTGATTCCCCCCCTTAATCTATATACAAGTTTCTAATGAGCATTACGAGATGCTTTGAAATCCCCATTCATCTCAACATCTATAATTTATTATGATGTATATGGTTTAATGCCTTTGCATGATGGTTAAAACACAAGAAAACAGCTTTCTGATCTCTACTTTCAGGGTTATCAACAGGGTTATCCCTCATTCCAGATCCATGTCGGTTAAGGAGTTCAAGGCAGTTCTCCTCTGACACATTGGGTTGGTTTGTGTTGGAATCACTTTCCTTTACTCAACATGCACAACAATGTAATTTTTATCAGATCATATGATTTTCTGAAAGTTACAGATAACCTTTTGTTACTAAAATAAGCTTTACCATTAATTGCATTTGAACAAGACTGTACTTTGTTCCTCAGATTTAAAGGCAACAGCGTGACCTAGTGGTAAGGAACAGTGTTGCCAGTCCAAAGACACATGGTTCAAATCTACCAGCTGCTCCACAGGAGAAAGATGGGAGTCAACTCCCATGTGATTTACCCGCTGGAGGGTCAGCTATGAGTTGGTTCTGATGCATTGATTTATTAAAAACAACATACTTTGTTCTTAATATTTAAGTAGCAGGGAACCCTCTGTATGTTCCAGTCCAAGCTCTGGCAGCTGCCCATCCGGACAGAAAAAGCAATAGGATGATGCTGGCCTTGGTATTGAGAGTGGGCCAGGATGGGGTACCACTCTGGCTCCACCTCGGGCCTGGAAACTTGTTCTTTATCCACTTCATCTCAGCATGTACCAACAGAACTACTCTCTTTTCCAACCAGTCAGTGATGTGACAGCCAGATGCCTGCTGTCACCTCAGTCCTTAATTCTGCCAACCATTGGAATTCTTAACTAGACTAGACACTTCCCACTTTCAGTCCTTTCCACTAGAGTATACACTCATCACAGGCAAAGCCATACTTTATTGTTGTGTTTATTATCCAGTTCTGAGTGTGGCATCTTAATGTTTGTTGAATAATTTCTTTGAGAAAACAGAATATGGAATAGAAAAAGTGAATCTTAATTGTAATTTTTAATGATTGTTGGTAATAAAGCTAATGTTTTCTTTTGGGTTTTATTTAAAGATATTCTGAAGTTTTAAGCCAACACTTCTACTCTGTGACTCTCTAGTATATAGCTACAGATTTAAAACCTTCCTGAGAGACAGAGAGATTAAGTAACTTGATCAAAATCGCGAGTTAAGTATCACAACTTGGAATAAACCCCACGTCTCTCTTAGAAGAGGTTTGTATCTACCTACACTGCAACTTTTCTAAATTACAGTGCTAAATTGTTCTAAATTATAGTGCTAAATTGTTGATCAAGGCTGATTTTTAGTATATTTGAAATCTTGGCTCATCACTCAACTTTTTATCTTTTGGCATTTACATTGTAGTTGACTATTGATAGAAGCTGAGTTTTGGTATAAATTTAGGGATAATACACCCTTTTGCAAATACTGTTTTAAACTTTGCTTTAGTTCATCAGTAATGTTAACCACACATAATAGATCCTTCTTTATTTTTCTTTCCATGTATTCCACCGTTCCATCCTTCACCCACACTGCTGCCTAGTCCTCTGTTTCCCCTCCTCTCTCTACATTCTCATGTAACGAAAATATGTGTCTCTGTTACAGGAATATACATAGATAGAGGTTTCTTGCTTTTGTTGTTTGTTTTTTTTAAAGAGAGAAAAAGGCTACCTATGCCTTTAAATGTGAGAAGCATATTGCAAAACCAATGTTAGACAGAAAAGAAATATAAAGGATAATTCGATGTATACCTGTGAAGGAATGAGGATTTGACAATTATTGTCATTTTTTCTAAGGTGTTTTCATCTAAAACTCAGATATAAGGAATTATTGGTAGCCCTGGAGATCAAGAATAGGACATAATGCACTCAAAGTATGTCCTGTTGGGAAGAATCTCAGTTCAGGAAACAGAAGAAAGCCCAGTAAAGAAATGAACAGCAGCAAAGTGAAATAACCCAATGTAGTTTGTGACTAGTTCTAGGTTAATTATAGCTACTACAGGAATTAGGAGCAGAAGCTTCAGATTGATTTACCTGAAGAAAATTATATGAGTGAGGGGAATTTCTCCCTGGTTTTTAAAGGGTGATTCACATCTAAACATGGGAGTAGACAAATGAAAAAACCATCTCACTGCTGTAATCTGTGGCCACAGTTTACTTTCCTGTATTTACTTGCCAGTTTGTCTCAGTCAGTTAACATACAGGATGTGATTTTTTTTTCTTTTTGAAATATAGTCTATTTTAAGCACTAGAATATCTGTCATATAAAGAAGGACATAAGATTATATAATCTGGAAGTGCTGCTTTCAGTATTACATACTGTGCAGTCTTTGTTGTTCTGGTTGGCACTTTCCTGACCAATATAATCTGTCATCACTTCTCTCCTGTATTATTTACTAGATCCTTCCAAGTTTCATGTTTCCTTTTGCCTGCAGGACTTTGGGCCTGTTCTTCTGCCTGGATCATTGCCCCTTACATGATTGCCTTCTCTTCCTCTTCATTTTTTCTGGGTTAATGTAGGGTTCCCCACCACCCCTCTCCCCCAGGAAGCCTTCTCTCATTTCTCAAATACTAAATTAAATTAGGTGCCCCTCCTGAATATTACTCAGCTCCACAATCAACACTCTTAGAACCAGCAGTCAGGAAATCAAAAGGTGAACTGCACTGGGAAAATCTGCTGTCAGAGACCTCTCCAGAGCACTGAAAACCAATGATGTCAGTCGAGAGACTGAGGTACACCTCATGCAGGCTGTGGTCTTTGCAGTTACTTGCTGTGCATCAGAAAGTTGAGTGATGACTAAGGATGACAGAAGAAGAATCTATTCCTTTGAGTTGTGGTGCTGGAGAAGAGTCTTGAACATACCATGGACCACCAAGAAAACAGCCTATCTTGGAGAGGGTGAAACCAATTTTCTCCTTGGAGGCTAGGATTTTTATTTATTTTTTTTATTCTGATTTATTTACAACATTTGAATACATTGTTTTTCACAAAGATCCTTCCCATTTCCTTCACCCCACCCACCCATAGAATTGTGCAACCCTATGATTAACACCTTAACCCACCATCTTCACCCCTCTATTTCTACCTACCACCCCACTGCCTTGGATGCTCATACTCATTCTGCAATAATGGGTTTATACAGTATTTGTCCTTGTGGGACTGAGAGCATTATGCTGAGGGAGGCTAAGATTTTGAAGGTCCATCCATACTTTGGGCACATGGCCAGGAGAGACCATTCCTTGAGAAGGACATCATGCTCAGAAGGGTGGAGGAACGGTGCAGGAGAGGAGGACTTCAGATTGATTGATACAGTAACTGGGTCAATGGGGGTTGGTGTGTTGGACTTAGTGAGACTGGCTCAGGACAGGGCAGGCTGCTGTACATAGGGTCACAGTGAATGGCAGGTGACTTGACAGCACATAATAGTATTCCCTGACTTAACTTTATACAGTGAATCCTGTAAGAGCTGGAACTCAGTGGCAAGGCCTTGTTTCTGGGTCTCAGAAGTTTTCCTTCATGAACAAGGTATACTTGTACCACTTTTTTGTTGTTTAGTGGAAAATATTTTCCTTCTCTTGACAGATGTGCTTTCACTTTACATATGTTCTGGTCCTCTCAGGTTCTACTGTACTTTGACTTTTCCTAATGACTAGCCACTAGGTAGTGGAGCTCTGGCGGTGTACCACTGACCCACAGGCTGCACTACTGCTGGTGTGAATCCAGTATCAGCTCCAAGGGAGAAGGATGTGTATTCTCCTCTCATGTGATTTACAGCCTCAGAATCCTGCTGCAGGGTTAGCTGTGTGTCATTTCTGACTTATTGGCAATGACTGGTGTTAGGTCTCTAGATATTAAATGCTTTAAGGTCAGAAAGATTCCGTTCTCTTTGTTGGTTGTTTTTCTTCCTCCTATGTCTTCAGTAGTATACAGTTTTCAGCCAATACTCATTGAACAGGACAATTTCTTTGGAGTCAGACTCAGTACCTTTTAGATCAATAAATGTCTCCTAATAAAAAAGTTTGTTTACTTCATTAAAATAGTTTATATTAGGGAGGAAAATGTGTGCCAATGAATAAGTGGAAATCCAGATTCTTTATAAACTTTAATTAAAATCTAAAAAAAAAAATAAAACGACTATGAAGATAATTCAATAAATATTTGTGTTCCTGCTGTACACTAGCCAGACACTACTCTCCTAGGTGCCATGGTTTCAGCAGTAAATAAAATAGACCAAAATATATATTTTGAAACAAATACAGACATTGTAGTCTGTACTATGTTAACTAAGGTTATCATGTAACCACATCTATTTAGACATCTTGATATAGAATCAAGTAATTTTTGTATAGTGAATCATCAACATGTTTGTTAATTTAGCTTTAACATTTTTTCTTCATATTTTTGTAATGCGTGGTCCTGTAAATATTGCTATATAGGCTATTTGCAATGCATGTGTGTTTTGTGTGTAGTATGTATATAAATTGTGCATATTTTTCTACCCTTTTATTTTTTAAATTTTTCTTTATTAATCTGTTATAAGCAGGCATTATTTGGATTTTTAGATTTTTTTTTAAATTTTATTTCATTACTTTTTGTGTGTGTACCATCAAATCGGATCTGACTGGTACAGCAGGAGATTGTCCCTCCTTCTCCAGCAGAACATTTGATGAATTCAAACTGTGTACCTCTGGGATTTTAGTGCACCTTCTTGCCACTAGGCCATCAGAGCTCCTCTAATTGATCTTTTTTAAAATAATCTCTTTTTAAATATTCTTTTAATCTATTAATATTTGGTGCAATTATATTTTTATTTTTGGGTTTTTTTTTCTTTTCATGCCTTTGCCTTCGCTTAGGTAATTTTTGTTATAGATTTTACTTCTTTGTGCATACCTTTGAGGTTTTAGATGATTATGTGGTTAAGTTTTATCAATAAAGTTTTGGGTTGAATTTCAGTTGTGTTTGTACCAGAATTCTAAGGATTCTTTGACATCACCTAAAGACTCTCCTAATTCATTTTCTTTTTAAAAAAGTATTAGTTTTATGTTCTTTTCTTCTTTTTTAAAATTTTTTTATTGCTATTTTAACAAAAGTTTACAGAAAGCTTGGATTTCCATTCATTCATTGTTGCACATTTCCCTCCCTATCCCTCCATGAAAGAGTCTTCATGGTTTTACATTCTTAAGCTCTTCAGATGACCTTGAGTATAGTCAGTTGTTAAGATTTCATCAATTTCTATAGGGTTTTTTTTCCCCTTGTTTTCCCTTTGTTTCCACTGTGTTCACTTTTCTTCTTGAAGAAATATAGCTCTAATAATAGTTCTTTCCATGATCATCAATAGATAATTCTTGATATGTTAAAAAACAACAACAACAAAAAAACACTTTTCCCTCATTGGTGAATGATGTTTGGCTCCGTATCACATTCTCAACACTTCTTTTTCCTCCCCTCTTGAAACATTCTACTTCATTTTCTTCTGAGCTCTGTTGAAGGCACCTGAGTTACGCTGTCAATCTGTTGTTCTTTGGAGACAATCTTTTTCCCCCTTCTAGTTGCTTTTTTGCAAGGTGGGATCAGTCCTTGGAGAGGAACGTGATGCTTGGGAGGGTGGAGGGACAGCAAAAGAGAGGAAGACCCTCGATGAGATGGATTGATTCAGTGACTGTGGTAATGGGAGTGGGTGTGACAGAAACAATAAGATTGGCACAAGATAGAGCAGAGTTTAGGGCTGTTGTACCTAGGGTTGCTATGAGCCGCAGGGCCTCTCAATGGCACATAACAACAACAAGCAACAAGTTGCTTTTAAGGAAGCTCTGGTGGCCTTGTGGCAATAAGCTGTGCTGCAATCCCGAAGAGACATAGTTCGAGGCCACCAGCTATGCCATGGAAGAAGGATGGGCAGTACTGCCTCTGAAAACCTGCTGGAGGGTCAGCTATGGGTCAGTTCTGACTTGATGGTACATAGCAACAACAATAGTTGCTTTTTTAAAAAAAAATAATTTAATTTTAATGAACATTTACAGAGATTTATTTATTGCCTGCAATTTCTCTCTTGTGTATATAATATGGGCTCATATTTAGTTCAATACTCTTTCCTTTTAAATTTGTGTTTTGAAGTATGTTGTCATTGTTGTCAAGTTGCTTGCAACTCGTAACGACCCTATGTACAACAGCTCTAAACCCACTCTATCCTGTGCCAAACCTTATTGTCTTTGACACACCAAACCCCATTACCCCAGTCACTGAATCAGTCCATCTCATCGACGGTCTTCCTCTCCTGCGCTGTCCCTCCAGTCTCCCTCTCCAGAGACTGGGCCCTCCTTGTAAGGAAGGATCATTTTCCATACCTATTTAATATGTATGCTGAGCAAATCATTCAAGAAGCTGGACTTTATGAGTAAGAATGTGGCATCAGGATTGGAAAAAGATTCATCAACCACCTCAGTTATGCAGATGACATAACCTTGCTTGCCAGAAGTGAAGAGGACCTGAAATGTTTGCTGCAAAAGGCCAAAGACTATAGCCTTCAAGAACTAGAAAATAAAAATCCTCATCACTGGTCCAATAGACAACATTATGATAGATGGAGAAAAGGTAGAAATTGTCTGGAGTTTCATCTTGCTTGCATCTACTGTCAACACCTTTGGCACCAGCAGTTAGGAAATCAAAAGACGTATTTCATTGTCATGGACCTCTTTTAGGTGTCAGTGCAAGACTAAGGTGCATGTTATTCATACCATGATTAATTACTTGCTATGCATTTGAAATGGTGACTAAGGACAACAGAAATGGAATGGATGCCTTTGAGTTATAGCGATGGAGAACGGTACTGCATATTCCATAGACTGCCAAAAGAACAAATGAATCTGTCTTGAGAAAGTGCATCTGAGGTGTTACAAGGAGGCAAGGATGGTGAGCTTATCTCATATTTTGGGCAAATTGTTTGGAGGATCTAGTCCTTGGAAAAGGACATCATGCTTGGAAAGGTGGAGGGTCAGTGAAAGTGAGGAGAATGCTCAGGGAGGTAGATTGACAACAGGGAGTGTAACAGTGGGCTCAAGAATACGAGAGATGATGAGGATGACATAGGATAAGGCAGGGTACCAATCCATTTTATTCTTGGGGTCACAGTGGGTCCTAGTTGACTTGGAGGCACCCAGCAACATTACCTTGGTAGTCCATAAAACAAGCATTACAGTTTCAGTTGTGTTTTTCCATCTGTATTTGCCAAAGGTGGGTGACTACTCCGCAGCCCTCAGGCCTGCCTTTAATTGTTTTTGGTGAAACATTCTTCAAGGTCTTGTAACCCTGGTATGCCCACTTGCTGTATAGAGGTAACTCGTGGTTGCTGTGAAGCCAAACACTGTGACACTGATGAGTCAAATGCGAAAATGGTTACCCTTGGTGGACAGTGTTTGGTGGAGCTCCCCGATTAAAACACGCTTGGAAGCAGGAGTGGCATCCACTTCCATAATAGCCTGCCTCTGGTAAACCCTACGAACCTGGAGAAAGGACGAAAGTTATTCAGATGTCCAGGACTTTTGTTCATAGGGTCGCTATGAGTCACCTATGGCTCGATGGCACTTAACAACAACATTTGCAACATTTCTAATTAGGTTTATTTATTCCTTTCCTTTTTCCTTGTTCTTATTTTTGTTACACCTCTACTTTATTTAATTTTTGTGTAGTTTTTAAAAAAATTCCTTGTGATGAGTCTTTCATTTATATCTTTTCAAGATATCTTGAATATCGTCAAGATAACACATTTAACATTTTGGCAAATTGCATTAAATGAAGTAAGAATGAGATGCATTTCTTTTCCGGTTACTAATTTTATGGTTTTTCTTTCTTTTTTTTTTTTTTTTTTTTTTTTTTTCTTTCTTAACATTAGATTTCTTCATTTGTTTTGCGATTTGTGTTTGAAACAAGTTTTTGGGTGGAACATATTTTATTTTGTTTCTGTATCTTCCCTCTCATCTTTTACCCCTTGTCTTGTTATGTTATGCTACTATAACAAAGATACCACAAGTGTATGGCTATCACAAACAAATTTATTCCTTAACAGTTTAGGAGTTAAAAATCCAAATTCCGGTTTCCAGCTCAAGGCTAACTTCCTCTTCCCATTGGTTCTGGCAAGGAGCTCTTGTGTCTTTCACACTGTAGACTCGGTGGTTCTTGGAGCTCTTCACGCATCTTGGCCTTTCAGGTGTCCTTGCACAGAGACTTGTGCCTGAAAGGACACACTCCAGTCCTGGGGAGTCTTCCTTGGCGGTATTGAGGCTTCCCTTTTTACCTCACTTTCCTGACTTTTTATCTCTTGTGATTTAAAAGGTATTTATTAAAGGCTATATCCTAGAAAAGCTCCTTTTATACCATATCAAGACTGTGATGAGATTAAAGGAGTTTCATTCCACCTGGAATGTTTATAGAGAAATTTGGTTTATCAGATCGTAGGGGAATCATTGCATACTTTCCACATTATGCCGTATGTTTGTGTATTTTGGGGAAACATGGTTCAACCCATGGTGCACCTCTCCTCATCTTCCATGCCCCAATTTAGTCACTTTATTAGGGATATTGGCAGATCCTGTCTTAGAGCCAGAGTGTACGTTGATTTGTGTTCTGACTTGAATTGAAGCGGTCTTCTACTTCCTAGATCAGCAGTTTCTGATTGAAACCACAGCCCCCTTGATCATGGTTTGATTGCCCACTTTGTTATTTTCTTATTGGGTGGTGGTTCTGTGACTAAGGTGTTTGACTATTTAGCAGAAGGTTGGTGGTTTGTGGGAGAGAGTTTAGGTAGTCTGCTTCCATGAAGATTTACAACCTTGGAATCCCATTGAGGCAATTTTACTCTGTCCTGTGTTGATTTGAGTTGAAATTGGCTCACTGGCAGTGGGTGTTGTGAGGAAAGGAATCCTGACAATCGCCAGAGCATTAAGTAATCTGACAGATTTCTGATCTCTCTCTCTAGCTTGGCACTTCTCAGCCTGGAAACTAACAAGCAGCTGTAGCACTGCTCAACATTTTTTAGTTTCTACACTGTTTCTCTGGCACTGAAGGCTTTTCTATTTTATTTCACCTATATCTTTTATTATTATTGTTATTATTTTCTTTTTTCTACTTCATTTGTTTATTCTTCATGGTGGTTTTAGTGGTCCTGTTAATTTTGAAGCTTTGCTTTACCCGGAATGGTGAAGTATATTTTAAAATGCGTAGTCTGGAATGGATTTCTTCTAAAGAAGCCATGTTTATTTCTTTTGTCTAAAAATGTGATTTTATTTCTTTAATATTTGGCCAGAAATACCTGTAATAACATTTTTTTTTCACATAGCATAGACTTTATGTCCATTATAGAACTAGAAAATATAACAGAATATACACATTCACACAAATACAGACATTTGTTTGTTTTGCCACATCCTAGAAATAGCTAGTGAAGTGTTAGATATTCATATTTTACATGCACATTTAATATATTAATATTCGTATTTTGAAGACCCAGTCTAACTCAGTCTTTACTTTGTAGGTGAAGCCGTGAGTGCTGGAGATGCATTATGTGAAATTGAAACTGACAAAGCTGTGGTTACCTTAGATGCAGGTGATGATGGCATCTTGGCCAAAATAGTGGTGAGTTTTGTATTGTTTTCTGTACGAAAAGATTTTCTAAATTTACTGGTTTTGAAATAAAATGTTTTTATATACTGTTATGTTATCTACTATACCCATTCCTTACTTATTAAGATCGTGATGATCAAAAGACTTAAGTTGTTAACGTGAAAATGGAGGATTATTGTATTATTACATAACTGTCAAACTGCTGAGAAACTGCCTACATAACCTTAACCATCATAGCTTCTCACTTTGGTACCTGTTACTTATCTGAAATGTAATTCATGTGAAAATTAGTAACAGTTGTTTTTGTTAGGGTCTGGCAAGTCAGGTACCATCAATAGTGACCCTGTGAACCTGAACCCTATCTTGTGCCATCCTCATGCTTTCTGACACATTCGAGCCCATTGCTGCACTGTGTCAACCCACTTGGTTAAGACTCTCCTTTGCTGTTTTTGTAATTAATGCATATATGATTAATGTGAAAAATAGTAACCATAGATTTCTTTCTGTTGTAACTACACAATGTTATATTAAATAGTTCTAAGTGAGGAGCAGGTGTATTTAATATATTTTTATTTAAAGTGTTTTGATATCAAGGTCCCACAAACCCCAGTTATGATAAAATTCTTTTTAACTGTGACAGTGATATATTTTCTAGTGTAGAATGAATGAGAAGCGTTGTGATCTAAGAGATGAAGGAAAGCTATTTGAGGTGGACTCTGAAGACAAAGAAGGTTGATTAATGTTTAGACCTAGAAAGTATCAGACTTGTGGTTGAAGGAATCAATATGAAAGAGTATTTGATACCATCACATGAAAACAAGAAATTGTAGCTATATAGATCTTTGAACCTCCCAGGATGGGAATTGTATAAAGTATCTTTCATTTAATCCTTATCTCCAGGAAAATGAGTCTTAATTTGTCCTGTGAAGATTGTTGTCTGTAGACTTTATAGCCACAGTCAGTTTGCTTAGTTTAGTAATTGCTCATCCTTATAGTTTGGACTTTATCCCTAATTTTTATTCCTAATTTGAAGCGGTTTTAATAAACAAAGATGTATTCATAGTATTTTATTTATTTGAATATAGCTGAGTTGTCAGCTGATCTGTATGAAGAAGAATGTGGCATAAGAATTGGAGGAAGACTCATCAACAGTTTACGATATGCAGATGACACAACCTGACCTGCTGAAAGTTAGGAGAACTTGAAGTGCTTGTTGCATGAGATCAAGAATTCAGCCTTCAATATGGGTTATATCTCAACAGCTAGAAAACAAAATTTCTCAACTACTGGACCAATAAGCAGCATCATGGTAGATGCAGAAAAGAATGAAGGTGTCAACAATTTCATCGTACTTGGTTCTACTAGCAACATGCTTGACACCAACAGTCAGGATATCAGGAGACAAATTTGTGTCCACAATAAAAACCCTTGATACCAGCAGTCAGGAGATCAGGAGATGTATTCCATTGAGAAACTCTACAATTAGGAACCTCTCCAAATTGCTGAGGAGCAATGATGTTAGTTTGAGGACTAAGGTGTGCCTGATTCAAGCTGTAGACTTTTTCAGTCACTTACTATGCATATGAAAGCTGGAAAATGAGTAAGGATGACAGAAGAATTGATGCCTTGAGTTGTGGTGCTGGAGAAGAGTACTCAATCTCCCATGGACTGCCAAAAGAACAAACAGGTCTTAGAGAAAGTGCAGCCAGAGAACTCCTTGGAAGCAAAGATGGTAAAGCTTCATTCCCACATACTTGGGACATGTTTTTAGAAGAGGCCAATCTTTGTAAAGGGCCATCATGCTTAGAAAAGTGGAGGGTAGGCAAAAGAGAGAAAGACTCTAACAAGATGGATAGAGTGACCGCAGCAGTGGATTCAAGTATGTCAGAAATGATGAGGATGTCACAGGATTGGACAGGGTTCAGAGCTGTTGTTTAGAGGGTCACTGTGAGTCATACTTGACTGGAAGGTGCCTAATAATAATGAATTAACATCTTTAAAAAAGCACTCATTGCCATTGACTCAGAAGTGACTCATAGCTGACCATCCAGTCATCTCACAGGAGGAATGCCCATCTTTCTCTGGTGCAGCTGCTGATCCTTCAGAGAGACATCTTCCTTCAAACACCACCATCAGAGCATAAAAGTGATTTTTTAAAATGTGATCTTTTTCTGTATATTCTGTATTACTAATAAGTGTTCAAAATTTGGAGGAAAATGCTTTTAAATCACATATATACAGTGATTATAATCAGGTAAGACATTAAAAAAACAAGTACAAAAAGAAGAAAATATTTGGAAAATTAGCACTTTTGTCTTTAAGACATTGAACTAAGTCATCCTGCTTCATCTTTTATTTTTCTAGAGTTAAAAAGTTTTCTATAATGTGTGTGCCCTTTTTATAGTGGAAAGTAAGGATTAATTGTGCAAAGTAAGTAAATAAAATGCTTAAAAGCATGACTCTTTAGAGTCTGTGATGGAGACTACTGCCCACCATGTTTCTTTTTTAGATCCACAGTTCTTAGTAGATAGCATTCATTGGTTCACAATGGTTAAAGCACTGAGCTGTTAACCAAAAGGTAAGCAGTTCAAACCCACCAGGAGCTCTATGGGAGAAAAATAAGGCAGTCAGCTTCTATAAAGGGTATACCTTGATGCCCTCTGAGTCTATTCTACTTGTCTTGTACTTGGAAAATCAACTTGGTGGCAACAGATTTTTGGTTTTGTTTGTTTGTTTATTTTGAAATGAAGACTTTAACCTGGAGTCACAAGGCTGCCTAAAACTAATACAACATATATATCAATAAGCTCTTCTCTTTAATAGCTGTGTGATGATGATTGGAAAATTCCTTAATTAATCCATAGTGAAATAGAGCTAACGTAACCACATGTCATAGGATGATAGGAGAGACTCTATGAGAATACCTCTATGCACATCACAAGACCTATCACCATGTGCTCAATAAATGTTGTATTGTCATTATGATTATTGTTTACTCAGCTCTTGGTGTTTACTAATTTGTATTGGTCACTTGTAGCAGATAGTATCTCTTTTTTGTACCTGTACAGTTTGATTTTTTTTTTAAGCGAGTCGCACAGGCCTTAGGACTTTTTGGATCTGTTTTTAATTCTGAGCTACAAGCTTACTTCTCCTTTGAGCATGAACGGAAAGCCTTCCTTTGTTATGTTATAATCAAAGGCCACACTTTGGAACATTATACTCTAATTAGTTAGCGATCACTAAGCAATTTGTATTGTCATTCCTGTTTCTTTATAGAAAATTCCTGTTCCCTTTGTTCTAATCATTTAAGTCTTGTTGTCTGTTTTCTAATTTATCAAATTTCTTTTAGTTGTCATCTGCCTTATTAACAGCCGTGTTGAAACACATTGCTATCTGCAATTTCATACAACTAATTTGTTGGAAAAAATAATAGAAAGCTCAAGTTTCCATATCAGTATAAACGGATAAGATATAACTATTCATGCCAAAGATAAATTCATTGCTTAAATTATGCTGTATTTTTCCAAAGCAAAAGATTGTTTAAATTAACCATACGTAATAAACTTGGCTATATTTTATTGCATTCGCTTTTTGGCAATCTCTGCTCTTTGCTCTAGCTCTGGATCGTATAGCTTTGAAACTCCCAGAATTGATAACATTTTCTGTTTTACTGCTTAGTAATGCGTTTCAAATCACTAACAGTGCCAGTGGGTCACTGGTGCCTATTTATCTGGCCTCTAATGCCTAACAGTTTTAGGAGCACAAACAGCGATTTTCCCTGCCAGAGAGAAAATGGTGTTTATCTGTGACTTTATTATCTTCCACATACATTTTAGATAATGGGAATGGCAATACCCACTATGTTTATGTCACAGTGTATGCAGTTTGGGGAGAATAAAATGAGGGAGAAAATGAAGGAGATATCACCAGTGCTTTGCTTCTGATCTGTTTTTTATCTTTGTTTTTCTAATATAACACTCACACCCTTCCCCATTCCACCAAGAGTTATTTGTCTTTCAGTGGAGACTTCTTACTAGCATATATAATGAAGTGATTCTTACAGAAATAGGGAATAAAAGATTTTTGCTTTAAAAATCAAGGTATAGGTAATTGAGCCTATTAAAAGACAAAGGATAATCTCTAACACTCTAGTTTTTTCTTTTTGTCCACATTTTTAAAGAATTGAGAAGTTCGGTCTCTTTACTGTAATCTCTAGTCATTTAGAAAGCTTTGCTCATTATTATTTTTTTTTTTAATTTGTGTGTGTGTGTACCATCAAATCAGATATGACTGGTACAGGAGGAGAGTGTTCCTCCTTTCCAGCAGAGCATCTGGTGGATTTGAACCGTGTGCCTCTGGGATTGCAGTACATTTAAAGAGCTTTATATTCTTTCTTTTCCTTCACAACTTTCAGGGGATTTTGGTGCTTTTTAGATATGTGCATGTAAATTCCATTTTATATTGGAAATATTTTTTATATTTTAACTTTTTTGTTATGTTGTTGTTATGTGCTGTCGAGTCTCTTGCGACTCATAGCGACCCTATGTACAACAGCCCTAAACTCCGCTCTGTCCTGTGCCAATCGCACCGTCTCTGACACTCCCATCCCAATTATCCCAGTCACTGAATCAGTCCACCTCATAGAGGGCCTTCCTCTCCTACACCGTCCCTCCAAACTCCCAAGCATGATGTCCCTCTCCAAGGACCAGTCTCTCCTCACAACATGTCCAAAGTATGTTAGACGAAGCCTCAGAATTCTTGCCTCCAAGGAGCCACCCGGTTTAACCCTTTCCAGGACAAATCTATTTGTTTTCCTAGCAGTCCATGGTATTCTCAATACTCTTCTCCAGCACCACAGCTCAAAGGCATCAATTCTCCTTCTATCCTCCTTGGTCATTGTCCAACTCTGATGCATAACAGGTGATTGGGAAGACCAAAGCCTTTATCGGGCGGACCTTAGTCTCCAGAGAGACACCATTGCTCTTCAGTACTTTGGACAGGTCCCTAACAGCAGACTTTCCCATGGCAATGCACCTTTTAATTCCCTGGCTGCTGGTGCCAAGACTGTTGACTACAGAGCCAAGCAAACTAAAGCTGTGTACAATCTCAATCTCTACAATCTCAATCTCTTCACCATCCATCCTGATGCTGCCAATTGGTCCAGTGCTGAGAATCTTTGTCTTCTTGACATTGAGCCTCATTCCATATTATAGGCTGCAGTCCTTGACACTCTGCAGCAGGCGCTTCAGGTCCTCTTCAGTTTCAGCAAGCAGGGTTGTGTCATCCGCATAATGCAGGTTGTTGATAAATCGTCCACCAATCTTGACCCCACATTTCTTCTCATAGAGCCCAGCCTCCCGGATAATCTGTTCTGCATATAGGTTGAAAAGGTATGGAGATACTAGGAAAAAAAAACACACCTCACCTCACTGTGATGTAGTCAGAACCTCAACTGGATTTTAGAGACTGCAAATTACATGGGAGGTGGTTGTAAAGCTGAAATGCTATGCATAGTGGTAATGAATTAATAATTGCTCTTCACACAGATAATGTTATGATTTTTTTTTCTATAATGGGAGAATGTTTTAAGTCTCATTTATCACTTGTACATTGTCATGCAGAACACCTTACTCTATTGAGGTCATTTGTCAATTACATCTTAAATATAGTTTCAGGAATTTGGGCAAACTAGGTGTTTAAAAGTATATACTAGTAAAATGGGGTCTTTGGATGGTACCTTATGTGGACTTTGTCTACTTTGACTTCCAGTATATATGTTGTTATATGCTGTTGAATTGAACTGACTCAACAGCAGGTTTTCAGGGGCTGTAAATCCCATAGGAGGAGATTGCCTATTTTTCTTCCAAAGAGCAGCTTATTGGATTTGAACCATGTACCTTTGGGTTGGCAACAGACTCTTTACCACTAGGCCCACAACTATCCCTGCAACATACATAATGTCACAGTATAATTAGTTATGCAAACCAGTACATTTTGGGAAACATAAGAGTGAGTTGTTGTTAGATGTTGCCTAGTCACTTCTGATTCATTGAAACCCTATATACAACACAACTAAAAAAACTGCCTGGTCCTGCACCCTTCACACAATCATTACCGCACAAAATAATTTCTTTTAAAAGGAGCAACACAAAGCTGGTTCCTATGAGGCAAAGCAAGATTATTGATGTCCCATATGTCCAATTTTCCCGTCACCATAGTTCATACAGAGTTGTATTGCTTGCCCATAGGTGGTCCCTTATGGCAGTTCAAATCCACCAGCAGCTCCTTGGGAGAAAGATGGGCAGACTTTCATAGCTTCTTGAAAGCGTGCAAATTTGCTGAATGAATGTCACTTATGAATTGGTTCCAACTCGACAGTAATGAGTTTGAGGTTTTTCACATATACTAGTCTGTCATCTTTATCATCTGCTCTGCCAGCCCAAAGCTAGGGGTTCAAATTCATCAGCTGATCTGCAGGAGAATGATGAGCAGTCTCTTCCCGTGCCATTTCCTACCTCTGTGAACCTGCTAGAAGGTCTGCCCAGTTCCAACTTAGGGGGCACAACACACAGTTCCTCCCCTCAGTACTTTCTTTTCCTGTCTTTGTGTTTGATTCACTCCGTAACCCCTGCAAATCCTCAAATAACTCACAAACCATGAGGGAAACAGCTCACTTGATGTGGAGGTTTGTTGTTCTTAGGTACCATTGGGCCAGTTACTCATAGTAACCCTGTGAACAACAAATCCGAATCCTGGCCTGTCCTGTGCCATCACCCAGTGCTCTGTGCCACTAGGGCCAGCCCTTCATAAAGGATGTTGGATGCTAAATTAACGAAACCTAGTGTTTTGAAATTTTTATTTATTGATTGGTAGTAAATTCATTGATAGGACTTTCATCAAATTGATAGACCAGATTTCAAAACTATTTTCAAATAAAAAATTCTTTGTGATATATTCATGATTGTTAATCCTCCCTTTACATGAATTTGAGGAGATTGAAAATACCACGGCACATTTCAATCCTAAACTGGCACCCCTGTGCCTTAGGACTTTAAAATAATGTCCTACGCAACTTTCTTTTTGCTTATATTTGTCTAACCTCTTATATCTCCGAAGACTGAAAAGATACCCTATGCATTATCTATCATTAACATAACAAAGACAACCCTTTCCCCATTAGGGTTATAACCACAGGTTAAACCCACCCGCTGCTGTCTGATCAGTTCTGAATCGTGGCAGGTTGACACACTGGTGTTCTCAAGCTGTGTAAATCTTAGTGGAAAGAGATGGTCCATCTTTCTCTCCTTTGAAGTGACTGGTGGGTTTGATCTGCCGACCTCTTAGCTGACAGTGCAACATATAACACGCAGCACAACTGGAGCTCCTTAGTAGCCACAGATAAAGGAGTTAGGATTCACAGCACAGTTTGGAAAATGTATTTCAATCCTTCACATGTAAAGTATTAAAAAACAGCAACAGTCACACCATCAGTCAGTCATCCTCACTAACTGCTCTTTCACTGTCTGTTTTGAAGGTCACAAATAGTTCTGATTTAAAGAAGAAAAAAACTGTTTGGATAATTGTTTAGCTTTGCATAGTTTTATTAGCCCCTTGAAAAGAAACTCTGGTGGTATAGTACATTACTAATTGCATTGTTGACCAAATGATTAGCAATTCAAATTACCAACTGCCTTCTGGACAAAGATGGGCAGATTTCGGTAAAAGATATGTGGCCTCGGAAGGCTGATGGAGGGTTGCTATGAGTCAGAATTTACTTGATGGCAGTGGTTAGTTAACACCGTGAATGGATTAAACTCCATCAAACAATTTCTATTGGACTGTAACGCTAGACTTTAACTTCACCATCCTTGGGATCATGATAAGCTTTACGTTACCTGTCAAGTTATTTTAACTAATTATCAGATAATTAATAACATGATGTCCCTGGCACATAAGCCCTGAAAACTAAGATGTGCCTGATTCAAGCCATGCTCTTTTCAGTTATTTGCTGTGTATCTGAAAGTTACACAGTGAATAAGGATGACAAAGAAGAATGTAAAATCTATTCAAATCTAGCTGCTCCACAGAAGAAAGGTGGGCAGTCTAGTACAATTGACAGTTGTTTCCAACTCAATGTATAACAACATGCCACAATCTCCAAAGAGCTAAGGCCGTGTGTCTCAAATGAGTTTAACAGTAAATTCCTCAGAAAAAAGGTGGGTCGCCTCCCCCCAATTTAAATTTATAAGACCACTGTTAACAAAAAGCTAAAGAAAGGTTTACACAGAGATAGGATCATTCTGGGTGTTTACTAATTATAGGTAGAAAGGGAAGGAACAGTAAAATTAATAACTGGATAGTAAAATTCTCACCCCATCAAATCAGTTGCGACTCAGAGCATCCCGCCATCCGGTTTCCATGACTTGAAATCTTAACTGGAGGAGATTGCTCATTCCTCTTCTGCTGGTGTATTTGAACTGCCTTTGAGTTAACCAACTTTCTGTGGACTCTGTGCACCATCAGAACTACAGATAAACAATAGGGGATAGATTATCTTTATTAATATAGATAAAGGAAAAGACAGTACAGCACTAAGGATGGTCATACTCTGGGAATTACTGTTAATACAAGAAAATGTGTCTGAATGATGGAAAAATCATTATGCTTTGTAAATTTTAGCTCAAATCACAATTTTAAAAAAAGAAAATTTATGACCAAAAACCCCTCCCCAAAATGTATGAAGGGTTGCCCCAAGTTGGAACCACCTTAATGGTATTGAATTATTATCTACAAAATCTGGAGAATAGAAGAATACCTCTGAAAGACCTTATTACACTAAAGGAGTGTTACCGTGTGCTGTCAAGTCAGATCTGACTCATAGTAATTGCCCTTCCAGAAGGTTTTCAGAGGCTATAAATTGCAGAAGAGAAGATTGTCCTGCTTTCTCCTGTGGAGTAGCTGGTGGACTTGAACCACATACCTTTGGGTTGGCAGTGCAACTCCTTACCACTAAATCACTTTAAAGGAAGAGAAAAGGCTAAGTGGATTCTCCTAAATTCATGTAAGTGATTTTAAAGGAAAAGGATAATAATGATGCAGATACTATTTTCATTTAACTTGTTGCCAAGTTATATTGCAGTATTTCACTTGTCTTTCTCCATAAAATTTGGGGTCATGCTTCTTGGTAATATTTTTTTTAATGAAAAAAATTAGATAAAATGGAATTTTATTTGACATTTAGATATCTTAAAAAAATTGACACGTTCTAAATATGCATTATCCTCTACTTTTGAAAGTGTCCATAATGTGTTGATAAGAGTGTGTGTTTGTGTGTATGTGTGTAGAAAGACTTTATAGGATTTTTTAAATTATTTTTTTTTAAAGTAAATTAATGCTTTTCATATGAGTGAGTTTCTTTGTACTTGGATATTACTGTTCTTGGATTGTTTAATGTTTTCCACTTAAAATTAGTTACACATTTGTTCTTGGGGTCTTCCACTTAAAATTAGTTATACATTCTTAGTTAGTTTTATTTAACCATCCCTTATGTACAGTTTGTGTCATCAGAGCGCTGTCTGTTCTCCATAAGTAATTAGTAAACTTAAAAAAGTTTCCTAATACCCAGAACTTGGGCTTTTTTTTTTATCTTAAGAACAGTGCACACACTAATAAGCATCAAAATTAGAGTTACTGGAAATGTCAAACCCGTTCCAGGAGTTATGCTTTCACTTGTAATTACCATAGAGAACGCCCTGTCTCCTGTCATCTTAATTATGCATTAAATTACATCTGTAATGAACTTCAGTTAAAATAATGGAAAGAGAATAATAGAAAATTTCAAGGAAAATGGCATTTTCTTCTAGTACTGAACTTTTAGATTTTATTTCTCAGATTTTGTAAATAGACATAAAGGGAAAGAAGTATAAAAGGGAAAGAAAACTATACCTTACATTATACAGGATAAGTTTAGTTATTTTTTTGTAGAGTAAGTTTACTGAAGAGATTTTTACCTACTAAAGTTAATTTCAGTAAATTAGACTAATTTGAGGAATTAATACCTTTTGAGCTCTTGGAATTTCTTTATACTGATTTCCAAAGCCATTGTTGTTGTTGATGACTGCCTTTGAGTCAAGCACTATTCATAGTGACCCAATGAACAAAAGGCCTGAAGCCCTCTACAACTATTGACATTTATCAAAGTTCATTGAGTTTCTGGAGGCATGTTGTTTAGGAAGTGGATACGACTCCTGCTTCCAATCCTAGGCCATTATGGGTGTCTAAAGAGCAGAAAATGGTACATAGGGGCCCAGGGGCATGAGCATCTTTCCGAAAGGGCCATAGGGAGTGATAATAGTATAACCCCTCACTGCCCCAGACCAGAAAACAGATAAAGAGCTCATAGCCCAGCCCTATGGTACTTGTAGGCACCCACCAGCAGCAAAAAAATTCTTTTATTTGTTGCTGACTCACAGACTCGCAGTTATAGTGCCAATAATGGAGTTTATTGGGAAAAGAAGTTGGAGAGAGGAGGAGGCAAAGAATATCACCCAAAATGAGTCCACGTTTTAGCCCAACAATTTCAGAGCACAACTCAGTTAGTTCAGGCTCCAATTTCAGTTCAGCAAGCAGCTGCTTTTCCTTCCATCAGCAAAGCCAAGAACAGTCCAGCCGTGGTCAGCACAGATGCAAGAAGCCTCAGGCCACACTTTGCCGTTTGTCCACAGCAATGCCACAGTCTCTCCACCACCAGGGTCTTACTGCCACAAGCCTTGCTCACCTCAAGTCTTGCTTCAAGTCTTTCTAGCCTCAAGTCTTACTGCTCATTGTGGGAAGCACTCCTTCACTTATCCTAGTCTCACAGCTGATGCCGATTTGCAAGGCTTTTCTGCAGTTAAAGTCGCTGGGAGACCAGAGGCTAAATTGCTAAAAAAAAAAAAAAAAAAAAAAAAAAAAAAGCCAGCTTTTAGTCTACAACCACAGCGGGAAAGACAAAAAGTTGAGATCTGCGACAGTATCCTGCTTCCAGTTTATCAGTTGGCATTGGAAAAAAGATGTTAATGATCAATGTTGATAGGAGCTGTTCAGTAGAGTATAACTTGTAATGACTCTATAAACTGTAGATCTGGAGCTTTCCCTGTCCTGTGCCGTTCTTACCATCTCTGATAGCTCTTATATATTTGAATGCCCTCAGAAAGTGAGGAGATTCCAGATTTTCTTCTTGATTACTGGAGGATCCATTGGAAACTGAAATGGGAGGCTAGTGAAAGAAGTTAGGTGTGGGGATAGAATGCACAGAGTATAAGTGGAGGGAGAAAGAGCCTGGTTGTAAGATTTTATCTCAAAATGAGCATTATTTCTGATCATTGTAAAACCATCCAGTGAAGGAATAAACTACTTTATCAGATACTGAGCCTTTCCATCTCTACCATTTTCTTTTTCAAATATAGGTTGAAGAAGGAGCTAAAAATATACAGCTAGGTTCACTAATTGGTTTGATGGTTGAAGAAGGAGAAGATTGGAAAAATGTTGAAATTCCCAAAGATATAGGTCCTCCCCCACCACCTGCAAAACCGTCAGTGCCTCACCCTCCACCAGAACCACAGATTTCTGTCCCTGTCAAGAAGGAACACCCACCAGGGAAACTCCAGTAAGTACACTTATTTGAATGATGATAAAAATAAAGATACTTGGAGTCTCTGGGGTATTTGATTCATTATCATGAAGCAGAAAGTCACTGGTCTTTCTTCTCTTGTGAAACTGAAACCTGGAAATGGTTAATTTACTATTGCTTGTTGAACAAACACAATTATTGAATACCTGTTAGGCTCCTTCTGCTGTAAGCCATGCTGACCCGGTAGAGAACAAAACCGTCTTTGTCCACATTGAGCTCAAATTAGGTTTTAGGATTCCAGAACTGCGTTCTGTATACTGGTCTTTGTGCTGTGTTCCTGTTCATGAAATTCCAGTTAACTGTGAATTCTCATTTTAAATATATAACTGACACTAATTGAAATTAGCTTTTAAAGATCTCTTCCTTTTAAAGCTATTCTGGATTTGGGTATCTTTTCTCATCTTCCCCCACCTCCCATTTTGTTTATCTCTAACACGGCTACTTTGTAAACAGTTTTGAATAGACAGCTTTAAATAACAGTGTCTGGAAAGTCTAACACAATTTTTTTATTTTACTACTTTATGTATATATACAAAATTCTTCATATAAAAATCTTAACTTCTGTTGACCTTAATAATGCAGATCTTTCACTTTTATTTTTTTTTAGTTTTCTTTACTATTGACAGATTTTAAATTTACAGTGTTTTTTTAAGTAATGGTTTTTAAATTCTCTATCTGATTCCATTGTGTTTCCTTCCTTCCCCTTCTTTTTCTCTACTTGCCATGAAAGTAAAAATGAGAATGTCTGACTCCAGTATCCTCACTAGATACCTAATGATCTTTTTGTCTTGCAAGTAAGTAATTAAAACAAGTGTCATTGTGTATTTCACTGTCTCCTGCAATCTTGGATTGTTGTTGTTGTTGTTATGTGCCGTCGAGTCATTT
>NW_006399779.1:13525779-13544836 GCF_000299155.1 Elephantulus edwardii
CATTCAGGAAGAGTGTAAACGGTCATTACAAAGACAGAAGAGGAAGAAAAGACCAAAATGGATGTCAGAAGAAACTCTGAAGATTGCACTGGAGCATAGAGAAGCTAAAGCACAAGGAACAATTCAAGATACTAAAGAGCTGAACAGAAGATTCCAAAAGGCTGCTCAGAATGACAAAGCAAAATACTCCAATGAAATTTGCGAGGAGCTAGAGTCAGAAAATCAAAAGGGCTGAACTCGCTCAGCATTTCTTAAGCTCAATCTTGGATAGCAGGGTATATTCTAGCCATCTAATAAAGTTTGTCACCATTAGAGGACTAATGTGGTCGAGGCACCATGGTGGAAGTTAAAAATCTTCTGCCCTAAAAATCTTCCAGTAGGAAACAGGAGTGGCATCCAGTTCCTAAACTACATGCCTCTGGAAACTATGAACTGGGAGAAACAAAGATAACTATGGGAAGACATTAGGTCTTTGTTCATAGAGTTGCTATGAGTCGTGCTTGATTCTACAGCGATCAACAACACCAACCAACCAGTAAGTTTTCATAACTTCCTCAATGCTCCCCTCACAGAGTTGCCAGCAGTTTTGTTTTTTCATTTACATTGTCTACTAATTTAACATAAAATCTCAAATTTTAGCCTTTTTCTTTTTTTAAATCTGAATATTTGGTGATGTTGGAGCCACATCAGCTAGAACTGGATTTTCCTGAAATACGGCAAGTGCTACGGTTGCCCCCTTCCCATTTGCTAGTTTTAAGCTTCTGGGCCTAGCTTGTTCTACTCATTTTTCTTTACCTGACTACCTAGGCATTTAATTTTGTCACCTTGCTTTCACATTTAGTCATATGACTTAAGTACGCCTCTGTTGCCTTTTCTCTGAAAGCAGTATAATTATTTTTTCCTCTTTTATTCTTCTGGAGCATCTGTAAAGTAAAAGTGTTTTAAAGTAAATACAAAAGACTTAAAAATGTAAAGCAACAATATTGTTATGTTTTTACTGATAGTTGCCTGGACAGTTACTACATTTAAAAAGATTGAGTCAAAATGTAACCTTTCTCCACTAATGAGTATTAATTTACTTTTCTTTTTAAAAAAAAAAAGTATTTCAAAGAGTAGTTAGATTTTTATGAAGATGTTCATAAAGTAAACCAGATTAATGAAAATTATTTGACTATGCCCATCTGTGGAAGTCATTTTAACTTTATAAGACTTTATTTTTTCTTATTATCAACACGACTTTTGATATTTACGTGTATTTGAATCCAATAGAAATGCTAATCAGTTCGATTAATCTTCACGTTTCCTTCTTAGGTTTCGCTTAAGTCCGGCTGCTCGTAATATTCTGGATAAACATGCACTTGACGCCAGCCAAGGCACAGCGACTGGCCCTCGGGGAATATTCACTAAAGAGTATGTGTGGGGTTTTGTATTAACCAATTCCATTTATCATGAACATCTTTTTTTCTAAATGTGTTTCAGAATAAGCTTATTCAGTGTTAAGATTTAAAAGAAAGTGAGTCTCCTTTTGTACTTTGTATATATACACACTGGTTTATTTCTAGAATGCAAACACATTGTTTTTCACACCATTTCCTTCCTATTTTCCTTACCCTCCACCCATCAAATTGTGCCACCCTATAATTACCCCCCTAACCCCCGCACATCCTCACCCTTCTGCTTCCACCCTCCCTCTACCTCGGATCCTCACACGCATTCTACAATAATCGTTTTATTCTCCTTTTGTACTTAGAATTGCAAGATTTGTTTTTTTCTATGCAATATTTAGTAGCATTCCTGAAGAAACAGTTCTTGCCTTAATGAGTGAACTGGATCTTTTAGAATGGTGATAAATGCTAGACAGTGGGCTTTATATTGTTCTAAGTTTATTTGAAATAATTATTCAGTTGTTTCTAAAACATGTAATATCCTTTTTTTCCTTTGGTTATTGCTAAGTTTCTGAAAGGATGCTCTATCCTGCGCAGCCTGACAGCGCATGTGTCCGTGAATGCTGAGTAGCATTCTTGGAAGGTGGCGAAGAATTAAGGGTCAGACTAGTAAGCAGAAGTGTAATGAGGCTGTAGTAGTCAAAGTCCTTCTTGAAGATGCTGAGTGCATCTTCATGGTGGCTGGATAGTTTGGTGAAGGAGAAGAATTGTGTAACATCCTGTAGAATGTAAGCAGTGTCACTGAATTACACATGTAGAAATTGATGAGTATTTTATTACATGTGTTGCTGTAGTCCGTAGGGCATTACACTGCTTAACTAAAGGCTTCACCCCATTGTCATTCTGATCTACTGTAGCTCCAAGAGGAAAACGGGCAATCTCCACCCATGTAGTGTATAGCCTCAGAGATCCTCTAGGGGGCCCGGCTGAGTTCATTACCAAATTCAAGAAAATCCTGTTGTGGTGGGGCCACAGAAGATGAGGTCTAAGAAAGGGTTTTTGAGATTAGGCGACCTTTTAGAGGGCATTTCATTAGTGTGGCAGCTGAAGAAGTAAATCTTTTCTTCCATTTCCCTAATGTAAGAGACAAGAAGGGCAGTGTCCTTGCAGTGTCCTTGCATGCACTTGACTGTCTGAAAGCCTGCTGAGGGTCAGCTGTGAGTTGGTACTAACACCATGATGCACAACAATTCCCCAAATACTTAATACACATATAATGAGCATGAGTTATATTAGCACTGTAACATAACAAAAAATAGATATAGATACCATAGTGATACTAAAAGAGGGGGTTTTTTTTATGTGGTGGGGCTTTTTCTTTCTTTTTTTCTTTTCTTTTCTTTTCTTTTTTTGCAATTTTCTTCTTCAGCCTACTTCCCAATTCTCTTCACTGCCCTCATTCTGAAACTTCCCCCAGTTAAGGAATTCAGTCTTTGGATGTGGGCCTTTAAAGTAAGAAACCCTTCAGACAGTTTCAAGAGAAAAGTAGATCCATAAAGCATGCATTATTGAAGGCCCCTGACTTTAAAGGTGCCTGTGTTTTCAACATTATGGTGACCTTTGGAACATTATGGCCTGCTATTATCTACAGAAGTGTCATCTTCTGATATGACTGAAAATTTGCAGGCTTTGGCATGAAGCCACCCTCAAATTCTTGAAATAGTGATGGACAGTTTTCCTCTACAGTTTGTCAGCTGATATGAAGGTGGAGTAGAAAACTCAGTTCTACCCCTGAGGAAGCATTTCTGATCCATTATATTTATGAAGAAAACCAGAGGTGTCAGGTTGCTGCTTTATTTTACATAAAGACACAGGTATTGCTCAGAATGTTGTTGTGGTGGTGGTGGTGGTGGTGGTAGTGGTGTACTGCTGACCGACCCTCCATGTGGGTTTACAGAGGCAGTTAATCACATGTGAGGAGAATGCCCATCTTTCTCCCACAGGGTAGCTCCTCATTTCAAACTGTGTGCCTTTGGTTTGCAGCAAAACTCCTTATCATTTGGCCACCACAGCTCCCTGTTGCTCAGAATCGATTTACAGAAACATACATAGTTTACTTCTGTACGTAAGAGAAGTACTTGTGACCATTTGAGGAAGGCAAATGCTGGGTCTTTCTTAGGAAGAACACAGTTTTTGTATTCTTTGCTTTGTAGTCTCTACAGAGTATCACCATCTTAACTACTGCCACTGTACCCCCCAAATGTTAGCTGTTAACGTTTGTAATTGAGATGAAATTAAGCTGCCTGCTTAATGTATAATCCAAGTTCCTTGAATGCCTTGTTCCCCTTGTACTCCCAACACCCGAAATATAGTAGGTCCTTGAGAAATACTGACCTAGTCATGACTTTTTTCATAGGTAATAAAGTAAAATTTACAGCCCAGCCTTTCCTTGCTGAGATTCTATGTAATGAAGACTCCAGGCCAGGCCTTCTCAGAATTCTGCCTACTTTACTGCCTTGTTTCTCTGTGTCACTTGATTTGTTTTGGGGGAAGAGAATTGTCATCTGAAATATGCTCAACAAATGGTGGGCTTTTCCTGTTTTTTAGTTCTTTGGTAAACAGTACCAAAATAGTAACTATATTTGAGAAATTTTTAAAATCCCTTTTAGCTGTGTTTCACCCTGAAGTTGTTTTTAAATTATGCAAATGAGTTTTTTAATTTATTGGAAAGTTCTTCTCAATTAGTTGTCGTAAGATGTTAAAATGTTCCAAAAAGCTATTTTAAGAGAATGTGTTAATTTATATCCCACTGTAACAGCATAGTAAATGGAGGATTTGGCATACTTCGCAGTCTAATTATATCCTGTAAAATACAAAGGTAACCTTTGCTTTACAGAGAGATGGCAGAGGCAAGTCTGTAGTTAGTCATTTTCCATAACTATTGGCTATAAATACTGATTTATATAAATTTTAGTAAAAGTTCTAAGTGATAACTACAATGAACTTGATACCTTATTGTCTTGAAAATATTATTTCATAAGTATAAAAAAGGCAGATGTGGTTTTCTTAATTACCAACTGTACCCTCTCTGCCCCCAAAACAACTTAAAAATTACTATCTATACAAGCACTGTGATAAAATTATAATTGTTTAGATTTTGAAAATGTACAAGTATCTTAACCAGTGAACAGTTAATATGAATCCCCTGTCTTGGTTTATTTGTGCTATTGTCATAGAAATACCACAGATGGATGGCCTTAGCAAACAAGTTTATCTTCTCACAAATAGAAGTCTAGAAGGCCAAATATAACGCACTGGCTCTATTGAAGGCTTTGCCTCCTTGATTACCACACGTCTTCCCCAGTGTGTTCTTGCTTGTCTCTGAGTTTATACTGCTTCTTTGATATCTCAAAAGCAATTGGCTTAAGACACATCCTACAATGGTAATAACCTCATTAACATAAGAAGGAAAACATCTATCCCTGATAGGATTATATCCACACGTATCTGGGTTATGATTTACAGCACATGTTTTGGAGGGTATACATGAGTACTTAACACTGGGTAGAGACTAAAATTCACTTTCCAGCTCAAATAATTCGTTTTTGAATTATTAGCTTTCACATTTATATATTTATATGTTATCCTCTTCATCTCATCTCTGTTTCCTAAAAGCTAATTTTGTTGCTAAACAAGAGTTATCTAATTCCATTTTTCTCTCCAGAGACGCCCTCAAGCTGGTGGAGTTGAAAAAGATGGGCAAGATTGCCGAGTCCAGGCCAGCGCCTGCTGCCCCTGCCCCTCCAGCCACTCCCACAGCACCTTTACCCACCCCGACCACCACAGGGCCATCCTATCCTCGGCCAATGATCCCACCAGTCTCAATTCCTGGACAGCCTAATGCAGTGGTAATGTCATCCAAATAGTTGTGGTTGGTTGTTATTTTGTTTTTAAGGTAAAACTTAAAGATAGATTTACTAGAAAGTTACATCCCAGAGGAAGGGACAGACCTTCCTCCTTGAAAGGAAATATAGAGGAAGTTCCAAGTGGATTTTTCATTTTCAGGAGAGTTAGAGAAGAAATATTAAGATATTAATGTTTGTTTTATAAGTACTTTTACCAGTCCACTGTGTTAGTATTTAAAAGTGATAAAGAGAAAAAAAACCCAGACACTTCAGATACTTTATTTGCATATCTCTAAGCATAAACAAAGTTTATCTGTAAAGTGCTAACTTCCAAATGCAAACCATACCTCGTTTTATTGCACTTTGCTTTTCATGGTTCATTGAAGGTTACAGCTCTTAACTGATCAAGTGTGTTGGGTGTCGGTTTTCCCAAGGCATGTGCTCATTCCATTTTGATAATCCACAGTATTTCAAAATACTATAATGGCTGGTGCACACTTAATAGATGATACTGCAATGGAAGCATAACTTTAATGTGTTCTGGAAAGCTAACACCTTCATGTGGCTCCCTTTATTGTCATACTCACTTTATTTTGGTAACCTGGAACTAATAATCTGCACTATTCTGATACATAACTGAATAATGTCAGTTATTCAGATTTAACTTACCCTGAAGTCTGCAACTAGTTGATTGTCCTAAGCACTGAATACTTCCTTTGTGGTATGATTTGGTAGATTTACTTTCATTATTTTGAGAAGGAAATGGGGTGCATAAATATTGACATACTAGGTATTGGCGAAATGAGATGGGATATTTTGAATCAGATGATCATGTGATCTTCTATGCCAGAAATGAAAAGGTGAGGAAAAAAGGGGTTAAGAAAGTAATTTCTGGATCCATCTTGAAATACTATATTGTGACAGGATATTATCCATACTCATATAAGGAAGTCCAGGGAATACCACTATCATTCAGAAATATGCACCAGCAACCAGAGCCAAAGAGGAAGAACTAGAAAATTTCTACCAACTTTAGCAGTCAGATATCGATCAAACATGCAATCAAGATGTATTAGTAGTGAGCGACTGGAATGCAGAAGTTGGGAATAGAGAAGAATCAATAGTCAGAAAATATGAACTTGGTAACAGAAATGAAGCTGGAGATAGAATGATAGAATTCTGTACTTCAGTGATTGATTTATTGCAAATACTCTTTATAAGAAACATAAATGCAGGCTATACACATGGATTTCAACTGATGGTATGGATAAGAATCAAATAGATTACATCTGTGTAAAGAATCACTGGAGAAGCTCAATACCAGATGTGAAAACTAGGCCATGTGCTGATTGTGGAACAGACCACCAACTACTCATATGCAAGTTTAAGCTGCAGTTAAAGGAAATTAAATCCACAGAAACCAAACTTTGACCTTGAGTCTGTCCCACTTGAATTTTAAAAGCACCTCTGAACAGGTTTGAGGCCTTGAACACCAATGAGCAAAGCTCCAAATGAGCTGTGGGAGGATATAAAGAATATCATCCATGAAGAATGCAAAAAGTCATTACAAAGCCAGAGGAGAAAGAACAAGACGGATATCAGAAGAGACTCTGAATATTGCACTAGAGTGCTGAGAAGCCAAAGCAAAGGGAAGTAATCAAGAAATTAAGGAGTTGAACAGAAGATTTCAAAGGGCAGTGTGGGAAGACAAAAGTATTGTAATGAAATGTCCAAAGATTGAGCTGGAGTAAGAAAATCAAAAGGGCCAAATTCACTCAACATTTCTTAAGCTGAAGGAATTAAAGAACAAATTCAAGCCTTGAGTTGGAATATTTAAGGATGTTTTGGGCAGTATATTAAATGGTCGAGGAAGCATTAAAAAAAGGATACGGAGTCATTGTACCAAAAAGATTTGGAGGACACAGAAGAAATTTTGTGAAACAACATATTAGCCTGTGGTAAAGAAGGAATAGAGTCAAGCTTCTCTGAAAAAATTGGCAAAAAACAAGAACCCAGGAATTGATGTCACACTAGTTGACATATTTTAACAAACAGATACTGCCCTGGATGTGCTCACCAAGGTGTGCCAAGAAATGTGGAGGACAGTCACCTGGCCAGCTGAATGGAAGAGATCTGTACTTGTTCCCGCCCCTAAGAAAAAATGACCTGACAGTGCAGAAATTATTGAACAGTATCATTAATATCACATGAAAGCAAGATTCTGCTGAAAATTATGCAAAATGACCAGAGAAGCACATCAACAGAGAACTGTGAGATATACAGGATGGGTTTAGAAGAAGCTGTGGTACTGGGATATTATAGCTGATGTTAGATGGATCTTAACTGAAAGCAGAGAGTACCAGAGAAATATCTATCTGTTTCATAGACTATGCAAAGGCATTTGACTGTGTGGATCACAACAAACTGTAGCTAACTCTGAGAAGAATGTGAATCCCAGAACTTTTGATTTTGCTTATGAAAACCTATATTTGGACCAGGAGGCACTTGTCAAAACAGAGCAGGAAAACACTGCATGGTTCAAAATCAAGACGGGTGTACGCTAGGAATATGTCCTGTCGCCATACTTTTCCAGTCTGTATGCAGAACAGATCATCCAGGAGGCTGGGCTCTATGAAGAGGATTGTGGCACCAGGATTGGAGGAAGACTCAACAACTTGCATTAAGCAGATGACACAACCCTGCTTGCTGAAACTGAGGAGGACCTGGAGCACTTGCAGTTCAAGGATTGCAACCTTCAATATGGATTGAAGCTCAACATCAAGAAAACAGAGATTCTCACCACTGGGCCAATTGGCAACATCATGATAGATGGTGAAAAGATTGAGATTGTTAACAGCTTTAGTTTGCTTGGCTCTACAATCAACACTCTTGGTACCTGCAGCCAGGAAACTAAAAGACAAATTGCATTGGGAAAATATGCTGTCAGGGACCTTTCCAGAGTGCTCAAGAGTAATGATGTCAGTCTGGATTCTCAGGTCTGCCTGATCCAAGGCCAAAGTACGCAGTTACTTGCTCTGCATCAGAAAGCTGGACAATGACAGAGGATAATAGAAGGAGAATTGGTGTCTTTGAGCTATGGTGCTGGAAAAGAGTATTGAACATACCGTGAACTCTAGGAGAACAAATAGATACCTCCTGGAGAGAGTGAAACCAGACTCCTCCTTGGAGCAAAGATTCAGAGGTTGGGCATGTTGCAAGAACCAGTCCTTGGAGAGGGACATCATGCATAGAAGGGTGGAAGGACAGGCAACACAAGAAAGGAAGACCCTTGATGAGATGGATTGATTCAGTGACTGGGGTAATGGGGGTAGATGTGTCAGAAACAGTGATGTTGCCACAGGATAGAGCAGGTTTCAGGGCTCTAGTACATATGGTAACTGTGAATTGTAAGCAACTCGATGGCACATGACGACAACAGCAACAAGCATAGTAACAGAAAGTGCCCCATTTGAAACTGAAACGTGAATTGTACTGCTTTTATCAAAAGTCACAGACTATAAAACCACAACTCAGATTTCCTTAAGTAGCTTCTCATGCTAAAATTTTTTAAAATAGTATTGAAAATTAGTTTTGTCTTCTGTATTATCAATTATAAGTTAGGCCACTGAGACAGAATTCTATTTATGAAGTTTTACACTTGTTGGGTTTTTCCTTCATTCTGCTGTAGTTTACTGGACAGTTTGCTGTTTCTTTTCAGGGCACATTCTCTGAAATCCCTGCTAGCAATATTCGAAGAGTTATTGCCAAAAGGTTAACTGAATCAAAAAGTACTGTACCACATGCTTATGCTACTGCTGACTGTGACCTTGGGGCTGTTTTAAAAGTAAGACAAAATCTGGTCAAAGGTTAGTAAAATTGAATTTATTTGATGTAACACACGTGTTAACTATCATGAAATCCTATTTATAAAATCCTCATGGTGTAGCGTTTTCTTTCAGTTTCAAAATCTGCTTGTACTCAGTATTTTAATGTTAGAGAAAGAAACTGGGTCTATTTTTCTGTTAGAAATAAATTGGTTCCAAGCACTGAATAAAACAGGGATATATTACTTTTATGTGGAGCAAGGATTTCTGTTTTGCCTTCCGTTTATTTCTTCTCTTGTCATATTTAAAGAGTGTGCATTTGGTTAACATTCATTCAGGAAGCAGGCATTGATGCTGAGTTGCTGTGCAAATAGTACTGTTGATTTTTAGTCTTTGTTCCTTCTGTCTTTCTAAAAAAGTAAGAATGGTCTTAGTTTTTATTTGCTTTTGCTCTCACAAGCGTAGATATTTTTCTTTTCTCAGAGTTACTAATTATTTCCCTGGGCCCAACAGTTGTTACTGTTTTTGTTTTGAATGGCTTTCCAAATACTTTGTCATAGTACCTAAACAGAGCACCCTTAATATTTTAGAACATGAAAGCAAGTATAAATCCAAAGCCGATTTAAGCATATGTTAGATTGTAAGTAGAGAGAGATACTCTTTTCATTTTATGTTTCTTCTTCTGAATGCCTTCAGGTTATTTATAATTTGTACTAAATAAATATGTACTATTTCTCTCAATCATTTAAAAGTAAAAAGTTGCAGAGAGAAATGATTTTAAGTCCCTTGTGTGTAAAGTGTAAGACTGTTAACTATGAGAACAGCAGTTCAAATCCTGCCCACACACACATTGCACGAGAATGAAGGGCAGTCTCCTGTAAAGATTTACATCCTCGGAAACTGATGGAGGATTGCATTGAGTTAGAATCCACTTGCCAACTGTAAATTTGAGTTCTAATTTATATGCCTTTAAAGTCTCCTGTACAATGGTGGGTATAGCTAATAATGCAGATGTCCTTGTCTTATTGATCTTGAAGGAAATATCGAATCTTTAATGTTGGTTATAGGTATTATATCAGTGCCTTTTAAAAGGTTGAGAAAATTCTTGGGGCACTTTACACATTGATAAATGTCCTGGATACTTAGATTCTCTTGACATTGATTAATCAATCACTTCCTGTGTTTTTCTCATCTCAGAGAGGGATTATCTCCCTTTGTAATTCAGTTTACTTGTTTGCTTTGTGACCTTAGCTCCCAATAGGATCCCTCCAGAAAAAAAAGTAAAATATTGTTTCTCCTGGTTTTTCTCCTTAGGATAGGAGTAATTTTTCTCTACGGCTTTTAGATACAGACAGAATCTCAAATTAAAACAGCTTCACAGTTTTTAAAAGTTCAAGAAACCCATTAGAAAACTACTCCAGACAAAGTAATCAGTTTTCTGAAAAATTAATCCTTGAAAGCTCTCTTTGTTGGTCTTTGTGAAAACAATAGGGATGGCTTGAGGGAAACTGCAGCTGACCTCTTAATAAGTCCTCAGGGGTGGACAGTCTCCATGCACAGTGTCAACAGTGCAAAATTAATTCCTATGAGGTCAGAAGGGAACCCTAGTTCCCTTCTGGGCTAGTGGCTAGTGAGTTCCACTGCCAGCTTAAAGACAGGCAGATCTAATCTACAAGCTTCTCTGCAGAAGAAAGATGGACAGCCTTCTTCTCTCGTATGATTTATACCCTCTGAAAACATACTCGTGGGTCAGTTGAGTCCTTTTCAACTCAGTGGCAATGAGAGCGAAAGATAAGATCTCAAACATGCCTGCACATCTACTTCTACTAATTCTAGCATAACCTCTTACAGCTCTGCTACTTGGCCAGCTAATCCAGTGCTGCCATTCAGAATTCAGAGACATACTCATGATTATGGAATTATGGTATCAGAAACCTTGAAAATTGGCTTTCCTATCCATTGCATTAGCCCCCATTGAGGGCATGATCTCTAGCTACCTTGACTGTGGACACATGATCTTACAAATCATCAACAACTATGGGACCAGTATAAGAGAGCACTTTCCATACTGAAAAACAATAGTGGACAGAGGGTTAAGAGACTGTGGCAAGGTGTAACCAGAGGAATCCTGGAGATGGAGCCACAGTTAAAACTTTTGCTTGTTGGATGATGGAAGGAAAAGCTGACTTGTAACTGCTCTGAGATAAAGTTTGCTGGATGATTGAAGAGACCACTGGAACTTTTACTAATTGAGGATTGTGCCTTGTTAACATGGACTTGGATAGTATGATGTTCTTTGCCTCCCTTACTCCCCATCTTTCTTTCTTTTTTTTTTTTTTTCCATAAACCCCACAACTGTGAGTAAAGGCTATAAGTCAAACTGTGACAAACATTGGGCCCAATATTTGGTAGAAATATATGCAGGAGTATGTGGGGTAGCATGTCTGACCATGTAGCTATTTGTTTAGTCATATAGATATTATTGATGGGGACAGTTCTCCTTCCTATATGAAGCAGATAGAAGTCATACTCAGCCCCATGTTGTGTCTGCTCCTTTTACAGAGATTTATTAGAGAAGTTAATAGGTTACAATTCTAGTTGGGTACAGGATACATTCATTTAGTTAAGACAGCTTCTCAGATGTACCCGCAGACATTCTGACTTAAGCTCTCATAGTCTTAGTGCCAGTTATGGCACACACACCGTACCTTACCGCATCCCTAGTCTTCCAGCAGGCTTGAGTAAAGGCCCTTAGCTCTGGCCTCTACATCTGTGAAGCAGCTCTTGGTTTAGCTCTGTCTCACGTTGGTCTCTGATTCACTGTTGGCTGCTGCTGCTACTCTCTCCTCTGGTGAGAGGAATCTCTGACTCAGGAATCTCTAGTCCAAATGTATGTGTACTGGACTGTCCACTTCTTTCATGCTTATTTCGTTTCTTTTTTTCTGTCTCTAAACCTGTTCAATTTATGACCAAACTGATTAACCTCCTCATTAGTAGTCTTCTGCACACCTTGTTTCCATATTCTCACTCAAAAGGTGCTGTTAACGTCCTTCATATCCATAGCAAAAAACAAACAAACTTGACACCCGCAAAATCTTGTGAAAGTCAAACCCATGGGTTAGGAAGGCCATTATTACAGGAATAATTTTTATGACTTCTTCGCCATAAGTGTTTTCTCTTATGAAACTGGAGGTAGTAGTATTCCAGGCCAGTCTAGATTTAGTATCTTTACATGATCCAGATTTGGTATGTTCTTACCACTAGGAATTTTCTGATGAGTCTTTAAAAAGTATACATAAATTTGAGATTCCTATTAAACATATAATTGGAAAGATAGTGACATGGGCGCCAGCCAGAGAAAGTGTTTCAAGATGAAGAAAGTGATAAACTCAAGAATGCTCCTTTTTAAAAAAAAAAAAAAAAAAAAACCACCAACAACAAAACTTCTAAATGTTTAGTTAGAATAGAAACTTCTGGGTGAAAATTCTGGACTTGGGTAGACTTAGCAGTTCTTGGCTTGGTAGGTGGTCTTAGGATCTTGACTTTAGGTGTTAAATTGAGCTCAAGGCTGCTGAAGAAACCATGAGAGGTAAAAGCATAATCAGTTCTTAAATATTCTGTTTTAATTATAATTGAATTTTTGCTGTTTTTATCTTTTGAATGTGATCATAAATCTCTCAAGGCATGTGTATTCTGCTTCTAAAAGTATTTTCATAGACAAAGATCTATATATTTCTGGAAAATGAATTAGAAGAGTTGGAATATTAGGCAACTGGCAGCTACTGTGACAGTTTGGCAGTGTTAATAGGTTTATGTTAATGCATCTAATCTCGTTCTGAAATCTCCAGGATGCTTTTCGAATGAGTTATCTGTCCATATAAAATCCCATGATACTGCAATAACAGGGTTTGTATATCCTGTCACATACCGTTGACTATATCTTGATCTTAATGTCTTTTTCTTGAAACTTACCAGAAGAGCCAAATGTAGTTTGGATTTTCAACACTTCCCATACCCACAGGGAGGAGCAAAAGTATAAGTCGAATGCTTTAGTTATGTGTAAAAGGATGGGACCCCAGTTTGATCTTAAAATCATTATGGATACTGGAAAGAAATTGATTCAAATGAATTCACATTAGACAGAGACCCTCCTTTTAGTCATTGAACTAGGACCTGTGCCAACATTGCTTCATTGTTGGCCTCTGCTGTATCCTGTTTTGTCCATTTAAAAAGCAACCCTTATGAGATGCAGTGATCTACAGATTTTTTTATTGTACACTCCATTAAGTAAAAATAAAGTAATATTAGTAGTAAAACACATAAATTATCTGCATTGTGTGTGTGTGTGTGTGTGTGTGTGTGTATATAAATGTGTGTGTCTAAAGTAACTACATGTACCACTCATCTAATATGTTGAGTTTATTATAAAGCAGACAAATATTAGAACATTTTAAAAGGATGAGAGAAATAAATTATCTTGTAACCTTCCTGTCTGTGTGCCCCGCAGATGGACTGACCATTGGGTTTTTTAGCAGTATTGAAATTGGTTACTTTCTCTCTAGTTGTAATGGTAATATAACATTCAGGTCCTTATGTCTGGTCCTTGAGTGGTTCTAAAAGTTTTTCATAAAGTTAAGTGAAATTTTATGTTTATAGTTAATATTACTTATCTAAAACATATAGTGAAAGATTTTGCAAGCAAGACTTACCTTGACCTAGCAAATGAACAACAAGCCAAACAAAATACCTTGTAATATTTTTCATCATTGTTTTTGCAGCCTATAATTTATAAATTTGACATAATGGTCATTGTATGGTTTTGTTATTAATCCTAATGTTAACTTGCTTATTCTTTTTCAGATGACATTAAAGTATCAGTAAATGATTTTATCATCAAAGCAGCAGCTGTCACTCTTAAGGTAAGCAGCTTTCAAGTAATTTTAAATTTTAAAGTAATATTTTCTGAGAGAAAACTACCTATAGTATTCCTATATTTTAGTATCATTTCTAAGTTTTGGAGTCAAGGTTATGTTAGCTTTATTAAAAATAATGTATCTGTATTATTGATAATAAATTTGAAAATTTAGATAAAAGAAATTTTAGAACTAAAGTTTTTTTAAAAAAATAATCTTGAGGTTTCCATAGTGAAACCTTTTCATTACTAAAAATTTTCTATAATTTCATCTCCCTCATATTACATGTGAAGAAACAGACTTATAAGAAGTTTCAACCAATTATAACGGAATAAAGACACACTACTCATCTAATACTCATTAAACCCTATAGCAATGAGCAAAAATTAGCATAGCTACTACTTTCTGGGGGCTTGTATTCTAGTGTTGTTATTGTTGTTGTTGTTATTGTTGTCTACCTCAATTTGGGACTGACTCATAGCTGGCCCTTCAGCGAGTTTTAAGAGGTATTTAATTACACGGAAGTTGATTTGCTGCCTCTCTTCCGAGGAGCAGCTGTTGGATGGGAACCACATATCTTTGGGTTGACAGCACAATTTCTTACTAGTAGACCACCAGTTGTTGTTAGGTGCTGTCAACTCAAGTATGACTTGTAGTGATCCTGTGACCGACAGATCTGAACTACCTGTCTTATCCTGTGCTTTCTTCATCATTTCTGGTATATTTGTGCTCACTGCTGCAATCACGGTGTCACTCCATCTTATTAAGGGTGTTCCTCTGCCCTCAACTGTTCCAAGCATGTTGTCCCTTACCAAGGAATAGTCTCCCCTAAAAAGATGCACAAAATATGTGCGCTGAAGCTTTGCCATCTTTGCTTCCAAGAAGAATTCTGGCTGCACTTTCTTTAAGACATACCTTGGAGAAATGTCTACAGGCCACCAGAGTTCCTTTATAGTCTAGTTGTTGTTGTTTAGTACCATTTAATTGGGACCAGCTTCAGTCCGAGACAGTAAATCACATGAAAGGACATTGCTCATCTCTCTCTCTCATAGAGCAACTGGTGGATTCAACCGTGTGCCTTCAAGATTGCCGCGGAGCTTCTTACCACTCAGCCACCAGAGCTCCCTTATATACTAGTAGGGAGAAACAAACATATATCAAATAATTAAAATGCTTAAAAGAAAAATAAAACAAGGTAAGCAGACAAATTCACTATGGATGCTCGTTTCCAAAATTAGGGAGGAAAAACTCTCTGGCAGTGTGATAGATACTTGAAAGAAGGAACATGACCCAAGTAGCTGTATCTGGTATAAGAATCTTCCAGGCAGCTATTGTCATGGAGTCTCATCACATTATTTTCAACTCATATAGTGACCCCATGTGACAGAAAACCACTAGGTTTTCCAGGCTGTGATCTTTACAGGAGCTGGTCTCCAGGTCATTGTCCCTCAGAGGCCCTGATGAGTTTGAACCACCAGCCTTTGGGTTAGCATTTCACCGTGGCCTTTTTGTTCCAAAGGGAAAAGCAGATCAAAGACTGCGAGTGTGGCTTAGGTTATTCAAGCAGCAATGAGTGTGGATCATGTGCCTCCAGTGGAGTTAGCAAGGGTGGAAAGGGGTAAGAGATGAAACTGCAAAGAAGGCGAGCTCTGTAAAGCTTTGTTAACTGTTTTAAAAAAAGGAACTGAGAGTTTTATGATAAGTAAGAAGAAAGCCTTTGAAGGAGGGTTTAGAGCAAAGGACTAACATCTGATTTATACTGTAAAAGAAAAAAATAGAGACTGCTTTGTAGTTCTTCTGGCATAGTTGGTAGGGGGTTATGCTGCCAACCCAAAGATGGCACCTCTGGCAATTCCACTAAATTTCCAAGGCAGAATGATGGGAAAACCCACCACCACCACCCCCAGTATGGTTTACAGTGGCTGAGAGTCAGTTATGAGTCGGCAGCAGTGACACCGTAAGTGATACTCGGCAGTGTGCAGTGTAGGCTGCAAGTGAAAGCGGTCTGAGCCATTAGGAGCCTGCACTTACCTCAGCAGACAGGCACCAGTTGCTTGGAGTAAAGGGTCTTATGGACCTGGGATGAAGTAGGGGTTTTGGGTTCTATTTCAAAGGTAGAACCAAATGGGATTTGCCAATATATTGAATTACCTGTCATAAGCCACCAGAATGTGACATATACTAATATAAGTTATTTAGTTAAACTAAAACATAGAGCAAGAATATAGGAGAGATTTTGGTGTGGTTTTTGTTCTCTGGTTACATATGTTCAGATGCACACATATTTATTTAGTTAATTGATGAATATTCCTGGCACATACGGGATAGGAAAGTTATAAACCAATATACATGAAGGAAACATATATGAATGATTGTGTGCAAATAAAAACTAATACCAGAAACACTGGATAATGGTATTATTGAATGAATCAAGGAGCTTGACCTTGAGGAACACATAAAGAAAATATTTGAAAAGTGATGTTAAGGTAATACTGGGATAGAAATGAGCATAGTATGAGAATAAAAAGCCCAAATAAATGGAAAAATTCACCTTAGGGGTTCAGGAACAAAATCAAATAGGTCAGGTAGAGGCAAGTTTTATATTGTTGTGCTAAAATGGCTTGCTGGAAGGCTTGGTTCTTAAATCTGAAGGGGGTAAAGCAAATTCTTTTTTCTTTTTCAACTTCTTATTCTGTTTATCAACATACAGTATGTAGTTGTTTAATCTGCTTTTATGATGATGAGTGTTAGTTGTATACTAAATAAACACATGTCTACTAAGCATGATAAATATACATGCTCATGTAAAGTATTTCTGAAGCTTGGGAATCTGTATTAAATTGAGAAGTCATTTAATAAGGGCCTATTACTGTATTACAGGCCTGTACTAGCAGATTCCACTTCCTTCTCTGGTTGCCAAAGGAATAATGTGATTGACTATTGTCACTTATTTTCTCTCTCCTTCCCCTTAAAGGCCATCTTTTGAGGCAGGAAATATAGAATCCAGAATTCAGATTTAACAAAAGAAGCTTCTTGTTAGCCATACTTGAAACAGATCAAAGCATGTTCCACAGCATCAGAATTTTGCCACACTTCAGAGAGATATGTTTCATTATCCCTCCAAAATGTAAAAAAACCCCTTGATAACAGAGATCCAAACCTTATTTTTAAGCAACATTTTAATTTATGTTTCCCTGTTTTGCCATATTCCCTTTAGAAAATGGATTATAACAGTGTAACTTATTTTCTGTCACCATCTCAGTCTATAAGGAAGCTCTAGTGACCTAATGGTAAGAAACTGTGCTACAGTCCTGAAGGTATGCGGTTTGAGTCCACCATCCACTCCACAGGAGAAGGATGGACATTCTCTTCCCATGCCTCTGAAAAACTGCCGGAGGGTCTGGTACGGGTCAATTCCAGCTCAAGGACACACAACAGCACCACCTCAGTCTACAGGCTTCTTCTGTAATCACAAGTTCTATAATCACGATTTCTTTTTTTCTAGCAAATGCCAGATGTTAATGTAAGCTGGGATGGAGAGGGCCCAAAGCAATTGCCCTTTATTGACATTTCAGTGGCTGTGGCAACAGATAAAGGCTTAATCACACCAATCATAAAAAACGCTGCTGCTAAGGGAATACAGGAAATTGCTGCTTCTGTAAAGGTAAGTCTTAAGAAGTACTTTCTCTGCTTTCAGGATGGATGGTGCTTTGTAATTACAGTGACATGATCTGGTCAGAGAGAGAGAGTGTGTGTTTGTGTTTGTAGTTGTTGTTTCGTACTTCCAAACTGAGAGGCCAACTACTTTCAAATAATAAGACAGTTTATTTTACTAAGTCTACAATTCCGTTTCTAAAGTTGCTATTTTAAAGTTAAATACTTCTGAGATCCTATTTCTTTGGACATGGTAATGAGTAGACCCCATTATTACCCACCCATGCCATGGAGTCCATTTCTGCGTGACCCTGTAGTACAGAGTAGAACTGCACCAGGGCTTCTGAGGCTGTAAATCTTCACGGAGCAGCTGCCGTGTCTTTGTCCCATGGGGTGGCTGACTGGTGACTTCAGACCTTTGTTGGTTAGCAGCTGAATTCCTTCACCACTGCACCATCAGGGCTTCCCCACGACACCACTGAACCTCAAAGCTAGCAGTATTTTATTCTTGTGAGGAAGTCTTTCACTTCGTAGTAGCTACATCATTATCCTTGTAGAACTCATTGTGTGTTTAAGAAGTGGTATTTGAGCAGCCGCTCCTAAACTTCCAGAAATTATTAGGGTCATGGATCTGTTGAATTCCAATCTTTTTCCTAACAAATCATACTACTCAGGACACATCCCCTTAGTCTTTACTTGATTAGCTCTGTCATTCCCTTAAAATGCTACTTCCTTAGATATTCTGTGTCTTCTGTCACTACAGTAGATATTAATGCCCTTTATTGTATTATCCTCTTTTATCATCTTCCTAAGGCTTTCTCAGCCTTTGAAATTGTCTTGTTCATTTATTGACTTGTCCATATTACCTGTTGCCTACAAGAATGTAAAATAAGTATTGGCTGTCTATTTTCTTGTCATAAATACCATCCTAAGAAGTGCTTTAATAGACTAGTCGTTCATTGAGTGTTTACTCATTTTTCAAGTGTGTTGTGGGGCCCTGGAAATGTTCCTGATGACACCAGGTTAAGAACACCTGCACTAACTACTCTCTTCTTGACCCTCAGTAATCCCAAGGATTTCAGTGTCTAGGGCCATCTGCATGTCTTCACCAAATTCAAATTCATATGCTCTAAATGAAGTAATATAACAACCTATTGTTTAGTCTTACATCCCACTATTAATTCCTCAGCTACAGCAGATTTTTCAATGAACTACGTCAGGCTGGAGACTAAGATGCACCTGATCCAGGCTATAGTCTTTGCAATTATGTGCTATGCATCGGAGTTGGACAGTGAATAGGGATGATAGAAAGAGAATTGATGCTTTTGAGCTGTGGTGCTGGAGAAGAGTGTTGAATATACCATGGACTGCTAGGA
>NW_006399779.1:13553306-13558752 GCF_000299155.1 Elephantulus edwardii
GCCAGGTTTCGCTGGGTCTGACCTGGAAGACGCCTCCTTTTGCTGTTATCCGAGGTGACCTTGCCCAGTGACGCCTCCTCCCTCCCTCTCTGGCCGGGTTTCGCTGGGTCTGACCTGGAAGACGCCTCCTTTTGCTGTTATCCGAGGTGACCTTGCCCAGTGACGCCTCCTCCCTCCCTCTCTGGCCGGGATTCGCTGGGTCTGACCTGGAAGACGCCTCCTTTTGCTGTTATCCGAGGTGACCTTGCCCAGTGACGCCTCCTCCCTCCCTCTCTGGCCGGGAATGAATGAGGTTAGGTTGGGGTTTACAACACATAGGACAATTACACTGAGAAGCATACCCAAGCCAAGTTGCTGCTTATTTGGGGGACATACAGTTCAATTCATGACAGATGATTTTAAATGTTCTGATATTTGGTCTATGTAGAAAATGTTTTATGGACGAGTCAAAATACTGGTTTGTATACACTGAAACCTTCCACATGGTGATTGATGCACAAACAAGTTAAATTCTAGTATTTGAAATTTTTTAAGGGAAGCTATTTTTTTCTAGGTTAAACTTTTTAAAAGAAGAAATCAGGCATACCAGATGTGGAGTATACCCGGTACATGTTTATCAGGTGTTACGTATAACTTGGCAGGAGTCATTCTATACCATTCTGTTGATCATCATGCTCCATTTGTATTTTTCTCAGGTTCTTTCAAAGAAAGCAAGAGATGGAAAATTGTTACCGGAAGAATATCAAGGAGGATCTTTTAGGTAAAACTTAAACATTTTATTATCTGTAACACTAAACAGATAGAAAGTATACAGACTTTAAAGTCCATTTTGACCTTTTTCATTTCTAAATCTGAAACATTTTTTTAAACTTATAAGCTAAACATTACATACTTTATTTTGACAACAGGATATGAAACTATACTAGAGAAAAATATTTGTAGGTAAAACAGAAGTTTTCTTTCTTCTCGTTGTGTGTGTGTGTATATGTGTGTGGAAAAGATGTAGATACACTGCTGTAAATGGGGTTCTTTTTGACATGATCTCTTCTCTTGTCATATTCCACTGGCTAGGACTTTCAGTTAAATATTTCATAGTGCATATATAAAACAGTTGAATGTTTAATGGCATGTTCTTTGGTATTTAAATAATTTGATACAAGGTTCATTAACTCTGTTGTGAGTTGGATTGTTTTGTTTTGTTGTTTTTTTTTTATGTAAAAAAGCATTCTTCAGGATAAGGATACCAGATTTAGAATTTGCTGCCTTCAGAGCTTTTTTCTTTTTTTTTTCCCCCCTCAGTATTTCTAACTTGGGGATGTTTGGTATCGATGAATTTACTGCGGTGATCAACCCCCCTCAAGCCTGCATTTTGGCTGTTGGGAGATCCCGACCCGTGCTGAAGCTCACGCAGGATGAGGAGGGCAATGCCACGTTGCAGCAGCACCAACACATAAGGGTTACAATGTCAAGCGACAGCCGAGTGGTAGATGACGAACTGGCCACCAGGTTTCTGGAAACTTTTAAAGCCAACCTAGAGAATCCTATCCGGCTTGCCTAGTCCTCAAAAATAAGAAGTTGGTCTTTGTCTCCGTTGTTTGTATAGATGTTACCAGGAAAAGTATACTGTAGAAAGTAACAAGGGTATTTAAGGACAAAGTGGATATTTATTTAAGATGTAGGGAGTTTGGCCTAAGTTGTCTTCATTATTAGTTTGGGTTAATGGCTATAGAGAGAAGTGATTTTAATACTCTAATAACAGACAATTTAATTAGGTGAATTCATTTTTAACTTCTGGTGCTGTACAAAGGGATTTTCAGTCGATATAAATCAAATTATGCATTAGTGTCCTTTGAGAATTTTAGGATATTTAAGATTGTATTCTAATTGTGAAAAAAGAGATTGTTTGATATCTAGCTACTTATATTGAAATTCAAAATGGTCTTCACAAAGACTATTAATCCAGCAGTGGGAACTCACTTTTGTAAGCACTGCTGTCTATATACTTGAACAATTTAATATGTACAGAAGTTTATTCTGAATAATAGTGAATAAGTAATAAGACTTACTTAAACTAGGGGTTGTGACAACATTATTGAATTTTGTATATACATAAAGCCATGTATTTTAGAGTGGTTTCTTGTTAATGTTATTTTTCACTTCTATAACACTGTGAACTTGTAAAGTAGATGGTTAAAGTAACAAATAATTAGGAAAAAACGATGAGAGAATGAGAGACAAAAAAAGTTATGATTGTTTGAATGGAAAATTGGAGTGGAAATACCTAAACCTTCCAATATTATGCTAAGTTGGGAATATATTTAACTAAATTGTGTTATGTGCTAAAAAGCATTTTATAGTAGTGTTGCTTCAAATACAAGATGTTTCTTAATGCATTTTAATCAAGCTTGTATTATACAATAAAATATGGGGAAAATAGAAAATATTTTGTTGTATAAGATACTATTAAAAACTTGAAGTCGATTAATAGTTGTACTGGAATAATCTAAAAGAGACCTTGTAAGAGAAAAGGAATTTAGCATGACCCTGGGACGGTAACAGAGAATGTATAAGTTTGGGGTGTGGATTTGAGAAGGTTGCCCATGAAACTGAGCTGATGAGAACTCTCCATTTTTCTCATATGATAATATGTAACTTTTGTGTAAATGTTACATTGCTTTGGAAGGTGTGCCGGGCAGCCATGTGACATTGCCATGGAAGGTGTGCCGTGCCGCCAGTGTGCTCCTGAGAAGCAAGGGTGGTTTAAGACTTTAGTCAGCCTTCGTCTTCACATCCTGTCACACAGGAGGGACCCACTCAGTGTCACCCAACAATAACGAGAAGAATGAATGTTGTTGTTGTTGTTATGTTCTGTCAAGTCAACTGCCGTTCATAGCAGCCCTGTGAACAACAGATCTGAAACCTGCCCTGCCTTCTGCCATCCTCACCATCTCTGACACACTTGAGCCCACTACTGGAGTCACTGTGTCAGCCCATCTCCTCAATGGTCCTTCTCTCTTACACTGAACTACCCCCTTTCCAAGCATGATGTCCTTCTCCAAGAACTCGTACCATCATTTTCAGCTGAAATTATTTTGTATATTTAAATCACACCTAACATAGTAACTTCCTGAAATTTGTTAGTTTATAAAATTATCAGAATACCCAGCAGAAGACAGCTATAAATAAATCTTCTCTTTTCTCATTGACTGAAGTGGGAGTTAGTACCTGCCTCCCCCCCCAACCCCCCCCATCCTTAAGGAGATATTGTGAACTTCAAAGGAGAAATGCTGTATAAATTGGAGGCATTTTTGTTCCTTATGGACAATCACAGCCTATATTTTTATATAATGAATTATTCCTCATGGTTTCTTATTTCTGCAGCTTTAATACAGATACCTATTCATTCTGATTAAAATGATCTGATTTATGATGAATTTGTATATGGTTTATGTAAGGAAATCTCATTTATAAAAGTAATTATCTTGCAACTTAAATTCAAAGAGTAACTTTGGTTTGAGAAAAATAAAAAACCGAGTCAGTTCAAACTATAAGTGTGTGCAGAAGGCTTTCATGAAGTGACTGGAAGATTTAACCCTTTGGTTAGAAGCTTTAAATGTTGAACATTATTATATGTTGCACAAATGTACGCCTTTCAGCATTCTTCTGTGTTGTTAGTTTGGGGGGGTTTGTTGTTGTTGGGTTTGTGTGTAGGTTTTTTTTAACTAATAGGAAGCCCACTGAGTGGATGTGAAAATGAAATGTTAACTTGTAGTCATCTCTTTTTCTTATTCATTCAAGTGAATATGAGTGCAATAGTTGAGAGACTTCTGAGGGAAAGATAACACGCGTCTTTGGCCTAGAATATGAAAAAACAGAGAATATTAAGACTGTAGTTTAAAAAAAAAAAACTTTGCTTCTTTCTGACTGTAAATTCTAGTCAGTATTTACAATTAAAACTCACTCACTAACCATTTGTGTCATTGAAATGGTCAGAATGAAACATTGATAATATATTAATATATCCTGTTATAGGTAGTTTATATACAGTATTAAATAGAACTTCACTTTTCAAAGCTTTTTGGTTTTGAATTTTTTAACTTAATACTAAACTCTAAAGACGAGCTATATGCCCATTTTCCTAAAAGTAAACCTATTTTTCTAACATTTTACATATATACATTTTGAAAGAGAAGTTTAAAAACAGTATTTTAATTTTCAAGAACAGTGTTACATCATTCATTATACAATTGCATCGTGGACTTTTGTTGTGAGTGAAATAGAAGAATGAAAGCCTGTAAGGATTTAACCATTAATTTAAATATAGTACCCAGGAACATTTGGTTATTCTTGAAGAAGAATATAACAATACAGAAAAAAATTAGTTTGACAATATTCAAGGTAGATCAAGACAGAGACACTTGGAGTCAGGCAAGAGCCAGCTGGTATCTTTTGCTGTAATGAAAGCATGAGTAGATTAGTGTCTGCCCTAGGTCAGTGGCTTTAAGAAGGGAAAGAATTAAGAACTATTAGAAACCTTAGCATTCTGTGCTATATTATGGTTTAGGGATTGGATGTGTTTGGTTAGATAATGCCAAAGCAATGATGTCATTTCCCCGTGCAATTCCCTTGTGACCATATCACCAATATGAAAAGGATTGAGATTTTGATACATTCTGTAAAGCAAATGGTTTATTTTGGAAATAATAAGAATTATCGAAATCTGAAAAGCTGCAATCTTTTAACAAAATTATGTTAAACTGTTTGTCTATGTGCAGGAGTGTCTGTGAGCATGCTGTTTTAAGTTTAATATTTTCTAATGTCTCAATTGTTTCACAAGTTGAAGGCCAACAGGGCTGGAGGGCAGGTATTGTTTGTTCAGACTTGTTATATGGAAGGCATTATTTAATCAAAATAATAAAATGTGAAAGTGTATTTTGGGGGGAAAAGCAATTATTAGCCTCTGTTAGTAGCAATTTTTTTTTATCATATAAAGGTCATTTTCACATTAATCATGTTTGTATCTTAACAAGTCCAAGCAGCTTTATTCTTCCAAAAGTGAATACACAACAGTTGCAAGGTGGGATAAAGATACAAGCTGATGTAATTTTGACAAGAGCACACATTTATAAATGCCTCAACGAAGATTTGAACCTAGATTCATGTAGCACCAAGTCTTAAACTGACTGCATTGTGATTTATGGCTTTTTTTTTAAATTTTATTATTTGTTTTATTATTTGGTGTGTGTGTACCGTCAAATCAGATCTGACTGGTACAGGAGGAGATTGCCCCTCCTTCCCTGGCAGAGCATCTGGTGGATTCGAACCGTGTGCCTCTGGGATTGTAGTTGCAGCTTCTTGCCACTAGGCCACCAGAGCTCCCTGATTTACGGCTTTTTAAATTGAGATGCTGCTGCTGAAATAATTCTGTATTACTAGTTAAGTGTTT
>NW_006399779.1:13558852-13563154 GCF_000299155.1 Elephantulus edwardii
TAGAAAGAGAATTGATGCTTTTGAGCTGTGGTGCTGGAGAAGAGTGTTGAATATACCATGGACTGCTAGGAGAACAAACAGGTTTGCCCTGGAGAAGGTGAAGCCAGAATGTTCCCTGGAGTCAAAGATTCCGAAGCTTCGTCTGACATAATTTGGGCATGTTGCAAGGAAGGACTGGTCCTTGGAGAGGGACATCATCTTTGGGAGAGTGGATGGACGGTGCAGGAGAGGAAGACCCTCGATGAGATGGATCGATTCTGTGAGTGGAGTGGTGGGAATGAATGTGTTTGAGACAGTGAGGTTGGCACAGGATAGAATGGTGTTTAGGGCTCTTGTACATAGGGTCGCTCTGAGTTGCAAACGACTCAATGGCACATAACAACAACAACAACAATAAGATATTTGATTAAAATAATTTGGTAGTCATACCATCGTATTTCCCACATCCTGTCATATGCTGTTTCGGGTGGCATATGTTTTAAGTTCATATTGACATGAAATCCTGGTGAGAATTGGGGATTTTCAGAACTAGTGTTCCTACTCCAAATCTCTCATTCCAGGCTCCTAGAGTGTGAATTAATTGATAATATCCTACTGTTCTATTTAGAGTCTAGTGGTTTTGTTTGTTTGCAATTTTTTTTTTTAAAAAAACACAACTATACACATACATTCTGTCTAGCCTTTAATTTTCTTTTTTCCAGCCTCCTAACTCCTCAGGGTACATTGTTGTATGCCTTTAGAATTCCTATGATAAATACATATGCAATTCATGTAACCAATTGTTTTGCTTAAGACAGCATAAAATATATTTGTAGATTATCCATTCTTCTTGTGCTATTCCAACAAGTCAGAGCTTATCCCCTCTTTTTTGTTGTAAATTGAAAAGTTTAAATACACACACACATACTTTTCCCAACTCAGCTGCTGTACTTTTTGTACAGGAGAATGAAACAGTACCCATCCTGGACGATTCTTGGAATCTCTGCTGTGCTAGAACCCAGTCCAAGGACAGGTCCTCTTCCTAATAAGTTTTCTAAAGCACATGAGATGAAATCCCACCGTCTTCATTTCTAAGAAGCATTCCAACTGCACTTCCTCCAAGGCAGACCTGTTGGTGTCCATGGTGTGTATGATATTGTTTGCCAACTCTGTCATTCAAAGGCTTCAAGTCTTTGTTCTTACTAATTTTGAACTTTTCACATTTATGAGTCCATTGAAAATGCTGTGACTTGGGTCAGCACACCTTAGTTCGCAAACTGACATCTTTGCCCTGTAACACTTTAAAGAAGATCCTGACTGCAGATTTGCCCTTTGCAGTACATAATTGATATTTTTTTATGATAACTCTTCCTTCCATGGGTGTTTATTGTGGATTTATGTAAAATGAAATTCTTGACATCTTCAGTCTTTTCTCTGTTCATCTCGATTTTTATTGCTCCAGTTGTGAGGAACTTTTTATCTGTTAATGCTAAGATCTAACCCATACGTAATTTCTCAGTCTTCACGCTTCATCATTAAGTGCTCCAAGTCTTCGTTTTTGCAAGCAAAGATGTGTCATCTGCATGTGGCAGATTGGTACTTTTTTTTAATTATTATTCATTTTAATAGACATTTACAGAGGTTTTGGCTTTCCATTCATTCATTGCCACACTTTTCTCCCTGCCCACCCCTCCCCACCAGTTCGCTCACCTCTCCAAAAAGAAAAAGAAAAAAATAAATAAATAAATTCCTTCATTAGTATACAATTAGGTTGGTACATTTTTAAAGAATGTTTAGGTTTTCAAAAATCAAAGAATCATTTAAAATGAAGTGATTATTACCTGTGACTGTAATACTTTCTTTGTTGCCTGCATAATACAGAGTATTAGGTAAACTTTGATTTAGTTAACCTGTTCATAATGAAAATAATGACATTTTCTCTCTCTTTCCCCTCGTAGTTTATTACTGATTTTTTTATATCTGATGACTCAACTTTTTGCCCTTGTTTTTGAGGTGCTTGAAAATATAGATTAACAATTTAATCTGTTTTGTCAATGTTGTATGAAACTAGTATATTTTTGCTTTCCTTATTGTAGTGTAAGGTGGATTAATTCATCCAGGAAATATTTTAATTATGTGATCATAAATTCTTCCCCCCAAAAAATTCACTCTGTATATCCAAAATAGTTCAAACTAACACCAGAGAAATGTCTAGTTAAATTATAGCAGATATATTTTTTTGAGATTTTAATGAAAGATTATAGAGAACTTGGATTTCCATTGATTAATTGTGGCATATTTTCCTCCCTGCCCACTTCTCCCCCCTCCTTTGCTTTTCTCTTTGAGAAGAAAAAAAAATTCTATCATTTGTTCTACAATCCCTCCCCCTGCCCCAGTCCACTTTACTATGCAGCTCTTATTCTGGACTCTTGCCATGCAAATAATACCTAGTCATAAATCCCTTTTAAACAGTTCTCTCCCTCATCTGTTTCAATGCTGTGTACATTAGCCCCTCTTTTCTTAGTTTCCCCCTAAACTCAATGTCATTCCTGTTTTATAGCAGTGGCATTATGCAGTAATTGTCCTTTTTTGATTAAGATATTTCACTAAACATAATGTCCTCCAGGGTTACCCATTTTGTATAATATTTCTTGAGTTCCTTGTTTTTCAATGCTGCATGGTGAATATACCACAGTTTCTTTATTCATTCGTTTGTTGATAGACACTTGGATATTTCCAACTCTTTGCTATTGTGAACAAAGCAGCAATAAACAAGTGTGCATATATCTGCTTGGGTGGCATTTCTGGTTTTTTTAGGATATATTCCCAATAGTGAAATTGCTGGGACAAATGGTATTTCTATTTCCATCTTTTTGAGAAAGCACCATACTGCCTTCCTCAGTGGTTGCAGCATTTTACACTCCTACCAGCAGTGAATAAGAGTTCCAGTTTCTCCACAACCTCACCAGTATTTGTTTGCTGTTCTGCTGAATTTTGCTATTCTTACTGGGGTGAGATGATATCTCATAGTTGTTTTGATTTGCATCTCTTAGAGCTAGGGATTTTGAACATTTCGGCATGTGCTTGTTCACCATCTGAATGTCTTTAGTGAAGTGTCTGTTCATATCCTCTAGCAGACACATTTTATCTTTTTTATATATTTTTTTTCTTTATTTTTATTGCATTATTTTTTTACGTGTACCGTCAAATCAGATCTCCTTCTCCAGCAGAGCATCTGGTGGATTTGAACCTCATACCTCTGGGATTGCAATGCAGTGTCTTGCCACTAGGCCACCAGAGCTCCCTTACATTTTATCATCTTAAAGAGACATTTAAAAATCATTTACACAAACTATAATAACACAGAGCAGAAATGAAAGTCCATTTTCTTTTACAGTTCTCTGAGATATAGATATATAGATATATAGATATATAGTTAAGGCTGAGAACACTCAAAAGTTAAAATTAAGTATTAATTGTATGATAATGGATACAGTGTTTTGGTTGTCATTGAATAATTTCTTTAAAAACTACTAGATTTGTGGGGGAGCTCTGGTGGCCTAGTGGCAAGGAGCTGCAACTACAATCCCAGAGGCAAAAACGGTTCGAATCCACCAGATGCTCTGCCGGGGAAGGAGGGATAATCTCCTCCTGTACCAGTCAGATCTGATTTGACGGTACACGCACACAAAAATAATAAAATTTAAAAAAAAAACAACTACTAGATTTGCAAGAATGAAGTCTGGATTACTAGTGCTGCTATAAAAGGGAGACCACAAGTAGATAAATGGCTTTAACAAATGGAAATTCATTCTCTTCTAGTTTAAAAGCCGAAATTGAGGGTGCCAGCTTTTGGAGATGGCATTATCTCTGTGACAATCCTAGAGGGTATTTGTTTCTTTCAGCATCTATAGGCCTAACTTTCCTTGGGAATATCTTGACCTTTCCCTGGGGTGAGGAGCTTCCCAGCACAAAGGACCTTGGCACAAAGACTGTACTCAGCTACTGAACTTGCTGGGAGTGGTACTGAGATTGTGGTGTGTCCTCTCTCCCCACTCCCAACTTCCTCTCTCCTTTCATTCTTTGATTCAGTTAGATTTGACCTAATTAAGTGTGCTGCATTCCCACCTAATCCCCTTAAAACTGATTGGCTGACTACACCTCAGATCAGTTCTGGGGAATGATTACATCCTGGCACAGTTGCCTCGAATCCAGCCTCCGTAACACCATTGTTGCTGTTGTTGTTATGTGCCGTCGAGTCGTTTCCGACTCATAGTGACCCTATGCACAACAGCCCTAAACCCTGCTCTATCCTGCGCCAAC
>NW_006399779.1:13570964-13587296 GCF_000299155.1 Elephantulus edwardii
CTCCCTGATTTACGGCTTTTTAAATTGAGATGCTGCTGCTGAAATAATTCTGTATTACTAGTTAAGTGTTTTCCACTAAAATAGCTTTGTCTTGTCCTTCAGTTATAACACTAATGTCTTCACTGTAGGAACTACTCATATCAATTTATGTTTTCTCTGTAGTGATTCCCTGTGCCTACCTGGTAATAGTATGAAGAAAGTATTGAGATAATTTTATTATGCACAATTACTATGAAACTGAAATGCTGCTGATGTATTATAACTTGTACTTTGGGTAGAAGGCTTAGAAAACTAGAGACTTAGTGCCTGTAGGGATAAAAATATGACATAGCTCCTTCTACTCGTAAGAGATCGTTTGTAGTCTGGTCCACTTTGGAAACAGACATAGATGCATTTGTTTTTAAGATGCTCCAGGCTTCTACATTGACAACTTCGTTGGTCAGTGTTCAATCAGGGAGGGTGTGAGTGTAACCTGCGGATGGTAGAGAAGTTTGCTGGGTTGCCCAGACCAAAGACAGGCGCTAAGGCAGGGTCTCACTGTCACAGGAGCCCTAGAGCACATGGTCATGAGGACCACAGCGAGATAAATCCCTAAGCCGGTGAGGGCTTCCCTTCTGGGAGGGTGGCTGGGGCAAAGCACTGCTGCACATCGCTCACCCAGCAGTGCAGCCAGAACCTGCAGGGCTCCGTCTGGCGCCACCTACAGAGAAAGTTCAGGATCATGCTAACTGTAAATAAAGGGGTAATACTCTGCTGACTTCATATTCACTGTTGTCAAACAGGCTTTGAAGAGTCAGTTTGGGGCTCTAAGATGATAGACTGTTAAATGGCAGAACCGTCCAACCAAAGCATGTCCATATAAGATATGTAATCTAGAATACTAGATAGTGAAGCAGCAGTGAAAAGGCGGGACAGTTAATATTAGCGATCCTTGAATCACAGGATTTGAAAAGAGAAATATGTAACTGTATGTTGGGTTTTTTAAATACTGTCTTTTATTTTAAATAAATTGTATGATTTTCTTGGTGAGACCTTTATTAAAATGTCAAGTGTTTGTAATATATTATTTAACCACCACAGGCATTGAGGATTGGTTATTAATGTCAGTATAAACTATCAGTTTAATGTAAGCTTCCAAGCCCAATTCAGTAAATGCTGTATATGTGTTCATAGAAAGGCTTCATAGAAAAGGTGACATTTGACTTGGATTTTTTTATGTTACTGCTTATAATAAACTCCCACCCCATAGTTTCTCCAGTTCCAGTAGTCACAATTTTAGCACTCACATACACAGAATTAGCAGTTCATTTTACTGTTCTTTCAGGACCTTTAAGTACCTTTAAGTAAGTATAGCACTGGTCTGTGTGTTGCTGTACAGAGGTAACTCATGGTTGCTGTGATGCTGAACACTGTGGCACTGATGTGCCAAATGTGGTAATGGTTACCCACAGTGGACAGTGTTTGCTGGACCTTCCCGACTAAAACAAGCCTGGAAGCAGGAGCGGCATCCACTTCCGAAATGGTTTGCCTCTGGAAACTCCACGTACGAACAGTGCTCAGGCCTTTTGTATATAGGGTCGCTATGAGTCATCTACAACTCGACGGCACCTAACAACAATAACAACGACAACAGAGAGAGAGAGCTACGTTGGCCTAGTGGACAGAAAGTTATGCTACGAAGTTGAAAGTGGGTGATTTTAATCTGCAGCCCTCGGCCGGGTTCAAATTGTCTTCCTGTCAAACATTCTTCTAGGTGGTGTAGCACTGGTCTGTGCATTGCTGTACAGACGTAACTCATGGTTGCTGTGATGCTCAACACTGTGACAGTGATGTGTCAAATGTGGTAATGAGTACCCATGGTGGACAGTGTTTGCTGGAGCTTCCTGACTAAAACAAGCCTGGAAGCAGGAGCGGCATCCACTTCCGAAATGGCTTGCCTTCGGAAACTCTATGTATGAACAGTGCTCAGACCTTTCATTCATAGGGTTGCTATGAGTCGTCTACAACTCGAGGACGCCTAACAACAACATCAAGTACCGTAACTATACTAACTGGTTCTATTGTAGCTTAGAAACTTCCAGTTGGAAGGAAAGCTGCTCTCATGAGAAGTTGCTTTGACAGAGAAAGTTCTGTACCCTATTACTCATTAAGGAAATGTTCTTTTCCAGGATGTTATGCTGAAAGAGAGATTAATTTAGAATACACTTTGCTTGAAATGTCATTTCCTTCAAGCCCTTTTTTATAAGAGCCCTGTGAAAATGCTGGTGCTTGGTGGCTAATGACTAGGCTACAGACTGGAAGGTTTCTAGTTCAAATCCACCAGCTACACTACTGAAGAAAAGACCTAGAATTCTCTTGTAAAAATTGTTAGATATAATAGAGCCCAGTTCCAACTCATAATCATCCTATGTGGGTCAGGACAAAACGCCGTCCAGTCCTGCACCATCCCCACAATGACTGTCATATGCTATCTTTCTCCAAGCCTGGCCCTTCCTGGTAACATGTCTAAGGTAAGTGAGGCAATCTAAGATCTTGGCTTTTAAGGCTCTCTCACTGCATTTCTTTCAAGACAGATTTGTTCATTCTACTGGAAGTCCATGGTATGTTCAGGATTCTTTCCCAACACAATAATAGAGATTCATTCTTCTGGCTTACTTATTGTCTGGCTTTCACATGCATATGAGGTGATGGAAAACAATGGCTTGAATTAAGAACATCTTAGTTCCCAAAGAGTCAGTTTTGCTTTTAGTGCTTAAATGAGGTTTTTGTAGCAGATTTGCCTAACACAGTATATATTTGGTTTCTTGACTGTTGCTTCATGGAACAAAACATTGAAACTCCATAGAGCTATACTATCCCTCCAGGGTCATTTTGAGTCAGAATCAGTTCAAAAGTAATAGGTTGAAAGAATTTGTTCTTCAAAACAATGTATTCAAATTTTGTAAATAAATTAGAAATTTAAAAGAAAAAAATAACAGGTTGGTTGTATGTGTGTGCATACATACAAGTCTTTAGGTGATACAAACAGTTTGCACTCAGTTCTTAATCTAAATGTTGGCTGTTCAAAACCCCCCAGCGAACCTGCAGAAGAAAAGACCTGGCAGTATACTTCCATAGGAAAGTTAAGAAACCCTGTGGTGACTTCTCTCATGACACCAGCAGTCAGGAATTCAAAAGACAACCTGCATTGTGGAAAAATCTGCTGTCGAGGAACTCTCTAGAGTGCTGAAGAGCAATGATTGACAGTCTAGAGACTAACCTGATCGAAGCTGTGATCTTCACATACTCTCTCTGCATCAGAGAGCTGGACAGTGACTAAGGATGACAGAAGACTTGATGTCTCTGAGTTGTGGTGCTGGAGATGAATGATGAACATACCATGAACTGCTAAGAGAACAAACAAGTCTGTCTTGGAGAGGATGAAACCAAGCTGCTCCTGGAGGCAAGGATTTGTTGTACACATACTTGGGCATGTGGCCATGAAGGACCAGTCCTTGGAGAAGAACATCATGCCTGGAAGGGTAAAGGGGCAGCATAGGAGAGGGAGCCCCCAGATGAAATTGATTGACACAGTGACTGGGGTAATAGGGGTTTGTGTGTTGGAGACAGTGAGATTGGCACAGGACAGGGTTCAACTCTTGAACATAGGGTCACTGTGGGTTGTAAGCATTTCGATGGCATGTAACAACATAATGACTTAAGTCTCTTAATGCATGCTGTTAGATTATATTCAGTGGCAATGGATTTGGTTTTTGGAGGATTTGTACATATTAACAAGGAAGTTCTCTGCCAGGATAGCTGCTCCTCGCTGTCTTCACATCTCTTGCTTTGTTTTTCAAGTTACCATCTTTCCAGTTTTTTTAAGAAATAACAATCATGACTGGAATGCAGAACTTGGAAACAATAAAGAATAGTTGTTAAAAAAAATAATCATATGGTCTTAAGCTAACTAAGCAAACTTATAGGAACAAATGAAGTAAAATTTTCTATTTTGCATTTATTGTCTTTAATATAAAGTTAGTATGTTCTTTACCTGTATTAATTCAAAATTAATGCCACAGTACACTTGACATTTGGCTTCCTGTAGATTTCAAATGCTAATATCCCTTCAGCCTTCCTTTGCATGACTTACTCCTTCAGTTTTCTTTTTTCATGAAAGTATAACTCGTGTCTATTGATAACCACGAGCAAAGAAAAAAACACCACCTTTTATGTTTTTATTTAGGTAAAGGCTTAATAGGTTGATAACCAAAGAATTCTTTTGCTCTGTGATATGTTAAAGAAATAAGAGGTGTTTAATGAAATTCAAAAGCTTGATAAATATCTGTGATTAAAAGTACATGTTCTTTACACAGATACCACAGGCCTGAATGGAACTCATTTTCCCCAGTGATTTTGCAAGTTTCTTGGGTCTCTGTTTGAAGTCTCTATTTTTCTCCCTTACCCTTCATCCTTACTATTGCCAACATAATTGATAATTCCTAAAATACTAACACGAAGCTCTTATCTTGTAGAACACCAGACTAATTGGATTTCTCTGCACACTCACCTTCCAGCCCCTTAAGTATGTCAGTCTGACCTGGAGCAAATATATTCTTTGTTTAAGGAGTTGAGAGAATCTTGTTGGAGTAGTTCTGCGCCCGAGTTTCCAGAACATACTAATTAAAGTGATACTGCTTATCAAAACTAACTTTTTGTACCATGTAATTAGGTGAGTGGATACTTGAACTTTTTATACTGGTCTCTTATTTGAAGGCAACATAAATGTTTTATTTATTGTAGCACCATAAGTAAGACCTCCAAATACAAATTACCCGAGACTTTGTTTTCTCTGTACTAATCATGTTCATTAATAAATTAAAAATTGCAGTTTCTTTAATTGCTCCCTAACTTGTTTGCAGTGGTTGCAGATCTATGATGTTCACATAATAACATTTAAGTGGGCGTTGCTTTTTTAAAAAGAGGAAAACTAATAGGAAATAGGTAAGTGGGCAATAAGACTGTAACAAGATAGACCAAACATTCATATGTTTAGTGAAAAATAGAAAATGTATTGTTTTGTATATCATAGACCAAACATTCATAGGTTTAGTGAAAAATAGAAAATATAGAGTTTTGTGTATCATTAACAACTTACTGCTGTCAAGCTGGAACCAACTGATGGTTGACCCCCAGCAGGTTTTTTGACACTGTAAATCTCAGTGAAGAGATTGCCCATCTTTTGTCTTTAGAACCACTCGTGAATTCAGAGCACTTTGGGGCAAACAGCACATCTCCGAACAGGCCACACCACCAGGGCTCTCTTAATGTTACCAGGATATACCTGGACAAGACCCCAATCCAATTTATCCAGCCAATATTTCATTTGATTGGAGGAGGCAAGATGGGCTATTTTTAAAAGACAGCAAAGAGGTGGCTGCGTTTCTTCCTGCAGTGTAAGCCGCTCCGTAGTGGTTAGTGTTGGTAGTGGCAGCTGGCCTAAGGTGATGAAACAAGACAGTTAAGTAACGATTTCTCCATTTAATCTGGTAGATTGTATCATATTTTCCCTTCAGGAAGACAATATAAAATCACAAGCTATAATAAGTTTTAAATAAATGCCTAAGAAGCCAGGATGTTCTTGTGTCCTTCACATGGAGCTCCCAAACATGTCTGGTTCAAAACCAAATTTGACACAGAGAGCATCCAAGTTCCTTCCTGTTCTCTGTCTCTTTACAACTTGCTCCTCTTTCTACCTTCAAGGAACTATCTGATAAGAGTCGATGTAGAGAGAAAGTTTTTTTAGACAACATTGCCAAGACTACCATCTGTTCTGTCTCATTGTCATCTAATTGGAAGTGGCTCAGCTGGCATATCATTGGCTTCCTAAGGCTGGAAATTGCACTCGAGATTGATCATGATTCGAACCACCAGAGAGGCTCAGCCTTGGGTTAGCAGTGCAACTACCTAAAGCAACAGCCACCAGAGCTCCCTTGTAGGATTTTTTTTTCTTTCCACATAGTGAGTATGGTCAGATGAGCCTGAAGCCCAGCCTCCAAGGAATGCCTGACATTTGAGAGATTATGCTTTGTGTCTTAAGGAAAAATATTTTTTATTTGTCTAATTAGAGAAATAAGATTTTATTTTTTTGTCTGTAGACATTTTGATTTGTCTAAGAGTAGTCTGTCATTTTGATTTGTCTAATTGTAGAACTTTGTGTTTTGTCTTTTCTGAATTTAAAGGACTGAGAGAGGATATAAACCTATAGGATAGCAGCCAAGGAGGCTGTTGAACTGGTTTTTATACTTGGCCTTGGCCAGTGGTGTGTGCAGGTAAATACTAGACAACCAGCTCTCCAGGAAAAAAATACATGTGCATACCTAGTCAAATGCAAGTTTACCACAGATCTCACAGATATATAAATAAGCATATAACATCTGCATTTCTACTTAAGAATATGAAATAGACTGTATTATAAATCTTATATGGATAGTTGATGCTTATGGGCACTCTGGTGACCTGGTAGAGAGTAGTTTCCCTGACAACCCAAAGACAAGCAATTTGAATCCACCAGCTGTTCCACAGGAGAAAGATGGACAATCTCCCATGTGATTTGTAGCTTCTGAAAACTTGCTAGGGGGTCAGCCGTGAGTTGGTTTCTACTCAAGAATAATTAGTTTATTCTCACCGAATGATTTCATTAACTTTGTAAAACTATTCTATTTCTAGCCATACTGTGATTGGAATGAATATATAACAATAACTCCTGCCGTGGACTGACTGGTATGTCCCTAAAACATGTGTCATCTTGGCTACATCATGATTCTGAGTTCTGAGTTGTTGGTTACGTAAAGATGTTGTCGTTTGGCAATTACGTAGTGACGTAATTTGGCAGTTATGTAATGATAGAGTTACCCCTGATGGTGTGATCTGATATAATTGTTGTGTTGAGTTATAAATCCTGATCTCTTAAGGTATATCCCAGAGAGGGTGCAGCCAGAGAACTCTTTGAAGGCAAGAATGTTGAGGCTTCACCTCATACTTTGGGCATGTTGCTAGGAGGGGCTGTTCCTTGGAGACCAACACGATGCTGGGGAAAGGAGAGGAAGACCCTCAACCAGATGGATTGACACAGTGACTGCTACAGTGAGCCCTTGTATGTCAGGAAGTGTGAGGATGACACAGGATAAAACGAGGTTCAGATCTTTTATTCATGGGTTATTGTGAGTAATACTCAATGACACCTAACAATAGTAGCAATAACGTGTTAATGGATTAGGGTAGCACACAACACTTACTCAGGTTATTGCCCTGGTCCTATATAACAGGTGTTTTCCTGGAGCGTAGCCTGCTCCATCTTACAGTAGATAAAAGAGAAGAGTGAGCAGAGAAAGAGGGACCTCAGTACCACCAAGAAAGAAGAACCAGAAGCAGAGCATGTTGTAGGGACGCAGGCTTCCTGCACCAGCAACCTCTTACGGGGAAACGCTCATGCCGACACACAGATGCGACAGAATGCCAAGCCAACTCTTGTTGAAAGGAGATGAAATCTCCCCTAGAACTAGTGTCCTGCATGTAGACTTCTTGCCCCCCACACCTTGAGAGAAGAAGCTTTGCTAACGCCATGTGGTACTTCTGTTCCGGCAATACTAGATAACCAAGACAGCTCCTGGAATGAACTTTGCATGAAAGAGTGATGAAAGTTACACCGACAAAGAGGTGTGCTGGAAATCGCTTGTTTATCAATAGAGTATCTTCTTTTCCAACTCTGGTATCGTTCAAATGCTGGAAAAATACGTTCTCAAATGCTTGCGCTATTCTTAGTGTACCAGCTACAGACATGACATGACATGACTTTTAAGTTTAATCTGCATTACTATTTCTCTATTCTTAAATCTAGAGATAATCAAGGATAAGCTGTAATTTGTAGCATTTGCTGATTCCCTTGGTCTGTAAATACTCTGATCTTGGTCTGTGTCAAGTGGTCAATGTGTTGTACTGACGTGGAGACACACAGTAGTACACCATTGTGTAGTATTTCCATTAAATGTATGCATGTATATAATACAAATAACAGTAAAAACAGCAAAATCTGATAAAATACTAACCAATTATGAGCTGTGAGTATTATTAACTCTCGAGTCATTACAAATAAACTTCAGACCACCATTCAATTTGCAACTCAACATAGTGACTGCATAGGGGAGACACGTGCAAGCTTTATAAAGTCTTGAACCCTGCCCTCACTCCTGCGGATAATTCAGAGGGAATATTTAGAGTTCCAGTTCAAAACAGAACAACTTCAGCAGGTGAATTCTGATCTGTAACCACTGTTAGGAGCTATTCTGTGGCAAATTCTTGTCCGTGTGGACAAGGCCAGCTCACCAGAATCCATTGCATCAGGGCCCAGTAAAGTACGTCTTCCTTCACCTGGCTGCCTTCTCCTCTCTTCCTTTGCCGAATCCCACTGGGATTTCCAGAGGTGAAGGTAGGATAGGGATTTAGGTGGGATTGCATGTAATAGGGATCCTGGGACTTGACCATTGTCAGCACGGAGCATCTCGGCTAGTGTCGTTACTGTCCTACAGAAGTAGAAATCAACACAGTTTCTCAGTTCCTAAATAACTTTAGATTCTTAGAGACTCTTGAGAAAGCAGAACTGGATATGAAAGGCTGTGGGCTACTTAGTTGGAATCATGAGATCTTTCACTCGGGTGACTACTGATTCATGGGGAAGTTTTTTGTCTCAATAACTTATACCTACATTTTCAAAAGTCATTGTTTATGTAAAGTTTCATGGCAAAGCCTGATTGGCTTTCACGTTGATATGGTTCTTCATGGCCAACTAATGACAAAGGATATGGGCCACCATGATTTTTAAAAATTAATATAAGGAAGCCTGGAATTAACAAAAATGAAATGGGAAATGACAATATTCCTTACTCAAAGGAGCTTTTGCTTTATAAAGGAGCCCGGGTGGATTGAGTGCCTAAATGCTTGGCTAATACTCAGAGGTTGGTGGCAGAAAGATGTGGCAGTCTGCTTCTGTAAAGATTTACTGACCTGAACTACGGGGGAGGGCAAGTCTGCCCTATATGGTCGTTTTGAGCCAAGATCTGCTTAACACCAGTGAGTTTTATAACAAGATTCACACAGTTAATTTTTATGAAAGTCATTTAGCAATTATTCTTTAGGTAGCCTTAAAGGATGTTCATAAAATCCATTTCTGTGCACTTCTGTAGAAATAGACCTGTTGCATTAAACATGCTCACCCCACATTCACTAAAATACTCCAGAGGCTGACATACTGTAGCTGTGAAATGGGAACTGTAGCCCAAATGGATTGGGTACAGGTTTGCAACTAGCAACACTATTAAGCATATTTGAGAGCAGTTGTTATGTGCCATCAGGTCAATGTACAACAGCCCAGCCCTAAACCCTGCTCTATCCTGTGCCAGTCTTTTTGTCTCTGACACACCCACCCCCGTTACCCCAGGCACTGAATCCGGCTCATTAAGGATTGGCCCCTCCTTGCAACATGTCCAAAGTAGGTCAAATGAAGCTTCAGAATCCTTGCCTCCAAGGAGAATCTTGGTTTTACCCTCTCCAGGATGAAGCTGTTCTGTTAGCAATCTATGGTATATTCAGTACTCTACCAACACAAAACCCACTCCTTCTCCTCCTGCCCCCACTCTTCTTGACTAAGAATCACTTTCAGGCAACATGACAGAGACAGTAATTTTGAAAGTGCTTGGGCAGTGCCTGTAACACACCCTGCCTAAAATAAAGTCATCACTAGTGAAAATTGAGGAACCATAGCTTGAGTGAAAGTTTTAAACTTCTCTTTAAAATTCCTGAGGGGGGAAGAAATCCACCATAAAACATACACATGTGGAAAATGATTGCTGTGGAGCAGGTGGGGCAGTGTGCATGGAAAGAGAAAAGATGAGGAACCGTGTCCAGAGGGTTCTGTCATTATTTATTAACACCTTGACCCCCAAAAGTAAATAAACTCTTGCAAGGAGCACAGTTGTTTTTTAAAAAAAGTAGATATTCAAAGGAAAAAAGACTTGTAATTTTTCCCCCAAAATCATTGAAAACAGAACCAAACCCACTGCTATTGAATCAGTTCCTCCTCAGAATGACCCTCCGTCAAGTTTCTGAGGCTGTAATTCATCGGAGGAGGAAGCTGCTCATGTTTTTCCCACAGAGCAGCAGGTGGATTTGAACTCCTAACTTCTCAACAGCATAATATGTTACACACTGTGCCACCAGGGTTCCTCAAGAACCATTGTTGTTGTTGATGTTGTAGATTGCCGTTGAGTCGAGCAAGACCCATAGTGACTCTATGAACAAAAGACTTAATGCCTTTCTATAACTATCGTCATTTCTCCAAGTTCATGGAGTTTCCAGAGGCATGTGGTTTAGAAAGTGGATGCCACTTCTGCTTCCTAACCTGTTTTACACCTGGGAGCTCCACCACACACTGTCCACATTGGAAAACCATTATGATATTTGATACCCCAATGGCACAAGGTTCAGCATCACAGCAAACGCAGGTTACTTCATACAGCACATTGACAAAGAGTGATTTCACAAAGTGGAAGAGAGTTCCTCCAGATATAACAGCACTAGTCTCATTTAGCAGTGGTTAAGTGTCGTCAAGTCGAATAAGACTCAAATAAGCTTTGCATAAAACACCTAAACTCTGTTCTATAACTAACATTTCTATACATTTAGAGAGTTTGTGGAGTTTCCGAGGCATCTAGTTTAGGAAGTGAATGCCACTCCTGCTTCCCAGCATGAATCAGTCTGGAAGCTTGCACATAATGGGTAACCATTATGATATTTGACAAGACTCTGGAACAGTGTTCAGCATCTCAGCAACTCCAAATTGTTTGGTATAACAAAGACACAAATGATTACTGTGCCATTTAAAGAATATTCATTGACTCTTGGGGGAAAAGAACAGTAACACACATCAAACACGACCTAAAAAAGCTTCCCTTATGTGACTGCCATCAAGACGTGACTGCCACGAAGATGCTAACTAGCTGCCAACTCCTAGAGTGGAAGCTCCAGGCCCCTGGCCAGCCTACAGACCCGTCCCCTCACTAATGGATTTTAAAGCCACACCCTCTAACAGTCCACTCTTCATCAGAGGCTCAAGGGGCACCCATTTAGAACCAATTAGGAATCAAATTATTTTCCTGAGCAAGTTTTCAAATCCTGGGATGAAACTTTAAAGTGCATCAGTGTTCAAGAGCAATGCTACAGGAATAAGCAATAATACGAGATTTGCCCTATTTCTTGAGGCCTTCCCCCCTCCTTAAATAATGATATTTTCACTTTAAATTTCACTAGGCTCCATGGATTCGTGATTTCGTAGGGAGAGTGTTGAACTTGATGTGCCCGCCAAACTGCCCTTGGGCATGAAGAACAAAGCCTGGAAACAGAAGCAAGCAGAGCCAGGTGGTTTGTTTAATTGATACCCCACTGCTTCACACTTGTGTTTGCAATTCATTTCTTTGTACCTTAATCTTGCCAACTCGATAGTGTGCAATATACTGCATTCACCTTCTAGAGCAAAGGAAACCAGTGGAACTTCTGCTGCTTTTTTGGTTCCTTTCTGAAAACATACACAACAAAATACACACTTATTCAGCACATTTGCATGTGCGGAGCAAGGCGTTCTTCACATCGTGCCACCGTTCGCATCCTCTCTGTTCATAATGAGCTCTGGTAGTGTAGGCCATCATCTGCGGCCCTGCTAGCCGAAGGCCTGCAATGTGCACCCACCAGCTGCCCTTCCCGACAAAGGTGGGCAGTGCCCTCCTGAAGAGATTTACAGCCTTGGAAGCACCGGGGTGGGTCACAATGAGTCAGAATCAGCTCCAGGGCAGTGGGTGGGGCTTGGTTTTAATATTGCACTTGGAACAATTTCCTCTCATGCCTCTAACAATCCTCTGGAGGGAGGGTCAGCTGTGAGTCAGTTCCCACTCAAGCACTGACCAACTATCATTAAGTTTGCTCTCTTATGCATTTGTGTTTTAGATGACTGTTGTCAATCTCATAATTCCTTAAAAGACCAAAATGTTCAAGGCTGACACCCTTTATTAATTGAGTTAAAAGGCTCTTTTGTTTACAGATAATTTCATGGGAATGTTTCAGCTCAAGGACTAAAGGCTTCAAGACAGTAGATTCAAGAGTTTTCCCTGAGAACATAGATCCAGTATGTCTAGGAACCAATGGACTATTCACAGCATCTCTCACCTCATCTGTTATACTCCTGAAGAAATGAGAATTTTAACACTGCTTAGTGACCCCAGAAGAAAAGACAAAGAGTCCTAGTAGCACAGTTATTTTTTTTTTATCATTAAAGGTCCTTTATTATAATTATGTTAAAACTAATGTCTCTTGCTGGCTCCAATATTTTATGTGTCCAGTTATTGTAATGAATTGCTAAGGGATTTGTTTTATTTCTAGAACCAAAGAAAGAAGAAACATTTCCTAATTGGGCAAGTTACAAAATATGTAGGCAGAGAGGGAGAGTAAGAAGTTAAAGAGATGTGTAGGAGTAAACCATGAATAGGACAGACCAGGGAAGAAAAAACTGTTTTTGAAGAAGACTGTAAGTTGTTATTGAGATGTTGAGTCTTGGCTGGTCTCCAAAGAGACCACCCTGAGCAAGATGTGTGGATGAAAACAGAGCAGAGAGGAGCCTTCAATAGTAAAAGAGATAGCGTAATAGAATAATGTTCACAATAAACTTGGACATATTTGCCTGGAATTCCTGAATGTTCTCTATCTTGGACCAGAATCTAGATTGAAGGGCTTTCCTTTGGAGCTTCCCTTGCAATAAAACCTGTTGCCATTGAGTTAATTCTGATCTTTTTTGAAATAAATTTACCAATCTGGCTATAATATCATATCTCAAACCTCACTGACAGTGAGTTGAACTGACTGATAGCTGACCTTCCTGGCAGGTTTTCAGAGGCTTTAAGTCAAGTGGGAGGAGACTACCCATTTTTAACTCCTGTGGAACAGCTGGTGGATTCAAACTGCTTGTCTTTGGGTTGACAGCACAACTTCTTAGCCACTAGGCCACAAGAGCTCCTTATATATGTTGTTGTGCCAAAGAGGTGGAATCGACTCATAATTGACCCTTCAGTGGGTTCCAAGAAGCTGTAAACTGCACAGGGAAAAGTTGCACATCTTTCTCCTGCAGAGCAGCTGGTGGATTCAAACTGCATGCCTTCGGGTTAGCAGCACAACTCTACCGTTTGACCACCAGAACTCCCTAAAGTAGCACAGTTATAATGAACAGCAAACTGCTCAGCTGTGAGTTAAATGTCGGCGGTTCGAAGTAGTGCTTCATGAGAAAAACATGAGTCAGTCTTCTGTAATGATTACAGCTCTGGGAAGTCTATGGGTTAATTATGCCCAACCTGCAATGGGCTCCAGAGAAGCAGTTGTCCAAGTCCAATAAGGGAACAGTGCATGATTTAAAATCAGGAAAGGTGTGAGTCAGGGTTGTATACTTTCTCCATACCTAGTCAATCTGTGTGTTGAGCAAATCTTTTGAGAAGTTGGCCTCAGTGAAGAATAACATGGCGTCAGGATTGGAGAAACAGACCTCAACTACCTGCATTATGCAGATGACACAACCTTCCTTGCAGAATATGAAGAAGATGTTTAAGTGCAGCCTTCAAAGAGCATTCCATGTCAACATCAAGGGAAAAAAATTTATCACCAAACCAATAGGCAAGATCATTATAGATGGAGAAAAGATTAAAGTTGTCAATGGTTTCATTTTACTTGGATCCACAGTCAACACCCATAGCTAGAAATCCAAAGGCCTGTTGCATTGCCAAAATCAAGGACAAAGGTCAAGGACCTCTTTAAGGTACTAAACCGTTTAAAGACTAAGGTGCCACGGTTTTTTCTGTTGCTGCCTATGCATCTGAATGTTGGGCAGTGGATAAGGAAGACCAAATAATGCATGCCTTTGAATTGTGGTGTTGATGAAGAATGTTGAAGATCCCAAGGACTGCCAAAAGACTAAGCCAATCTGTTTTGGAAGGACGTGCAACTAGAGTGCTTCTTAGAGGTCACAATGGTGACATTTCTTCTTACATACTGTGGATATGGCAGGAAGGGCCAGTCCTTAGGAAAAGATACCATATTAGGAAAGATAAAAGATCCATGAAAGAGAGGAAGACCCACTCCATGATGGACTGACAATGTGACTGCAACAATGGACTTGAACTTGGCTTAGACCGTAGGATGATATAGGATAGAGCATGGTTCCACGCTGTTGTTCATTGAGTCATGTTTGACTCAACAGCACCTAACAACAGCAATAACATGGACTCACTGTGAATTAGAATCTCCTTGTTAGCTACAGATTTGGTTTTTAGATTTGGAAGAGAGAGCATAAAAATATTCCCCCTGCCTGCGACTCCATATATGCTAGCGTTCTAACAGTGTATGACTCAGGTATTCCTAGGAATAGAAAGCTTTTTTAAAAGACTAACTACACCAGAAGAGCTCTTTTTTTTTTTTTTTATCATTAAACAAACACAGAGGGAGAGCTCTCTCCACTAAGGAATAATGCCCCAAGAATGTGATTCAGAATAAATAAGTCGAGATAAAGAGATTGTATCAAAAGTAACCTGTTTTGTTAAACTGAAACTCTAGGAAGATGATTCATAGCCCTCTGGTTACAGAGTAGAGTAGGTAAATCAATGGCGTGGTAGCAGAGGATTTACACAACTTTCCATTATGGTGTGTTTTAGCTTCAGGTAAAAAAAGAACAAGTATTTGGTACTATAATGTATAAGAAACAAGGTTATTGCACAGAGAATGTCTAAGAAATTATCAATAGAATTCTAGTTGGCCACAGTGCAAAAGGCACTTTCTGATGAATTTTCCCCAGAAGGTGCTACTAACTAACTTTATGGCTATGCTGGATTGCTTACCCACAGCTGCAACCAGGGTACACTGTGTGGTTCCTGATTTAGCCCAACCCTGTTCGGAGAGGATTAATGCTGGAAAAAACCCTGAGGGCAGAGAACCAAACAATGCTCAGTAATGATTCTGTGAAACTTCTGTAGTAAATCAACAAGGAGACAAGGTCCAATTCTGGTTGTTGGGCCTCAAGGTAATATGTTTAGAATGAAGATAGCTTTACAAACGCTCACCTTTATCTTTTTGTGGTGACCTGGAAAGCTACTTCCCTGCTGTGAATTCCTGTTTGGTTTGGGGATTCTTAATGGGTCCATTGAGAAATCAAAGCCCCCATTGTCTCATTGAAGGTCCTCCTCCCTGTGAAAGGCCCTCGCTTCCACTGGCAGTCAGGATCCCAGAGTGGCTGTGATTTGAAGACCCCGAGAGACCCAGCTCAGTCTCCAATCTAGACTTGAGAGTCACTCCCTTTCCCTGGCCTCTTGTGTTCCTTCATTCAATATCATTTGAGTTCTTCCCACCCCAAACCACATCAATGCAGTGATAGGTCAGTGGTTGGCAAAGAGATTCCAAGCTGATCATTTTGTCTTTGGGTGATTCTAGACTTTGCTGTTAAAATTTGTTCCCCTGCCAATAAGTGCTCCCTCTCCTAATTTTTAAAGGTAATGTTATGCCCAAAATAATGCAATAAAGCCAGAGAACCCAGCAGAAAGGGAAGTCCAACTCTCGGTTCTTGTGAAAGGCTGTTGGCTGGCAAATCAACTGAGTCTTATGCTTTTTCTCTCACTTCTGAAGGTTTAAGTGCCAGAGATGCTTTGTCCTGAGCTGATTCTACGTTTTATCCTGTTGTTGTGGTTAAGAGCCCACATACTAGAACTAAACTGCCAGGCTTTCTACTCATCTCTACCATCACTACAGGACAGGGTCATGTCATTCAACTTCTTTCTCTGCCTCTTATCTATAAACTAGCTGTAAATGTTATAATCTACACCTCAAAAGGTGTGAAGTCCATTTATTATTGTTTTTAAGTGCTGTCAAGTAAGACTCATAGCTACCCTATGACAACAGGTCGGAACCATGTCAGATCCTGCACCATCTTCATCCTCTGTGACATGTTTGAGCCCATTGCCACAATGTACTTATCTAATTGAGGGTCTTCCTCTTCTTCATTGACCATTTGCCTTTCCAAGTATGAGACCTCTTTCCAAGGAATAGTTTCTCCTAATAATATGTCTGAAATATGTGAAACAAAGCTTCACCATCCTTGCCTTAATGGGTATTCTTTCAACAGTCCATGGACTACTCTTTTCCAACATTACAACTCCAAGGCATCAATAATTCTTCTCTCATCCTTATTCATTGTCCAGCTCTCAGATACACAGCAGG
>NW_006399779.1:13590161-13605655 GCF_000299155.1 Elephantulus edwardii
AGAAGAATGTCTATCTGTGTTTCATTGATTATGCAAAGGCATTTGACTGTGTGGATCATTGTTCTTTAGAACTTGGAATAATCACTGTAAAGCAGACTTTTACAATGCTATAGACATCTTCTTTCTTCTGACTGACAGATCGAACGGTTGGATGCCATCAAGTCAGCAACAACTCATGATGACCCTATGAGCACCCAATCTGAACACTGCCCCACCTTGTGGCATCCTTGCCATCTCTGCTCTATGAGAGTCTGGTGTTGCAGTCCCTGTGTTAACCCATCTCACTGAGGGGTTTCCTCTTCTTTACTGACCCTCCACCTTTCCAACTATGACATCCTAAGTACTATCGCCTTCTCACAATATGCCCTGAGTCCATGAGATGAAGTTTCACATGCAGTAAGTGCTACAAAACTCAAACTCACTACTCTCAAGTCAGCTCCAAGTCCTAGCTAACCCTCACTGGGTTTCTGAGACTATGGGCTATATATCCCAACAGGAGGAGGTTGCCCATCTTTTAGCAGCCGAGCAGCTGGGGGATATAAATCACTATAAACTCAAGTCTTTGGGTGACGAGTAATGGAGCACTCCACTGTTTGTGTTTTGGGTTCTGAGACATGGGTAGATTGTGTCAGTTAATAGAATTTACTCTTTATATTCCATCTAGCTCAGACAGATTAGGAAGTGTTGTTTTAGGGTGGGTTTTTGGGTTATTTTTTCTTCTGAGAGTGCACTTTCTGGATCACTAAAATAGCCCAGAGCAGCCTTGGTGTTTGCTCCCAGGAAGAGATCTTGCAAGTCCCCTCTCTTAAGGTCAGAACAACCTCCATCTGACCTATGTCTTGTCTTCAGAATGTTGCCCTGAAGAGTAAGTTGGGTATAAAAATGAACAATCCGAGAGAGCATAGCAGGATATGAGTAAATTAATGAATTGGGGGTTTTCCCTTTGGGTTTTTAGGCAGAGGGGAACCTGACTATTATCTGAAAAAGTTAACTGAAAAGTACCAACAAGAATGAATGCAGAGGTTAAGTCCAAAGTCAAGATGATATTTTTGCTTTCACCAAGGGAATCCCCTTTATTAAAAAAAGGAAAACTGAGACAAATCATTAGAAAATGTTTCAACATTCGATGTCTAGTTGAAACAATAGACTCACTGGGTTTAATGGTTGAAGAAGCTAATGGAACTTGAGCCTTTAGAAATGGAAAGTTAGCTATTGGCATTGGCCAAGACACTGACTATAATTAAAAACCCTCATTGCCTCGAGTTTGAACCAAGTTGTAGCTGACCCACCAGCAGAGAAGCACTTTAGATTAGCAGCTCAGCCCCCATTGGACTATGCCACCAGCACTCCCTACTTGAAGGTAAGGTCATTGCTTTTCTTAGTTGCCACAAAGATGCCAGTATTTTGGCTAGTACTTGAGCAGTTAATCACTTGTGGGATTCTGATTGTGAAGCAAAGGTGACAAAATCAGAGCTGGTTGCAACAAGAGGAGGAGTCTACTAACAAATCATTGATGGCCTAGTGGGAAGGATTTGTGCTGTCAACCCAAACGCATGTGGTTCGAATCCACGAGTGGCTCTGAGGAAGAAAGATGGGCAATCGCTTCCCATGCAATTTACAGCCTTTAAAAACCCACTGGAGGGTCAGCTATGAGTGGATTCTGACTCAAGGCACACAACAAGAAACCTTTGTTGGATGAAGGCTTTGATTTCTAAAAGGCACAGCAAAGCAACGCTGGAAGACCTTTGACAGGGGCAGCTGTCTGCCGACCAGAGAACCGACCTGGCATCTCTGTAGCCCCAATAGCTCCAGGTGCCCGTTGGTGGTAGGAAGGCAGCCAGCACACTGATGCTGCTCAGATTTCTGATGACTTTGAAGTAGGTGGCCTGGAAAGCCCCAGAGATTTCACTGCCTGATTTCCAAGAGGCAATTGAAAGAGAAACACACTTAGCAACAGGGTCTTAAAAGAAAAGCTGAAAGCTAACACCTTCTATGAGATGCTCCTTGGACTCTGGAGTTTGTGTCTGCATGGAGCCAGCTCCATTCCCAGTGACCCTCCTTCCTTTTGGAAAAGGCACCCAATACTGTCGCCCACAGAGTGGGACATAACCTTGGCTTGCTTTCTAAGGCTCTTCTGCTGAAGGGAGATAATCCTTCTTCGATTGCTTCTGTTTTGAAACCCAGTTGCTGTTTACTTTAGTCTTGCCATGGAAACCGGAATAGATAAACATAAACATGATTTTTCATTGTCTCCGATTTTGGATGTGCTGCCACTTTCAAGACCTGGTCAGTAAAGCACTTCTCCTTTGCCCGGATTACCTGACAACCAAGAGAAGACATAGCCATTGGGGAAAACAGGGGAGAAGGGCACTGAACTGTGAAAACTCTGTTCAATAAAGGTCTGAAAAACAATCTACTTTTATGCCAGTTTCTGAAATTTAGTATGGTTTTGTTCACAAAAGAATAGAATGTGTGTGTTATACCCTTTTTTTGAAAGAAAATTGTGTTAACTCCACTGTTTGTTCCTACTTGGCCACCCTTCATGTCTCTGGGACTGCTGTGTACAATTGCTTTTCCAAGGCGTCAAACAGACTCACTCCAGTGGAATCTCCTTAATGGTACTCGAGGTTTTGCCCCAGCTGTGGACATGTGTTTTGATTTACATTGGACTTAGAGGGCCATGATTATACTTCATTCCTATGGAAGACATAATTTACAACAGAAGACTTGGAACAGTAACATCCCTTCTGCGAATGGAAGAGGGGGTCAATAATCGGACTTCCTAACTAATTCCTGAATCTTAAATGGCCCTTCAGGATAGGTACAATTTTAAGTAGTGACACCAATGTGATTCTCAGCTTTGGGTCTATCACAGCTTTGCCTGGCTGGAGCATTAACCCTCCCTACCACCAACCTCCTCCCAGAGATTCTCAGTGTGTCTTGGGTAAGACCTTGCTGTTGTTAGTTGCCACCAAATTCATACAGACCTTATATATAACAGAAAAAAAAAATCTCTATGTGGCCCTGTGTCGTCCTTACAATCATGCAACATTTCAGTCTGTTATGTACTGTGTCAGTCCATTTCATTAAGGACCGCCTTTTGCTGACCATCAGCTTTGCCAAGCATGATGTCTACCACGAGGAACTGGTCCCCCCAGTCCAAAGTATGTGAAACAAAATCTTACTTCCAAGGAACATTCTGGCTACGCTTTTTCCCAGACTGATTTGCTTGTAATTTTGGCAGGCCATAGACTATTCATGGTTTTTCTCCAACATCATGATAAAAGACATCAATTTTCCTTGTTCGCTATCCAGCTGTTTCATACATATGCATTGTTTTCCTTAGCCTACAAAGTGTACCCCAGCTTTGATCTCCTTTGCCTGGTAAAATAATTGAGCCTGCTGAGAGATAAGAAGAAGATAGGAACCATGGAAGCACCAGAGAGAGTACAGCAATCTTCTTCTTGTTTTTGTTGATTGTCCTTAAGTTGAGCACAACTCATGACAATCCTATGAACAAAAGGCCTGAAGCCTTTCTGTAACTATCATCATTTGTCAAAGCTCATAGAATTACCAGAGGCATGTTGTTTAGGAAGTGGATGCCACTCCTGCTTCCAACCTTAGTGGCTCTTAAAAGAGCTGGTGATCAGTGTTACAGCAATTTCAGGGGCTCTTCAAAGAGACATTAGTTGATTTTTGCTTGAAGTAGTCCCAGCATTGGTCAGGCCTTTGTTGCAGCAAGAGGCGTTTGATTAGAGCCCCTGAAACCTCAATGGTCACTGAGATCAGGGACTGGGAGAAGGTTTACTGAAAGGGAAAGCAAGGGGGCAGTAGCAAAAATGAACAGAAAGGCAGTTTACTAGCAATAATAATACAGAAAGAGGACTGGCTGACTCTCCACAGAAAGGAAAGGAGTGGACATGATGATGGGTTATAAGAATACTCTTGGGTCAGGTTTTATGCAAATGAAGGAAAGGGGTATCTAGGCCAATGGAATGATATTGATGAAAGTTTCCACTCTGGTCCGTTGTCTGTGATATCACTGATCGCATGACAAATTTTAACATGCCTAACATGCTAATTAGGTTGTTTTGGGGGTGCTCTGTACTACACATGCCACTTTTCCGAGAAATTGGCACCTTCCTTATATGTTAACACTATGCATTCCTTGAGGGAGCTCTGGTGGCCTAGTGATAAGAAGCTGCACTGTAATCCCAAAGGCAAGCAGTTCAAATCCACCAGCTGGATGGTGGAAAGGTGGAAAGGTTTGCAGTTCAAACATGCCTAATGGTGTTTTAGGGAAAGGTCTGGCAGTCTGCTTCCGTACAACTTAGAGCCTCACAAAGACTATGGGACAGGATTATTCTATAACATTTTCAAGAGTCAGACTCAACTCCAGAGCAATAGCTAGTTCTTCTTTGATTTTTATATTAAGTATATTGTTGTTAGGTGCCATCGAGTCAACTCCAACTCATAGTGATCCTATTAACAGATCAAAACTGTGCCCTATTTTGTGCCATCCTCACAATCTTTGACATGTCTAAGCCCATTGTTGCAGTCAGTATCAGTCTCTCTAATTGAAAGTCTTTTTCTCCTTTACTGATCCCTCACTTTTTCAAGCATAATCTCATTTTGCAAGGACTTGTGCCTCATGGCAAAATGCTAAAAGTGGGTGAGGTGAAACTTTACAATCCCTGCCTTCTAGGAGTACCCCTGTTCACTTCAAAGAAAGATTTGTTCTTTTGATAATCTTGGTATAATTGTTATCCCTCACCAACACCACAATTCAAGAGAATAAATTATTTTTCCTTATTCATTGTCCAACTTTCAGATGTATAGGAAAAAATTGAAAATACCATAGCTTAGGTCAGGAACATCTTAATCTTTAAACTTATATCCTTGCTCTTTAGCACTTTAAAGAGTTTCTTGATGCATATTTGTCCAATGCAATGTGTATTATATATGTATACATATGAACCATATACATGTGTGTATGTATATTTGTTGTTTATTATGTACCATCAAGTTGTAACCAGCTCATTGCCAGCTCTGGAGTGGGTTTACAGAGGCAACTTGTCACATAGGAAGTGACTGCCTATCTTTCTCCTACAGAGTAACTAATAGATTTTAACTACATGTTTTTGAATTGGCAGCACACCTCCTTACAACTAGGTTACTAGTTATACACATTAGATCTAAACATAGGTGTATAAATGTATGTTGTTAAATACCATAGAGTTGACTGTGACTTACAGCGACTCTATGCACAACAGCTCTGAACTCTGCCCTACCCTGAGCCAATCTCATTGTCTCTGAACCCCTGTTCCTGCATCAATCCATCTCTTCCAGAGTCTTCTCTCTTGCGCTGTCCCTCCAACATTCCAAGCATGATGTCCTTCTCCAAGGACTGGTCCTTCCTGGCAAGATGCTCAGAGTATGTGAGACGAAGCTTCAAAATTCTTGCCTCCAAAGAGCAACTTGATTTCACTCTTTCCAGGATAGACCTGTTTGTCCTCTTGGCAGTCCATGGCATGTTCAGTACTCTTCTCCACCACCACCATTCAAAGGCATCAATTCTTCTTCTATCATCTTTTAGTTCAGCTCTCTGATGCATAGCAAGTAATTGAGAGGATTATGGCCTGGATTAAATACACCTTTGTCTCTAGAGTAACATCATTGCTCTTTAGAATTTTGAAGAGGTCACAGATGGCAGACTTTCCCAATTCATCTTTTAATTTCCTGGCTGCTGGTGCCAAGAGTACTGATTGTGCAGCTGAGCAAGCTGAAATTATAAACAACCTCAATTGTTGCTCTATTATGGTGCTGCCAATTGGCCCAGTGGTGAGAATCTCTGTCTTCTTGATGTTGAGTTTCAACCCATATTGTAGACTGCTGTCCTTGACCTTCTGCAGCAAATGTGTCAGGTCCTCCTCAGTCATCTACATAATGCAGGTTATGATGTGTCTTCCTCCAATCCTGATGCCTCATTCCTCCCTATAAAGTCCAGCCTCCCAAATGATCCAATGATCTGTTCCACATATGTATGTATATACATCTATATATAAACATATATGCAAATCTATGCACACATAGCCATTACAGGTGAATTTGAAGCTCAACCATAGTTCAATCTTGTTGTTGTGTGCCGTCAAGTCACTTGCTTTTCCATCTAATTAATAAAGATCTCACTTGTAAAAAAAAAAAAGTCACTTGCAACTCATAGCGACCCTATGAACAACAGCCCTAAACTCTGCTCTGTCCTGTGCCAATCGCACTGTCTCTGACACTCCCATCCCGATTATCCCAGTCACTGAATCAATCCACCTCATAGAGGGCCTTCCCCTCCTGCGCCGTCCCTCCACCCTCCCAAGCATGATGTCCTTCTCCAAGGACCAGCCTATCCTCACAACATGTCCAAAGTATGTTAGACGGAGCCTCAGAATCCTTGCCTCCAAGGTGCCAGCCAGTTTAACCCTTTCCAGGACGAATCTGTTTGTTTTCCTAGCAGTCCATGGTACTCTCAATACTCTTCTCCAGCACCACAGCTCAAAGGCATCAATTCTCCTTCTATCCTCCTTGGTCATTGTCCAACTCTCTGATGCATAGAAAGTGATTGCAAAGACCATGGCCTGTATCAGACGCACCTTAGTCTCCAGAGAGACACCATTGCTCTCCGTACTTTGGAGAGGTCCCTAACAGCAGACTTTCCCATGGCAAGGTGCCTTTTAATTTTCTGGCTACTGGTGCCAAGAGTGTTGACTGTGGAGCCAAGCAAACTAAAGCTGTGAACAATCTCAATCTCTTCACCATCCATCCTGAGGCTGCCAATTGGCCCAGTGGTGAGAATCTTTGTTTTCTTGACATTGAGCCTCAATCCATATTGTAGGCTGCAGTCCTTGACACTCTGCAGCAGGTGCTTTAGATCCTTTTCAGTTTCAGCAAGCAGGGTTGTGTCATCTGCATAACACAGATTGTTGATGAATCTTCCACAAATCCTGAGGCCACACTTCTCTTCATAGAGCCCAGCCTCCCGGATAATCTTAATCTGTTCTGCAGTCAAAACTCATTGTCGTTTAATGGGAACAGACACGTAGCCGAGTCTCCTGTAGGTTTTCATAAACTGTAAATTGCACAGGAGGAAATGGCCCATCTTTCTTCTGCTGAACTTCTAGTGGATTCAAACTGCCAAAGAGGCACAGTCTTTGGGTTAACAGGATAATTCCCTACAAGCTAGTCCACCAGAGCTCCTCAAATATGGTATCTTTTTATCTCGTTGCCATCGAGTCAGAACAGACTTAGAGCTCTGACCCTCCAGCAGGTTTTTCAGAGGCAGTAAATCACCCTGGAGGTGATTTAGGTGGAGTTTACCCACCTTTCCAGAGAAGCAGCTAGTGAATCAAACCTCTTTCTTGCCTTTGTGTTGGCAGCACAATGCCTTACCCTCTAAGCCATGAGAGCTCCCTGCCCACAAATAAGTCGCAGTAATTATCTAGGTACTGTCTGGTTCCCAGTGAGACTGCTTTATGAAGAAGTGTTCAGTATATGGTCGCCACTTCTATAAAAGCTGGCAGTACCCATTTGCCGTGTGCTGGGTGCTGTTCTTCTGCTTTAACCCTTTATCTTACAGCATCTATGTCAGCATTTCACAAATGAGAAACTAGACACAGACACAGGCTCAATGCACTCCCTAGTGAACAAAAACTTAGATTTATGTTGGCCCAAATTTCTGCTGTCACCCTTACCTCACTCAGTCCCAGGCCTGTGCAGAAGGCCGTATGCAAAACAGTAAAGACTATAAGACTATATTAGAACAGCCAAACCCATGGAGCTGACATATATACACTTTAGGATCTCTACAAGAAACTTATGGACAATAGTATGTTCAAAAGAAATCTCATAGCAAAAGGCCAAATGTTCTTGCCAAGATAGTAGTCATGACTGAAGAGTTTTCTGGAAAATACGGTGAGCACTTTTGGTAGAGAGTTAACGTCTGTCAAACCCAAGTGGTTTTATTTACCTCCTACGAGCAATGATCATGGAGGCAATGTCAAGGAATGAATTGAAGTCTATTGCCTTGGGCATATCTGCTGAAGAAGACCTCTTTAAGATGTCAAAAGCCAAACATGTCCCTCTAAGGACCAAGGTGAACCTAATCCAAGCCAAGGTATTTTCAATCCCCTCAGATAAATGCTGGGCCTAATGAGTGAGAAGCGGAGCTGCCGCCCCTAAGACAGGTGATCTGAATACAACAACAGCTCCATAGAGAGGGAGATGGGGCAGTTTCCTCCAGTGCAATTACAATCTCTGAAAACCCATTGGAGGGTGTGCTATGACAATGAGTTTGGGGTGTGTGTGTGTGTGTGTGTGTGTGTGTAAGCTGAACAGTAATAAGAAAGACACCAGAAGAAGTGAGTGATGTCTTGAATTACAGCACTGGCAAAGACTGCTGAATAGAGCATGGACTCATGGACTGCCCCAAAGCCAGGTAAATCTGTTATGGAAGAAATATAGCAGAAATGGCCCTTAGAAGTAAGGATGGCAGCCCAGAATCCCTGTGAATGTTCATTGAAACTAATAAAATTTAATAAAAAAAAAAAGAAGTAAGGATGGCAACACTTCATCTTACGTCCTTTGGAAATGTTGTCAGGAAGGACCAGCACCTGGAAAAGGATACCAGGCTTAGTAAAGGAGAGAATCAATTAAAGAAAAAAAGAGGAAGACTCTCAGCTGAATTGACACAGTGGCTACAATAATGAGCCCAAACATTGCAACGCTTGTGTGCATAGCCCACAATCAGACAGCGTTTTATTCTGTTGTTTATAGGATCTCTGTGTGAAAGCGAATTCCAGGACATCTAATAACAACAGCACTTTACCATAGATTTGAAATTACTCTTTGCTAATCATGGTCTTGTCAAATGTCATAAATACGTGCCCATCATGTACAGTGTTTGGAAGAGCTTCCAGACTGATTTAGATTAGGAAGCAGGAGTATTATTCACTTCCTAAACTGGATGCCTCTGGAAACTCTATAAACTCTTTAAACATACATAAATGATGTTAGCTATAGAACAGAGTTCACATCTTTTGTGTGAGGGTCGCTATGAGTCTTATTCAACTTGATGACACTTAACCACTGCTAAATGAGACTAGTGCTGTTATACCTGGAGGAACATCCTTCCACTTTGTACACCACTCTTCGTCATTGTGCTGTATGAAGTAACCTGGATTTACTGTGATGCTGAACCTTATGCCATTGGGTATCAAATACCATAATGGTTTCCCAATGTGGACAGGTTTTGGTGGAGCTCCCAGTTGTAAAACAGGTTTGGAAGCAGGAGTGGCATCCACTTCCTAAACCACATGCCTCTGGAAACTCCATGAACTTGGAGAAATGATGATAGTTGTGGAAAGCTTAGGTCTTTTGTTGATAGAGTTGCTCTGAGTCGTGCTCGACTTGATGGCAAGCAACAACAACAACAATCAACATGGAAGAAAATGGATAAACTCTTCTGCCCTACGAATTATTCAGTTATTTTGCATTAACAGGAGGGCAGATAATTGCCAATATGACCTCAACAATGAGATAAGGTAGGGAAAGGAATTTTCACTAATTAACTGCAAAGGAAAAAAATGTGAGGAGTAATTCAGTTTGTCTGTTCTCTTTTGGCATATACTGCTCCAAGGTATCCTCCCCAGTTTAATGACAGAAGGCAATTAGCCAGCAATGCATTCAAGTAGAAAAGTTAATTTTGTATGTAATTCTAGTTGTGAATAGGGCTTCAAAAGGGTCCATTCCCTTTTACCCCCTTTGTGAGAATTTGCATTTGCACTGCAGATATATTGAGTCAGAACCTGCACTTTAATAAAATCTCTAAGTGATTGGTATTTGTTACTGTTGTGTACTGTGGAGTTGGAACTGACCCATAGCTGACCCTCCAGTGAGTTTGTAGAGTCAGTAAATAACACAGGAGGAGATTACCCCTCTTTCTCCTGCGGAACAGCTGGTGGATTCCAACCACCTACGTAAGAATCACTGAGGCTCTTATTAAAGTGTGGATTCAGATTCAGCACATCTGGAGTGGAAATGGAAATTCTTAGCTGGGGGTGAAACCAGAATGAACTGGTTGGAAGCCCTAGTTGTGAAGTTCTATATTACTTTCACAAATTACATTAGTATTCACAAACTAATTCCCACACTGTTGTTATTGCTGCTGCTGTTGTTTCTGTGTGCCGTTGAGTTGGGTCGCTCTCATAGCTGACCCTCCTGCAGGTTTTCAAAGGCAGTAAATCTCACATAAGGAGATCGCAGGTCCTTTGAAACAGCTGGTGAATTTGAACCATGTGCCTTTGGGATTGCAGTGCAGCTTCTTGCGGGTTGTTATTGCTAGGGGCTATTAATGTAAATAACAGAGTAGATTTACTTCAGATGGTTTTGGAGGTTGTAATCTTTACAAGAGATAGGCTCTGGTAATGCAATGGTTAAGTGCTTTGCTGTTAACTAAATGGTTGATGGTTTGAATATATTAGCTGCTATGTAGGAGAAAGACAATTTACTCCCATAAAAGTTATAGCCTTGGAAACCCTATAAAGCAATTAGATTCTGTCCTATAGGATGTCTTTGTATCAGAATTAATGAAATGGCAACTGGGGTAATGGGAGTAGGTGTGACAGAGGTGACTGGGGTACTGGGAGGAGGTGTGACAGAGACAGTGAGATTGGCTCAGATAGGGCAGGATTCAGAGCTTTTGTACATAGAGTTACAAGAGACTTGATGGCACATACAATGACAAGGTAATATTTGAGAGCAGGGGGCCAGGCCTTTCTTCTACAAAGCTTTGGGTGGGTTCAAACTACCAATCTTTCCCTTAGTAGTCAAGCACTTAAACATTGTACCACCAGGGCCCTTTTACTCACTCAACCTCAGTGCCATCAATTTCCAACTCACAGCAAGCCTCCACAGAGTTTTCAAGGTTCTCCTACATGGAGCCACTGGCAGATTCGAACCATCAGAGACACTTGGCCTTTGAGTTAGCAGTGCAACTTTCTGCAGACTATGCTACACTCCAGATTCCAAGACCAGATATCCCCAGGGGTGGGTCATTGTTTGGAGTGAAACTCAAAGGCAATCTTGGCTAAGTCAAGACTTCCAGATTCTAGCAGCTTTTGTTCCAAGTAAGTCCTATCTTGTTTGCACTTATTTCTAAAGTTCACCATAACACAGAAGGTTGTGTTTTGACTTTGGCTTTTAGTTTATGGAGATGAATTTAATATTCTAATTTTGTCCATCAGAAAAGAAGGCATTTGTCATGTGTGTTGTATATAAGGAAAGAAGAGCTATTTCTTTCAAAATATATTTGTCTATGTCATATCAACATTTGTGTTAACGAATTTCCAATTAGTGGAAGTATAAACAGAGTGCTAAAAAGAAGTAAAGAGGGTGAGCCTTCATCTACAGGTTGGGGTTAGGTGCCTTTGTGTCAACTACCCTAAGAACAACAGAGCTGAGCCTTGTCCTCTTGCGTCATCCTCACAACCTCTGTCAAGCTCCAGACCACTGTGGTAGTTCACAGTGTCAGTCCAGCTCATTGAGAGTCTTCCTCTCTTTCACTGATGCTTCATCTTTCCTCCTATGATATCTCCCTCCAAGGACTGGGTCCTCTTGAAAATATATTCAAGGTAAGCGATACAAATTTTCACTCTCCTTGCCTCTAAGGAGCACTCAGGTTGTACTTCCTTCAAGACAGACTTGTCTGTTGTTTTGGCAGTCCATGGTCTATTCACTTCTCTTCACCAAGACAATAATTCAAAGGCATTGATATGCCTTTGGTCTTCCTTACTCATCTCACATACTTTGAATATATTATCAGAATACCCCAGTCCCTGGAGAAGTACTTGATCAGCAAAAAAGAAGAAGCCACTCAATAAGATAGGTTGGCACAACAATCAGCTGTGGATGGGAGGCCTCTTATTTAAGCAAACAGGATCTGGTGGGTGGGTCTTTGTAATCAGTTGGGCCTGAGGGCCACAGGCCCTACGGCCTGGTATTACTTGTGTTTGGAGAGACCATTGTTCTAAGTGGTATAGCACTTGTACATCAGTTTGCTGTAATGAGATAACATGGAGTTACTGTGATACCAAAATCTATGCCACTGGTGTGTCAAATGCCATAAGGATCCCCTGTGGTGGACAGGTTTTGGTGGAGCTTCCTGGTTAAGACAGACTAGTAAGCAGAATGAGCCATTTACTTTCTAAATAACAGGCCTTTGAAAATACTACAGACACTAAAGAAAGAGGATAGTTACTGTGGTGTAGTGGTTTGTAAGCATATAAGACTTTTTATTTCTTGATTTGGCAAAAAATTTCTACAGTAAATTAAACTTTTGCTTGATATACAGTCAAACACATTCATATATTTGATATCTTTCTCTACAAACACACACAAAGGATATACAAGATACAGAAGACGGTAAATATATCTCTTTAGTTACATTTGTATGGCAGTGCCACAGTTGATTTTTATTTGAACTTATTACAGTGAACATGCAATGCAATCCCTCTGTCATTTTGTAAATTTAAAAGTGCATTCTTTGTTAAAGACACTTTGATAAATGAAAACCATTGTTTAAGGGATAATCAATGTTGCTATCAGTGACAAGTTTTGCTCTCACTTGTGTTCTTATCAGCTCTGCTTTCTCTTTCCTTCTCATGTAACCGGTACTGTGTCATTGAATGAAAATTTATCTGGGTTTAGAGTTCTTAAATTATTGATTTGTTGCTCTGCACTTTGAAGACATTCTTTTACTATTTTCTGGCATGCATGGTTGACTGATAAAATATCTTACTGTTTTGGCTGCTCATTACTTTTCAGACAATCTATCTTTTATTCCCTACTGCTTTTTATATGTGTGAAACTTTATTGTGATTTAAGTAAAAGTTTACAGAGAAAATGATATTCCATTCAACTCTTCATACACACATTTGTGTTGTGACATTGATTATGATCTGCACATTTGTAACTGCTTTATTCCAGTTTCTTCCCTGAGGTTCTTGTTTCTGTTTGTCCTCCTATCCTCTCCCTTCCTGCTTTCTTGAGTAGATACTGCCCTTTTGATCTTATATGGTGATTGTTTTCAGAAGTGTGTTCCTACCTGGTATTATTTTTCACTTTATGTTAAGTTCCGTAGAGTCATAGATGACCCGTAGTTGACACCATGAACAAAAGTCTTGAACGCAAAACTTTTGTCTTTTCTCCAAGTTCATGACATTTCTGGAGGCAAGCTTTTTCTTGGAAATGGATGCAACTCCTGTTGGCGTGGTATGTTTGTCTTATAGATATAAGACATATAAAAAGAGAGGGGAATGATAGGGTGGTATTAATAAGTTCAGTATTCTCTATATAGGTATCAATTATAAAACTAGTTTTCTGCAGCCTGCGGGACTAGTTGCTTGACCTTGGAGTTCTTAGTGTCTTTTCTGTGATCTGTCTGTTATCAGATGAGATGCATCTCCTAGATTAGCTGTTATTTCTTTGAAGCTGGTTTTCCCAATCATATGTATATTGTAACTTAATATTCCTGTTTGCCTGGAAAGGAAGTATCTGGGTGTGAATGATTTTCTTTTAGATATAGAAATTCTTTAATTTTACTAACAAAAGTTTATTTTAAGTAAGTTGATGTCTCACCATCCTATAAAAGCCCATGACCACTCCCAGACTGAGAGACAGTCTTGGAGGTGACTCGCTGTCTCCCAGATCTGTGTAATAAAGTGCATTTATGGATATTGCAATCCATTTGTCTTATTGATGATTGACTACAGAAACAACCCCTTGCGTTCTGTAACACTCCTGATTCCAACCCTGTCTGTTCTTTTTCTGAAAGTTATGCCACAGGGCAGAGTTCAGTTCCAAGCTCAAAGGATGGCTAAGGATCATTCCAGCAATCTCTATCAGGACAGAAAACCTGACCCTCTTTATGACTTTAAGGTTTTCTCCCTCATTTATCTTGCACTCTATCTCAGAGAGTGTAAGATAAATCTTACACCAATTTTAATATTAATTCTGTGAACAAAAGAGCACATTTCACAGGTAGTATAAATTTATTTTGTACAGGTTTGGAGTGTTGATATCTCAAAGGTAATTTTTGGGGTGAGGGCTTGCACTGTTAATCCAAAGGCACATGGTTGGAATCCACATACTGCTCTGAGAGAAGGATGGACAATTTTTTCCTGTGTGATTTACAGCTTCTCAAAATCCGCTGGTAAGTCCGCTATGAGTTAGTTCCAATTCAATGGCAATTTAGAAAGGAATGACCTTAGTAAATGACGAATTATCTAGCAGAAGAAAAATGTCTAGTTACTTTTTTCATGGACATGGCAACTTTCTCAAAAAAAGTTGCAGACTTCATACAATAAGGTTTTCAGTTCTATCTCCTCACTTCTCGTGGGCCATGCTTACTTTAATCCTAACCCTTGTTGTTGTTGTGTATCTTAGATATCAACTCATAGCTGACTCTCTATCAGGTTTTCAGAGCCAGGAAATAAAATGAGAGGAGATTGCTCATTTTTGCCCCTTTGGAACAGCTAGTGGGTTCAAACTTTGTGATTTTGGGATTGCAGTGCAGCTTCTTACCACTAGCCCACCAGAGCTCTATGATCCTTTGTTATTGTTAGTTGCCGTGAAGTCCACTATGACCTACAGCAACCCTATGAACAATGGCTTTGAACTCTACCATCTCCTGAGCCAACCTCACCATTTCTGACACACTTGTTCTCATTTGCACAGTCACTATGTCAATCAATCTTATTCAGAGTCTTTCTTTTTTTTTTACATTTAAAAAAAATTATTATTTTATTAATTTTAATGAACATTTACAGAGATTTTGTGAATGATTTTCTTTTAGATATAGAAATTCTTTAATTTTACTAACAAAAGTTTATTTTAAGTAAGTTGATGTCTCACCATCCTATAAAAGCCCATGACCACTCCCAGACTGAGAGACAGTCTTGGAGGTGACTCGCTGTCTCCCAGATCTGTGTAATAAAGTGCATTTATGGATATTGCAATCCATTTGTCTTATTGATGATTGACTACAGAAACAACCCCTTGCGTTCTGTAACACTCCTGATTCCAACCCTGTCTGTTCTTTTTCTGAAAGTTATGCCACAGGGCAGAGTTCAGTTCCAAGCTCAAAGGATGGCTAAGGATCATTCCAGCAATCTCTATCAGGACAGAAAACCTGACCCTCTTTATGACTTTAAGGTTTTCTCCCTCATTTATCTTGCACTCTATCTCAGAGAGTGTAAGATAAATCTTACACCAATTTTAATATTAATTCTGTGAACAAAAGAGCACATTTCACAGGTAGTATAAATTTATTTTGTACAGGTTTGGAGTGTTGATATCTCAAAGGTAATTTTTGGGGTGAGGGCTTGCACTGTTAATCCAAAGGCACATGGTTGGAATCCACATACTGCTCTGAGAGAAGGATGGACAAT
>NW_006399779.1:13605755-13611324 GCF_000299155.1 Elephantulus edwardii
TCTGATTAATCTCCTTTGTCAGTGTGTCCTTTGCCATTCCCTATCACTCCTCCCTGAGAGAGACTTCACCCTGATTCATAAGGAAAAAGGGATGGCATATTCTCTTAGCTACTTTCTGCTGAAAAGGAACACTATTTAGTCTTTCTTTCTTGTGACAATCCTCTACCCTCTTAAAGATGACGTCTTTCTCAAAGTACTAACTCCTCCGAATTACATGCCTGTGGTGTTAGCTTTAAAGTTGGCTTGTCTAGCCATTATATTAGCCCTCTCTGGTCTCCAGCTACCTTAACTGCAGACACATGATCTTGCAAATCATAAAAAGCTGTGGGACTAGGATAAGAGAGAAAGTGCTTCCCATACTAGGTAGCAAGACTTGAGGGAGACTGGAAGAAGACCTTGGTGAAAGCAAGACTAGAGTGAAACCCTGGTGAAAGTGAGACCCTGGTGAGAGTGAGCCCTTGGTGAGAGCAAGACTAGAGTGAGACCCTGGTAAGAGTGAGATCCTGGTGGAAAGACCCTGGTGATCATAGTGGAGATACTGTGGCATTGCTGTGGAGAAACTGTGGCAAGATGTAACCAGAGAAGCCCTGAGATGAAGGCCACAGTTAAATGTTTTCTGTTTTTGCTGAAAGATTGAAAGAAAAGCTGACTTATAATTAATTACTCTGGGGCAAACCTTATTGGAAGATTGCGATACCAGAGGCTTCTTGAATTTGTGTTACTGAACTGAAACCAGGACTTTTATGAATTAAGGGATTGTGTTTTGCTGTTAATCTGGTTTGGGACTACTGGACTAAATGTGGACTTGCAGTATAAGAAGTATAAGATATTCTTTATCTCTCCCATTCTCCAACCTATTTCTCTAATAGACCCCACTCTTGATAACATAACTGTAAGTAAAGTATGTGAGTCAATAATGAATATCAGACCCAGTGATTAGTGGAAATGGGTGCAGGAGCATGGTGGGTGGCATGTCTGACATAACAGCTGTCTGTTCACTGCTATGGCTATAATTGATGGGGGCAATTTCCCTTTATGAGATGGGTAGAAGTCAGACTTGGCCATCCCCACGTCTCATCTGTTACTTTTGCAATGCACAAATTATGTGAAATGGAGTTTGAAAATCCTTGCCTCCAAGGAGCAACCTGGTTTTACTCTTTCCAGGACAGACCTCTTTGTTCTCTTGGCAGTTCAATACTGTTCTCCAATTCCACAACTCAAAGGCATCAGTTCTTCTTCTGTCATCCATGTTCATTGTCTTGCTTTCAGGCGTAGCAAGCAACTGATCAGACCATGGACTGGATCAAGCACACCTTAGTCTCTGTACTGACATCATTGCTTTTTAGCACTCTGGAGAGGTCCTTGATATCGTATTTTCTCAATGCATCACGTCCTTTTATTTTTCTGACTGCTGGTGTCAAAGGTGTTGATTGTGGATCTGAGCAAGGTGACATCATTGAGAACTTCGGTCTTTTCTCCAGCTATCATGATGCTGCCTATTGGTCCAGTGGTGAGGATTTTTGTTTTCTTGATGTTGAGATGCAATCCATATTGAAGGCTTACAGTCCTTGATCTTCTGCAACAAAGGCTCCAAGTCTTTTTCACTTTCATCAATCAAGGTTGTATCATCTGCAGAATGCAGGTTGTTGATGAGTCTTCTTCCAAACCTCATATCACATTCTTCTTTATAAAGTCTAGCCTCTCAAATGATCTGTTCAGTATATAGACTGAAAAGGTTTGGAGAAAAGATACATCTCTAAGACACTTCTTTCTAGATTTTGAAGTTGTATTCCCTTGCTCTGTTTGTTCAACAACTTCTTAGTCTAGGTATAGGTTTTACATGAGCACAATGAAGTGTTCATGGATTCCCATTTTTCTCAATATTAGTCACAATTTGCTGTACAAAGCCAAATGCCTTTGAATAGTCAATAAAACACAAATAGACATCTGTCTGGTACTCTCTGCTTTCATCCAATATCCAGCTGACATCAGCAATGGTATCCCTAGTGCCACAGTTTCTTCTAAACCCAGTTTTCATTTCTGGCAAGTTTCTGTCAATGTACTGTTCTAGCCATTTTTTTTAAAATAATCTTCAGCAAGCTTTTTCTATCCCTTAGTGTTCACTAAAACTATCGTCTCCAGCTTATAAGAACTATAATTGCTTCTAATACCCCATAGGCTTCAATACCAGTTCTTGTTTGGTATTACATCTTTGAATAATTCTTTTTTTTCCTTTTATTATTATTATTATTAAATTTTATTAGTTTTAATGAACATTTACAGAGATTTTGGGTTTTCATTCTTTGAATAATTCTTATCCTGTGCTTGGAGGTTTCTTTTTCCTTTTTGACACTAACTATTTTTTTTTCCTTGTCTCTCTCTGTGTATGTTTATACAAGAAAAGAGGGAGCTTTTGTAACCTTAATCTGCTATGCTGCAAGAAGTCTTTCTTTTTAAATTTAATTCCTTTTTAAAATTTATTTCCATATAGTCATTCATATGTAGTATGTTTCATGTCCATTGTTTTATTCAGTAATTTGTATACATGGTGTTTTATAGATTTAATTACTATTGATCAGTGCCTTTTATCACCTCATCTCATCAATCCCTGTTGCACCTAATCTTTTACTTCTTTTTTTTTTCCCTATATTTTATTTTCATAAACATTTACAGAGATTTTGGGTTTCCATTCATTCACCGCTGCACCATTCTCTCTACCCTCCTCCCGGTTTGTTCTTGTCCAAATGCCACAGTGCTTGTCAAAGCCAGTTCTGATTAATCTTCTTTGTAATCTTTTACTTCTTCACCATCCATCCACTAATCTTTACTGCCTTAGTGGTTTTCTCCCCTCCCTTTTCTTATCTCTCTCCCTCCTTGCCCTTATTCTTCGGAACAGGTATGCATATCAAGTTCCTGTTAGCTAATTGCAATTGCCATATTGTCCTTTTGTCAATACTTCTCTTGTTTATCCACCTTGTCCTGATCCTTTACAGTGTTCATTTACAGTGGATTCGATTTCTGCTCTCCCTGTTCCCACTTTCCAGTTACCCTCCTATTTTCATATTAATGGTCTTTACAGGGTTTGTCCTTTTGTGACTGAGTTATTTTCTTCAGCATAATGTCCTCCAAACACGCCCATGTTATATAATATTTTTCAAATTCATTGTTCCTTAATGCTGCATAGTATTCCATTGTGTGAATGTAGCACAATTTTACTATACACGTGTTTGGTAATTGACATTTGAGCTGTTTTTCCTTTTCTTGATATTGTGAGTAATGCTGAGATGAATGTTTTTGTTGTTAGGGGCCATCGAGTCAAGTACGACTCTTAGCAACCCTATAAACAGTGCCATCCTCACATTTCTGACACACTAGAGCCCATTGCAGCAGTCACTGTGTCAATCCGCCTGATTGAGGGTCTTTCTCTCCTTCACTGACCCTTCACTCTTCCCAGCATCGTGTCCCCCTCCAAGTAATAGCCCCTCCTAGCAACATGCCCGAAGTATGTGAGGTGAAGCCTCATCATCCTCGCCTCCAAAGAGCACTCCAGCTGCACCCTCTCCATAATCTCCATTTGTGCTTTGATTGTGGTTTCTTTGGAGTATATTCCAAAAGCAATAGCTGGGTCATATATGATAGATTTTATTTTATTTTATTATTTTATATTTTGTGCGTCTACCATCAAATCAGGAGGAGATTGTCCCTACTTCTCCAGTAGAGCATCAGGTGGATTCAAACCACACACTTCTGGGATTGCAGTGCAGCTTCTTGCCTCTAGACCACCAGAGCTCCTTCATATGACAGTTTTATCTTCATGTTTTTTAAGAATGCCTGACTGCCTTCCATACAGGTTGTGCTATCCTCTGACTAAACATGTCTCAAAGCCAATCTAGCTTCAAGATATAGGTAGCAGATACCACCTGCCTTAGGTAGTTGGTACTGTCATAATAACAACAACAACAAATCACAGATGGGTGGCTCAGGAAATAGGAAACCAGAGAGTAAATGGGAAGAGTGGTGTTACTTACATTGTGGGGACTGCGATCAACGAGATGAAACACCTGTATATGAACGCTGAATGGAAAACCAATTTACTCTGCAAGCTTTCACCCAGATCACAAGAAAAGTATAAGAAAAACAAAACCAGGAATGTATTGCCTCACACTTCAAGAATTGAATTTCTTTTATGGCTCTTGGGGAGGTCATTTTTGTCTATTCGGCTTCTAATGGCTGGTATTCCTCACTGATACTGAACTTGAATGTGCATCTGTTGTGCATGTTGGTCTTCATGCAGCATCTTCCCCATTGTGTGCTTCTGTCTGTTCTGCTACTTTTATTTGAAGTTATGTTTAGGTTCCATCCTGATGTTCTCTCCTTAATATAACAAAAGAAAAATTATTTTTTCACACCAGTTCACATCTCTAGGTACAGAGGCCAGAATTCAATATATATTTTAGGAGGGATGCAAGTCTGTCTACTACTTTTTGATGGGAAAAGTAGCAAAACAGAGAACAGTGTTGTTGTTGTTATGTGCCTTTGAGTCACTTGAGAGTCATAGCAACCCTATATACAAGAGCCCTAAAACCTGCTCTATCCTGTGCCAACCTCACTGTCTCTGACACACCTACTCCCATTACCCTAGTCACCGAATCGATTCATCTCATCGAGGATCTTCTTCTCTTGTGCTGTCCTTCCACCTTCCCAAACATGATGCCCCTCTCCTAGGACTGGTCTCTCATAGAGAAGGGGAAAATCATGGTCATTTATGTGAACAAAGAATCTCCTCTAAGAAAATATCATTTTTAGATATATAACAGTGAAATACTATGTAACAATGGGCCAGAACAATGGATTTAAAATATTAAAGATGATGATCATCGAGGGCTGGGCACTGTTTTTTTCTGTTATTCGTAAAAGCTATTATTTGGAAGAGCAGACTTGAGGGCAACTAACAAAGGCAACAATATTATTATAGGTAAGATTCAGTCAACCATGAATGTAGAGTTTTGTACTCATTGTGAAAAGCTGTTGTTGTTACAGTTAGGGTATAATCACTCTGAACCTTGTCTTCTCTTGAGCAAATATCACTATCTGTGACACACCTCCGTCTATTACCCCAGTTACTGTGTCAATCCATCCCCTCTGGTGTCTTCCTCTCTTATGCTGTCCCTCCATCTTTCCAAGCATGATGTCTTTCTCCAAGGACTAGTCCCTCCTAACAACATACCCAAAGAATGTGAGATGGAGTTTCACTATCTTGTTTCCAATGAGACTTTTTTCAAAGATACATTTATTTGTTCTTTTGGCAGTCCATGGGACATTCAATACTCTTTTCAATACCACAACTCCAAGAGATCAATTCATCTTCTGTCATTCTTATTCATTATCTAAATTCCACTTACTTAAAGGAAATTTGAAGACAGAATAGCAAAATTAATTCAAGAGATTAAAACAAAAAGCAAATCATTCAAAAACATCTAGAACAGTACATAGATAGGGAACTGCCAGAAGTTCACACTGGATTTAGAAGAGGCTGTAGCGCCAAGGATATCATTGCTGATGTCAGATG
>NW_006399779.1:13612813-13619856 GCF_000299155.1 Elephantulus edwardii
GCCATGTCCTTCAAAGCAGCCTGAACTTCTTCTTTCTTCACCATAGGCTCTTGCTCATATGTTGTTTCATGAAATTCTTCTGTGTCTTCCAATTCCTTTCGATACAGTGACTCACAGAAGAATATCTATTTATGCTTTATTGACTATGCAAAGGCATTTAACTGTTATGGCTAACATTGAGAAGAATGGGAATCCCAGAAAACTTAACTATGCTCATGCAAAACCTATACCTGGAACAAAAAGGCTGATGTGTGAACAGAGCAATGGAACAGTACATGTTTTAAAATTTAAGAAGGAGAGTGTCAGGGTTGTATCCTCTCTCCATACCTATTCAATCTGCTTGCTGAGCATATTATTCAAGAAGCTGGACTCAAGAAGAATGTGGAATCAGGAATGAAAAAAGACTTATCAACAACCTGTGTTCTGCAGATGACACAAGCTTACTTGTTGAAAGAGAGGAAGACTTGAAACACTTGCTGCAGAAGATCAAAGACTGCAGTCTTCAATATGGATTGCATCTCAATGCCAAGAAAAAAAAATTCTTACCACTGGGCTGATAGCATCATCATAATACATGGAGAAAAGATAGAAAATGTTATCTTGTATCCACAATAAATATGCTTGATACCAGCAGTCAGGAGATCAGGAAAAAAATGTGACTAGGAAAGTCTGCAGTCAGGGACCTTGCCAGGTTATTGAAGAGCAATGATGTCTGTTTGAATACTAAGGTGCACCTTATTCAGGCCATGGTCTTTTCAATCACTTGCTATGCATCTGAGAGCTGGACAATGAATTAAGATGACAGAAGAAAAATTGATGCTTTTGAACTGTGGTGTTGGAGAAGAGCACTGAATATTCCATGGACGGCCAAAAGAACATACAGATAGATATGTCCTGGAGAAAGCCAGAGTGCTGCTTGGAGGTGAAGATGATAAAGCTTCACTTCACATACTTCAGGCATATTGCTAGGAGAAGCTATTCTTTAAAGAGGGACATCATGCTTAGAAAGGTGAAGGTTAGACGAATGAGAGAAAGACCCTCAACAAAATAGATTTACTATTGCTGACTGATGCAATGGCTTAAGTCTGTCAGAGAGCGTGAGGATAGCACAAGACAGGGTTCAGGTCTTTTGTTCATAGCATCACTATGGATCATATTTGACTTGATGGCACCAAAGAACAATAAGAATAAAATTCCAAAAGGATATACTCAAATATGGTCATGAAGATGATGTTCAAATACATCCAGAAATGTCTTTGAGGAAATATACTTCACAGCCTAGGTAAGTTTATGTGGAGTTCTACTCTGAAACAGATGAGGTTTAAAACATCAGAATTTCAACTTGGTATTAGTTGGCTTGTCCTGTTTGTTTTTTAATGCAGTGAATATGTTCTTCAAAATTTTCATATAAATTTATACTGCACACAGAAAACCCCAACGAATCAACAACAACAAAAATTAAACAACACCAACCACGAAACAACTGGTAGAGCTAGTAGACCAATTTAGTAGAGTGGCAGGATATAAGATAAATATCCAAAAATCAATGGAATTCCTCTACAGTAACAAAGAGAAAAGGAAACCAAGAATGCAAGATCTTTGCAACAGTTAACCACAAATTGAAATACCTGGGAGTGAACCTAACTAGAGACATAGATGACTTGTACAAACATTTCTGTGAGACACAATACACTTGATACCAGCAGTATCAAATACTTGATACCTAGTCATAGGATCACACAAGTTGATGGGTAGAGGAAGGGCTGGGATAACGAAATGGGAAAGATCTGGTGTGAAAAACAATGTATTCAAACTTTGTAAGTAAACAAGTATAAAATAAAAATCTTATTTCAAAACATTTCATATAACTCAAACTGATAATGTAAATGTTTTAAGTTTTTAAAAAGCAAAAATTTCCTTCTAGATGATCAAGGAAGAAGGATATTATTAAAAATTTAATTTAGTGTTGTCCTCATACCTTAGAGGGAAAGTGATTGACCCGTATTTCCATACCCACACTCTTTCCTCTTTCACCACATTCTCCAAGCTGCCAAAGCAGCAACTTCAGACTTGAATACTATCCAGTAACTCCCAACTGCCATTGAACACAGAAACTCATTAAGAAACACCTATCCCTCGGGTTTACACATAAATTGAGAAGTGGCATGGGGGAGCTTGGGGAGATTGTGAGTACCTCAAGTCCTAGAACCCACTCTTTTTGGTGCCACTGACAACCAATCTTGGGAAAGATCAAGATGCCTCTGCTTTGGGTGTGGCTCCCACGTTTGCCTCAGTAAGTAGTGTGACTCATTTCTTGGGCTCACTTAATGCAGAGTGGTGGGAAGTGAGCCACTTACCAGGAGAAAAATATAGTACTTTGGGGGCTTCTAATGGCTTTCCTGAGACGAGGTGTCTGCTAAGCGTATTTCCAAGGGTGTGTTCTGTGTCTGACATAAATGCTGAGATAGTATTGTCTGAAGACGTCTGTTATGCAGGGAAGCAGCAGAACATTTCTTGAACACAGTTTGTGGACACAACCCTCTGCCAGGTGCTTTGCTTTGCATGCATACATAAATTTTTAACCCTCATATAACTCTATTCTATAAATAAGAGGTCAAGGATTCCTCGAGTTCAATAAATTTGTTTAGCCATACATCCAATCTCCTCCCATGAGATTAACTGCCTCTGAACCCACCAGAGAGTCAGTGATGGGTCGATTCCAAGTCTACGGTATACAACAACAACTGTAACCAAAGGAGCACTGGTGGTGGAGTGTTTAAGTGCTGGCTTCTAACAGCAAAGTCAGTGGTTGGAAGCGGCCAACTACTCTTCAGGAGAAGGATGTGGCGGTCAGCGTCCGTAAAGGTTGCTCTTGTCGTTAGATGCTGTCAAGTCAGTTTTGACCCATAGCAACCTACATAAAACAGAGTGAAGAACTGCTTGATCCTGTTTCCTTGGAAACCGTCGGGGCCAGTACTGCTTTGCCCTGTAACATCACTATGAGTCAGGATTGACTTCTTTTCAAATCACCACTCTATGGAGGGTGTGCAGTAATACTACAAATTCAACTCACTGCTGGGAAAATGAGTGAAAGACTTAAATTAGCACGGGCATCACCTTCAGAAAAATTAAAGAGAAATTGTTTGTGGTGAAGGGAATTTTTTTTCTTTCTAATAAAATTTGTGTCTTTTTCTGTACTTCCTGGGCCAGGTGTTCTACCTTCGTGGGAGACTGAGCCCAGCACGAAGATGCTCGTGCCCGTGGCTCTCACCCTCTCATTGTCTCCCTCGGTGCCAGCATGAGGCTGGATTCTGACACCCAGGATGAGTCTCAGCAGATGGCCAACCTGTGTGTCATTGTATGAGTGAGGGATCCAGCTAAGTCCCATGAGCTGTGACTCACTGAGGTTCTAATTATAACTTATTCTGGTTTCTCTAGAGCTCAGAGAATAGATTTGCTTCAATGACCTCCAGGGACAGTGCTGGATTTTTTTATGTCTTGAGTTTTCAGTTGACTCGTACTGTTCCATGTGGAAAAAGAGAAGAGCCTGGCATGTAGTCCAGAATGTGAGTGGCACCCCCCAATAGCAACTCAACAAGCCTCTTTGCAAGTGGTCTTAGAATTCAAACCTTAGTGGTCATGTCTGATTATTTCGCTTCACATTTGGACACTAAAGTCGAGACATTCTCTCATCTCTGTGCAAATCCCTAAAGAAGTTTGACATCACAGGATAAAAGCATCCTTTGAATTGTGCTGACAGCTATTCAGGAGAGACTTGAGATCCCACTGAAGTGACTCCTCAGTAGCAATGAGCAAAAGGACCTGCAGCCAGAACAGGAGAGAAAGAGAACGTGTAAGAAGACCTGTGGAAACATGGGCACTTCCTGGAAGTTGTTGATAAGATGGTGTAGGGGTACCCCTGCAAAGCAGAAAGGGCAAGAGCCTCTGAAACAAGGATTTATAGTGAGGCGCAGTGTTGTAGCTTGAAGGGTCTGAAGAGGCCTTAAGTTTAATTGGCACAATTTTCAGACAAGAAAACCACTGCTCAGTGAGGCTGAGAGATTTGCCAGTGTCACAGAGCTACTTTGAATGTTTTCCTTTGAATATCTAATATTGAGAAATTAAATATAGCAATAAATATTGATTGGAGATGAGTTCTTTGAGAGTCTGGAAGACTTGGACAGCATAACTTCTTGTTGTAACATAACAGGTCCATGCCTCTGCGTCTACTATGTTCATGTAGAAAACTTCTCAGGACTATTCTGCTATGGTGCCCTTCCCTGCTGTGTGTCCCTACTTAACTCCTTGATCTCAAATACCTCAACTACACTGAATCCCATCATCAAAGCTATCTCATAATGGGGAAGGGAAAGTAGTGACCTGGAAAAGAGCAAGAGGAGCCTGATGACAAATATCAGCCTTGAAGGAAGCCAAAATCAGAAACCAACTGTAAAGGGCCAGAGTCAGAGGAGAGGCAAATGTTAAAGATGAGGAGAGTCATGATAAGAATGACAATAGGAGTAGACAGAGAGTTAAGATAGAATTAACAGATCAATTTCATCTTTAACACCAATACTCAACAACTGTTAGAAATTCTTGGATAAACATCCAAAATTAGGCTTGGTGAAGTTATTCAATTATTAATGATAGATGTCTTTGTCAGTGACAGAAAATATGCGTATGACAGCACATAACAACAACAATAACGTGTAGTTTTAGTAGATGGTCACATGGTCTAATAGTTAAGAGCAAATGCTTCATAGACTGTCTCATTTCTGCTTCTGATGACTATGGACCTTGGACAAATTGTTCAACTCTTTGTTGTTAGGAGCCATAGAGTCAATTATGACTCATCATGACCCATTTACGAACAACAGATCTGAGCCCTGTCCTATCTTGTGCCATTTTCATCATCTCTGACACACTTGAGTCCATTGCTATGGTTTCTGTAGCAATTCCTCAACTCGTTAGCATTTAATTTTGTCCAATGTGTAAAATGGAAATATAAACCCATTAGGGTATTATGAATATTGAATACGATGTAAGAACGATATCTGACATACCATTAGTGTTCACTAAATGTTAACCATTATATGCCTTTAAAATCTGTATGCCGAACAGATAATTTGGGAAGCAAGGCTTTATGAGGAGGAATGTGGTATGAAAACTAGAGGAAGATTCATTAAAAAACCTATGATATGGAGATGACACAACCTTGCTTTCTGAAAATTAAGAAGATCTGAAGCTCTTGCTGCAGAAGGTCAATGACTGTAGTCTTCAATAAGGATTGAAGCTCAGTATCAAGAATACAAAGATTCTCACCACTGGGCCAATTGGCAGCACCATGAAAGATGGAGAAGAGATTGAGGTTGCTAAAAATTACAGCTAGCTCAGCTCCACAATCAACACTCTTAAAACCAGCAGTCAGAAAACAAAAAGATGACTTGCATTGGGAAAATCTGCTGTCAGGGACCTCTCCAGAGTGTGGAAAAGCAACAATGTCAGTCTAGAGACTAAGGTGTGCCTAATCCAAGCCATGGTCTTCGCAATTACTTGCTATGCTTCAGAGAATTGGAAAATGACTAAGGATGACAGAAGAAGAATTGATGGCATCGAGTCGTGGTGCTGGAGAAGAGTCTGAAACATACCATAGACTGCCCAGAAAACAAATAGGTCCGTCTTGGAGAGGGTGAATCTAAGTTTTTCCTTAGAGGCCAGGATTTTGAAGCTCCATCTCACATAGTTTGGGCGTGTGGCCAGGAGATACCAATCCTTGGCAGACATCATGCTCAGAAAAGTGAAGACACAGGAAGAGGAAGAAGAGGAAGGCCCTAGATGAGATGGATAGATACAGTAACTGAGGCAATAGATGTTGGTGTGTTGGAATTAGTGAGACTGGGTCAGGATAGGGAAGGATTCAGAGCTACTGTACATAGGGTTGCTATGGGTTGTAGGTGACTGGATGGAACATAAAAACAACAAAAACAAAACTATAAATTGTACAATATTTGGTTAATTGTTTTTATTTAAGCCTTTTGTTTAGAGTCAATAGGACCTGGTGGGGGGCCTTTGTATTTAGAAGTCATGTGGGCTCAAGGGCCTGAGGCCCTCACACCTAGTGTTATTATATTTTGGAGGAACATTATTCTCAGTGGTAGAGCACTGGTCTTTCAATTTGCTGTGCAGAGGTAACCTGAGGTTGCTGTGATACTGAACCCTGTACCACTAGTGTGTCAAATGCCATAACAATTGCCCACGGTAGACAGTGTTTGATGGAGCTCCCCATTTTAAGACATGTTTGGAAGCAGGAGTGGCACCATTTCATTAAAAAAAAAAAAAAACCTGCCTCTGGAAACTCTATGAACTTAGAGAAACAATGATAGTACTAGAACGGGGTTCAGGTCTTTAGTTCATAGGGTCACTATGAGCCGTGTTTGACTCGACAGAAATCAACAACAGCAACATCCTTAATCTTGGACAATACCTTTTGGGATGTTCATAATATATATGGATGAGAGTCTCATTTAAAAAGTCATAAGCAAGCAATATGGAGAACAAGAATCTGTGCTACAATCCCAAAGGCATGCGATTCGCATCTAGCAGGTGCTCTGCTGGAGAAAAATAGGCAGTCTCCTTTCATGCAGTTAACTGCCTCTGAAAACCCTCTGGAGGCTCAGCTATGGGTCAGCTCTGACTTGATGGTACAATAACAGCAACCAAGCAAAGGACTAGATAGTTTGGGTTTTGATGAAAACGCCTATAAAGTGTTTAGAATCTGGACCATTTAAAACAAAACTTAAGACTAATTTGAAACTGATATCCTGGAAGGGATAATCCCAAATAAGGTAGAAAATATAAAAAAAACTTTGATGTTAATTGACATTTATGCTATTTAAACCCTTCACATCATCTAATTAGCTTGCTCTCTGGTTATTTTTAGCCTTCAAACTTTTGAAAAGTCTCTTATTGCCCTGGTAAGGGGAAAGTGTGTGTGTGTGTGTGTGTGTGTGTGTGTGTGTGTGTGTGTGTGTGTGTGTGTGTGT
>NW_006399779.1:13619956-13628150 GCF_000299155.1 Elephantulus edwardii
TGTGTGTGTGTGTGTGTGTGTGTGTGTGTGTGTGTGTGTGTGTGTGTCTGTGTGTGTGTCTGTGTGTGTGTAGTGTAAGGGACAAGGAATGTAAAAGACTTTAACCAAATAACTAATCAGGCATAGACCTAATGTTGCATAACAGACTTCGCTGTGTGCAGAGGAGGTTAAACATATATGCATGGCCGCTTCTCCGAGATCCATCCCCATGCCTTAGCTGGTCCCTGGTATTTTGTGAGTCCACAATTTCACCTCCAAATTGCTCAAGCTGTTGTTGCTTGTTATCTGCCATCAAGTCAACGATGACTTAGAGCGAACCTATGAACAAAAATTCTGAACCTTGTCCTATCTTGCATCAACTTTACCATCTCTGACACAATTGACCCCATTTCTAAAGTCATCGTGTTAATCTTTTTCATTAAGGGTCTTTCTCTCTCAAACTGACCCTTCACCTTTCCAAGCATAATGTCTTTTTCCAAGGAATGGCTTCTCCTAAAAATGTGCCCATAAGATGTGAGGTGGAATTTCACCATTCTTGCCTCCAAGGAATACTCTGATTTCACTTTCCCCAGGGCAAACCTGTTTGTTCACTTGACAATCCATTTGATTGTCAAGATTCAATAATCTTCTCCAACGTCACAACTCAAACGCAAGCAGAGGTTCTTTATCTCTTCACACCCTAGATATTTTAAATCCCAGAGATGGAGACAACGTCTCTTCTTTTTTCCTCCTCCCTCAAGCTCTTGTAAGTTATATACCTTCTTGCAAACCATATTTTTTTTCTCTCTCTCTCCTCTAAGCATTCATTTACTAACTTGCTACCATATCTTGTTCTTTGACAAAAAAAAAAAATTTAAAAAAAATCAATGTTTTATTACCTGTAACAACTCTGCTCTTCTTAGCCAAATCTCTTTTTTTAAAGATAATTTTATTTATTTATTTATTCTTTTTATGTGTGTACCATCAAATTGGATCTGACTGGTTTCAAGGAGGCGATTGTTCCTCCTTCTTCAGCAGAGCATCTGGTGGATTTGAACCGCGCACCTCTGGGATTGCAGGGCAGTTTCCTACCACTAGGCCACCAGAGCTCGCCGCCAAAAGTCTTGAAGAGTGACTATGTACATTGTCTCCAATGTCTTCTCTATTCAATCTTCAACCCGGTCCAGACTTGCTCCTATACTATCAAGCTTCAAAATACATATTGAATCAATTAGCCTTTCCTCGTTTCTGTTACCATCACTTAGACCAGGGTTCCACAACCTGGTATTATTGACATTTTGTTGTTTACCGTTGGGTCAGAACCAACCCATAGCTGACCCTCAGGCAGGTTTTCAGAGGCCATTAATTGCATGGGAGGAGATTGCTCATCCTTCTTCCGTAGAGCAGCTGGTGGTCTCGAACCCTGTGCATTCAGTATTACAGTGCAGCTTCTTGCCACTAGGCCGCAAAAGCTATATAATTTTTTGTTGCAGGGCCCTGTTCTATCCCTATTACAGGATGTTTAGTAGTATACTGGGCATTTGCTCAGTAGATAAGCATAGCACTTACAAGCTTTGACAATCAGAAAATGTTCCCTGGGAAACTGAGAAATACTTTTGTCATTAAGTACCATCAAGTTAGTTCTAATGCACAAAGAACCAATCTAATCCTGTACCACCCACACAATCATTGCTATAATTTTATTCCATTGTGCCAATCTATATAATTGATGGCCATCCTTGTTCTTGTCGACCCTCCATTTATTATGTGTGATGTTCTTCAGAGGCCAGTCTCTCCTGATGACATATCCAAACACAGGATATAAGACAAACCTTACCACCCTCACTATTTTTTAAAATGTTACACTGATTTATTTACAAAATTTGAATATTGTTTTTCACGAAAGATCTTTCCCATTTCCTTCAGCCCACACATTCATCAAATTGTGCAACCCTGTGATTAACACCCTGCCCCCAGGGAGCTCTGGTGGCCTAGTGGCAAGAAGCTGCACTGCAATCCCAGAGGAACACGGTTCGAATCCACCAGATGCTCTGCCGGAGAAGGAGGCGCAATATCCTCCTGTACCAGTCAGATCTGATTTGACGGTACACGCACACAAAATAATAATAAAAAAAAAAATAAAAAAAATAAACCACCCTGCCCCCTCCCTATCCTTACCCCTCTATTTCCAAACCCCCTCCTTGGATCCTCATACTCATTCTACAGTATTTGTCCTTGTGGAACTGAGTTGGTTCACTCAGCATAATGTTCTCCAGTCCCTCCCCAGTTAGGTAGTAATTTACAGAAACACTGCTCCTGCGTGCTGCATAGTGTTCCCATGTGTGAATGTTCCACAACTTCTCAACCATTTGTTTGTACTTGGACATCTGGGCTGTTTCCATGTCCTTGTGATGGTGAATAACGCTGCTATGAACATTGGTGTACAAGGTTCCATTTGAGCCTCAGTTCTCATTTTCTTGGGGTATATTCCAAGCAATGAAATAGTTGGGTCATGTGAAATTTCTATGTTTGGATTTTGAGGAAGAACCAAATTGCTTTCTAGAGTGATATACCATTGTACCATGCCACCAACAATGTAAAAAGAGTTTCTATCTCACCACATCCTCTCCAGCATGTATTACTTGCTGTCCTGTTAAACTTTGCCACTGCTACTGGAGTGAGATGATATCTCATTGTGGTTTCGACTTGCATTTCTCTTATTGCCAATGATTTGGAGCATTTCTTCATATGTCTGTTGGCCATTTGACAATCTTCCTCTGTGAAAATTCCTTCCATGTCTTTTGCCCATTTTGTAATTGGGTTATCAGTATTTTTCTTGTGGAGGCCCAGGAGTATTTTATAAACTTTTGTTATGAGACGCTTGTCTGAGATGGTATTGTCAAAAGTTTGTTCCCAGTTGGTAGGTTTTCTTTTCACCCTGTTGGGAAAAGTTTTTTATGAACACAGAGATTTAATCTTTAGAAGATCTCATTCATCAATATTTTTTAAAAGTTATTTTCCATTCATCAATTTTATCCTCTTCAAATTGTGCATTTCTGGCTGTATTTGGCAGCGTCTTTACACCATAGACTACTCCCAAGTCTCTGATCCACCTTGAGGTGATTTTTGTGTATGGTGTAAGATGTGGATCCTGTTTCAGCTTTCTGTATGCAGGTAGCAGTCAAGTTTTGCCAGCACCATTTGTTGAAGCTACCCTCACTATTAAGGAACCACAGGACTGATTTCAGATCTTTTGTTTATAGGGTCACTATGAGTCATACCGGACTCAATGGCACCTAACAACAACAACAACCACCCTCACTGTCAAGGAACATTCTGGCTGTGCTTATGACAAGATAGATTTTCTCTGGCAGTCTAAAGTATATTCAGTGTTCTTCACCAACAGCATAATTCAAAGGCTTTATTCTTTGGTCTTCCTTACTCATTGTCTTTGGCATGGCTGTGAAGCAATTGAGAATATCATTAATTGGGTCAGGCACAAAGTCCTCAAAGTGATATCATTTATCTTTAACACTTTATAGAGGTATTTTGCCCTGCTTTGCCAGTGTAATATGTCATTTGACTTTATGGCTTCTACTTCCATGGATATCAATTGTGTATGCAAGTAAAAGGAAATCATTAACAACTTTATCATTATTTTTCCATTTAATGTGATGTTGCTTGTTGATCCAGTTCTGAGGAATTTTGGTTTTTTTAAATGTTGAGGTGTCATTCATAGTGAAAGCAGTAGTTTTTGATCTTTATCAGTAAGTGCTTCAAGCCTCTTTGATTTTAGCAAACAGTTTGCGTCATCTGCATATCACAGGATCAGTAAACAAGAGTATGTCCTCCACATAGTAAACAAAAAATGAAAATAGGATTATATTACCCCTCTACCTATAATGCCTTAAAGTTTTCCTTGATGAATTTAGGTAGAAGAAAAATTTAAGAAAAGATAATGGGGAGCTTTTGGAAGGCTTTGGTGAATATGGCCTCTGCCTAATTTTTTCAGTACCATTTCATATTATCTTCATCTTTCTATCACTCCCCTAGCACATTTTTTAGTGCCTTGAATCAGTTTTTTTCAACTTGTTCTTCTTTACTAAGAAAGCCACTGCCTTCTCTGTACATGCATACTTACAGAAGTGTACACGCACATACAGGCACACACACAAACATATGCTCTACATGTTCTTCCTATCTTACTTTGTATTTCATAAATGCAGGTCATCTTTAAGGTCTCAGCTCTGTGTTTTCCATGGAAAACATTTCTCTGATTGTGATTGTGATTGGAACCAACCCACAGCTGACCCTCCAGTGGGTTTTCAGAGGCAGTTAATTGCATGGGAAAAGATTGCCTATCCTTCTCCCATGGAGCAGCTGGTAGTTTCGAACCCCATGCCTTTGGTATTGCAGCACAGTTTCTTTTCATTAGGCCACCAGAGCTCCCTACTTCTCTGATTACCCTTTCCAAAACTTCTCCCTTTGCCTCCCCTCCATTTTTCTCGTTCATTGCATCTCAACCTGCTTTCTTTTAATAACACTCATTGTATTTACATATTTATTTGTATTTTGTGCTATGAGTTTTAACTAAAAGTGTTTAACTATTTTCTCAATGAATTACAAAACTTTGATAGTTAAATATTATTTATTTATAAGGCATCAGAGAGCTAGACAATGACTAAGGATGACAGAAAGAGAATTGATGCTTTGCGTTGTGGTGCTGAAGAAGAGTATTGAACATACTATGGACTGCCAAGAGAACAGATAGGTCTGTCTTGGAGAGGATGAGACCAAATTTCTCCTTGGAGGCAAGAGTTTTGAAGCTCTGTCTCACATACTTCAAGCGTGTGTCCAGGTAGGACTACTCCTTGGAGAAGGATGCTGGGCTTGGAAGGGTGGAGGGATAGCACAGAAGAGGAAGACCCCAGATGAGATGGATTGACAAGATAATTGGGGCAATTGGATTAGGTTTGTTAAAGTCAATGAGACTGGCTCAGGATGAGGCAGGGTTCAGAGCTCTTTTACATAGGTTCTCTATGGGTTGTAGGTGACTCGGTAACACATAACAACAGTGTCTCTCTCTCTCTCTCTCCTTTTCCTTCAGTCTTCTCAGAGTTAACTACAGGTTGTTGTAATCTACATTGTCAAATGCCTTTGCTGAGTCAATGAAAGACAGACATTCCTCTGGTACTCTCTGCTTCTAGCTAAAATCCATCTAACATTAGCTATAATATCCCTAGGACCATGACCTAAACCCAGCCTGCACATCTGGCAGTTCTCTGTTGATGTACTGTTCCAGTCATTCTTTAATAATTTTCAGCAGAATCTTGCTTGCATGTGATATTAATCATATTGCTCAATAATTTCTGCACTCTGTTGGGTCACCTTTCTTTGGAATGGGAACAATTATGGATCTCTTCCAGTCAGTTATTGTGCAGATTTCTTGGCACAACTTGGTGAACACATCCAGGGCAGTGTCTGTTTGTTGAAATATGTCACTTGGTATGCCATCAATTCCTGGGACCTTATTTTTGGCCAATTCCTTCAGAGCAGCTTTAACTTCTTCCTTCATCACCACAGGTTCTTGCTCATACATTGTTTCATAAAATTTTGTGTCAGCCAATTCTTTTTGGTACAGAATTCTATATACACCTTCCATCTTCTTTTAATGCTTCCAAGATCATTTAATATTCTGCCAAAAGCATCCTTAAGTATTGAAACTCGAGGCTTGAATTTGTTCTTCTGTTCCTTCAGCTTAGAAAATGCCAAGTGAGTTCAGCCTTTTTGCTTTTCTGACTCCAGCTCTTGGTACTTTTAATTATAATACTTTGCTTTGTCGTCTTGCACTGCCCTTTGAAATCTTCTGTTTAGCTTAATTTCTTCCCTTTTCTTTGGCTTCTCTGCACTCTAGCGCAATATTAAGAGTCTAATCTGACACCCCTCCTGGTCTTTTTTTCCCACCTTGGCCTTTCTCAACTCAGGTAAAGCCACCCACATGTTTTGGGTTGTTATTGTTGTTGTTGTTATGTACCGTCGAGTCACCTGCGACTCATAGCAATTCTATGTACAACAGCTCTAAACTCCGCTTTGTCCTGTGCTAATCTAATTGTCTCTGACACACTCATGCAATTGCCTCAGTCACCAAATCAATCTACCTCCCAAAGGGTCTTCCCCTCCTGCTCCTGCCCTCCACTCTCCCAAGCATTGATGTCCTTCTCCAAGGACTGGTCCCTCCTTACAACATGACCAAAGTATGTCAGAAGAAGTTTCAGAATCCTTGCCTCCAAGGAGCAGCCTGGTATAACCCTCTCCAGGATGAATCTGTTTGTTTTCTTAGCAGTCCATGGTACCCTCAGCACTCTTCTCCAACACCAAAGCTCAAAAGCATCAATTCTCCTTCTATCCTGCCTGGTCATTGTCCAGCTCTCTGACGCATAACAAGTGATTGCAAAGACCATGGCCTGTATCAGACACACCTTAGTCTCCAGAGACACACCGTTGCTCTTCAGAACTTTAGAGAGGTCCCTAACAGCCGACTTTCCCATCACAATACGTCTTTTAATTTCCTGGCTGCTGGTGCCAAGAGTGTTGATTGTGGAGCCAAGCAGACTAAAGCTGTGAACAATCTCAATCTCTTCACCATCCATCCTGATGCTGCCAATTGGTCCAGTGGTGAGAATCTTTGTCTTCTTGACATTGAGCCTCAATACATATTGGGTAGGAAACCCATGTTTTGGGTAGGAAAGCAATTTAACTCATTCATACAAGACAAAATCTGCTGCTACAAAAAAGCTGAATCACAAAAATTCCATTAACTCATTTTAGCATGTCTCTCAATTTTCTGTCCCCTGGTTTCTTCTCTCCCGTTCTTGAATCCTGAGCAAGTAACCACTTGAGGGGGTGCCAATGATAGATGAGCCATGGAGGAAGGGTCAGCAAACACAAACATGCCAATCTGTCCAAAACCATATTGACAGTCCATCCACACTGTTCAGCCACATATCTGTAGATAAATCCAACTATTACAGAAGAAAGAATAATGCCCTGAAACATCTGTTCAACTAAATTCTGGTCCTTGTGGTCCTTGGTCAGGCTGTGAACTTAGATGTTCCAACACTTGACTGCCTGAGAGGAAGCACAGCAAAGCTGGGGCAGTGCATAGAGGGGAGAAGCTTATTTATATATTTTTTTCTCTCCCACATTATCCCAAGTCTCAAAAAGACACAGACCATCACAGTCCTGTTTGCTATGGTATTGCTGATACCTGGCACAGTGTCTAGTAGACAAAAACACTCAATAATTGCTCATGGAAGATTTTATCAAATGTATGCCACTTGGAATGACTGCCTGATTTCAAAAGAAACCAAGAAAATAATATCTGCTAATGGGGCATAATCAAATCTTGGGAATGGTGATATGAATAAACAGGAGAATTTAGCTTTGATCATAATTTCAGCAGAGCCAACATGGTTTGTCTTTGAAAAGGGGAAATCCCAGCTAGGTTGCTCAGTTCATTCTTGGAATGTGAACTGGTCTGTCTCAGGTCAGGCTTGTTATTTCTGGCCACAGTTACCCATTACTGGATATGTTCTTGGGTAACATGGTTTTTTCTCCTTTCAGCATCTGCTTAGGAATTTGAAGGAAGGATTCCATTTTAAAATAATTTAGAGTAGTGCCAAATCAGCACATTAAGACCCTGAAAGTCTTAGTTCATCCTCACAGCTAAGGTCTACTTCGAGGAGGCTGCTCTTTTTCAGTCAATGTTCAAGAGTCTTGCAGTTTAAGGGATCTACATCAGACAATATTCTGCTGCTACAAGATTTTCATAGGTCAATTTCTTCAGGAACAGGTTCTCCTTCTTAGTTTGTTTCATGAAACTCTGCTGAAACCTGCCCATTGTGGATGACCCGTTGTTGTTGTTGTTGTTATTATGTGCCGTCGAGTCACCTGCGACTCATAGCGACCCTATGTACAACAGCCCTAAACTCTGCTCTCTCCTGTGCCAATCTCATTGTCTCCGATACACCCATCCCGATTGCCCAGTCACCGAATCAATCCATCTGCCAGAGGGCCTCCTGCGCTGTCCCTCCACCCTCCCAAGCATGATGTCCTTCTCCAAGGACTGGTCTCTCCTCACAACATGTCCAAAGTATGTTAGATGGAGCCTCAGAATCCTTGCCTCCAAGGAGCCACCCGGTTTAACCCTTTCCAG
>NW_006399779.1:13630310-13670344 GCF_000299155.1 Elephantulus edwardii
CTTCCTTGTATGCGTATAGATATTATCCTGTCACTGACAATATTGTACTTCAAGATGGATCTAACAATGACTTTTTTAACTATGAAAGCAACTCCCAGATTACCCGTAGGGTATTTGAAATACCAGTGTCTTCCAGCATTACAGGCACATGCAAATTATGACACTGTTGAAACTCAAAATGAGAAGAAACAGATGCAAAGGTCCACTAATAAGCAGAAAGTGGAATGTGTGATGTATGAGGAAAATTGGTCGTTACAAAAAATTAAATGGAATGCATGAAAGTTGGTCACCTAGACGTTAATGTACTGAAATGAACTGGTATTGATCATTTTGGATCAGATATTCCTGTTGTCTACTATGTTGGGAATGACAAATTGAAGAGAAATAGCAGCAATGCATTTATTATAAAAAAGAACATTTTCTGAATCCATCCTAAAATACAATACTGTCACTGATGCAGTCATATCCATCCTCCTACAAATAAGACCTGTTATAGGACTATTATTCAAATTTATGCACTAATTATCAAAGCAAAAAATGAAGAAGTGGAAGATTTGTACCAACTTTTTAAATCTAAAATGGATTTTAAATTGCAATTATGTGCAATAATAATGACTGATGAATGGAATGCAAAAGTTAGAAACAAAGACCTGGTATGGGAAAATATGGCCTTGGTAATGGAAGATCATATATTTTATGCAATCAACTGTTTACTCACTGAAAATGCCCCCTTTTCAACACCAGAAATGATGACTGCATATGTGGACCTCACTGAATGGGATACATGGGGATCAAATTGACTACATCTGTGGAAAGAGGCGATGGAGAAGCTCAATATCATCAGTTAGATCAAGACAAGCGGTAAACTGGTCAAGGGAATAGATTTTTAAATGTTCATATTTCAAGTTGAATGCAACTAAAATTGAAGCTGAAGAAAAAGAAAGCAAGTTCAGGAGGGTGTAAATATGGTCCTAAGTATCTCTCACTGGAATTTAGTGATAGTATCAAGAATAGGTTTTATACAATGAACACTAATGACTAAAGACTAGATAAGTTGTAGAATGACATCAAGGACATCATACATGAAGAAAATGAAAGGGTATTTAAAAAGTAAGGTAGCAATAAAAAGCCAAAAATGTATGTCAGAAAATATTTTGAACCTCTTTCTTGAATGTAGAATAGGTACAGTGAACGGAATAAATAATGAAGCAGAAGGATTGAACAGAAGATCGCAATGGGAAGCTTGAGAAGATAAAGTATTATAATAAAATTTACCAAGAAGAATTGGTGGCTGTTCAAGTATTTCATTAAACAGGCTACAACCAAGAGTCCATGATTTTGCAGATGGAAGCGCAAGCCGCACTAAAGGAATTGGGTATTAAACAAAGCTCCAAGAATTGATGGAATATCAATTGACATATCTCAAGAAAAAGTAAAAGAAGCTAGAAACACTCTATCATCCATGCTAAGACATTTGAAAGGAGCTACTTTGCAACTGGAAGAGATTAATATTTGTGCCTTTCCAAACCAAAGCAATCCAGCAGAATGTAGACAATACCAAATAATATTATTATCACATGTAAGTAAAATTTTCTGAAGGCAATTTAAAAATATATTAGTGCATCAACATCGAACTGCCAGAAATTAAAGCCAGATTCAAAAGGGGACATGAAATGAGAAATATATTAATATAAAAAATATATTGATATTGATATGAGATAGATCTTAATTGAAAGCGTGGATGATTTTAAAGATGTTGACTAAATTTGAATATGTAACTCATATAAATTATAAGTAAGATTGTAAAGAATGAAAAGCCCAGAACACATAATTGTACTCATTTAGAACCTATACATAGCCTATAAGGTAGCACTAATCTGAACAGATTAAGGGGACATTGTATGGTTTAAAATAATGGGAACTCTTTACAGGGTTATTCCAGTTAAACATACCTATTCAATATGTATCCTGAGCAAATAATGTGGATGTTAGACTGTATGAAGAACATGGCTTCAGGATTGGAGGAAGACTAACCTGATATGATGAAAGCAATAAAGACTTGAAATATTTACTAATTATAAAGCAGATTACTGCCTTCAATATGAATTGCATTTCAATAACAATTCATGCAATTAGGCCAGTTAAAACATTTTGTTCAACAGAGAAAACATTGAAGCCGTCAAGAGTGTCATGCCACTCATATCCATAATCACCATTTATAGAAGCAGCTATCAAAAATGTATAGACTTGCCAATCTGCCGTTAAGATCTCTGTAAAGTGTTAAATAATAAAGATTTTTGAGTCTTGTCTTCGAGGACTCAGGTGCTCCTGACCTAAGCCAAAGTACTCTCAATCATCTTATATCCATGCAAAGATGGACAACAGATAAGAAAGATTGAAGAAGAATTGATGCCTTGAACTATGATATTGGTGAATGGAGAATGAAAAATCTATCAAAGAAGTATGGCCAGAAGGCTCCTTAGGAGCAAGGATGGTGAGACTTATTGTAATATACTATGGATGTGTTGAAAGGGACATGTTACTTGGTAAATAACCCTCAATGACATAGATCAATACAGTGATTGTGACAATGGACTCAAGCATAATAATGATTTGGAGGATGGCATTAAAGCAGGCAGGTTTTTTGCTCTATTGTACATATAATTGCAGCGAGCCGGAACTGACTGCAGGACACTTACCAACAGGAACAACACCCCATGATTCCAGGCTTTTGAGTTGTATTGTTGGAGAATAACACTGCACATCCCACCGACTGGACAAAAGACAAACATGTTTGTCTTTGAAAAAGTTCAGCCAAGTTGTTCCTAGGAGGCAAGGGTAGTGAAACTTCTCACAAAATTTGGGCATGTTGTTAGGAAGGGCCAGTCCTTGCAAAAGGACTTCACATTTGGAAAGGTAAGAGGGTCAGCAAAGGAGCAAAAGATCCTCAACAAGATGGATTGACACAGTGACTGTTAACAGTGGGCTTAACTATGTCAGAGAGGATGAGGATGGAACGAGACAGGGCAGAGTTCAGAACCATTGTTCATAGGGTAGCTATGAGTCTTTCTCAATTCGATAGCACTTAACAGCAGCAACATTATCCCAGGAGCACTGGTGGCAGGCACAGAGGTTGGCTAAAGAACTTGGTTTATAGGCAAAATGTCAGTAGTTGTAACATTCCACCCAGTCTGTGAGAAAAAGATCACAGCTTGGAAACCTTGTGAGGGGCTCCTACTTTGTCTTAAAACAACCTCAAGCTCATGGCCATCAAGTGAGAATCGAGAGGCTGTAAATCATAAAGGAGGAGATTACTTTTGTTGTCCTGTGGATTCAAACCATTAGATATGTGTTACCTTTGGGTTAGTTGCACAACTCTAAAGCTATGTATGCTATCAGAGCTCCCTAAAGCAGGGCTTATGTCTGGCAGGGCTCCTATGAGTTGGAATTGGCTTGTTAGACAATGACTTTGGTTTGAGATTATCCTATTATCATTTCTTCTAGGCTCCACATTCAGGATGCTTGGACACAGGACCATGACAAGGGAGTGTAACTCCCTTGAGGGCATTTCAAAAGCTGTGTCTTTTAGGAAGTTTATCTCTCTTGGAGTCAACAAGGAAATGTTAACTAGGATAACATTTTATGACTTAAATCCTAGAATATACTTGCTGATATATGTATGTGTGTGTGTGCGTGTGTGTACATGAACACACATTAGAAATGGAAGGAGTTTTAGGTGTTATTTTTGCTAAAACTTCTCATTTCATTATTGTTGTTATGCACCATCACGTCAGAACCAACTCATAGCCAAGCCTGCAACAGGTTTTCTTAGGCAATAAATCAAATGCAAAGAGATTGCCCATCTTTCTCCTGTAGAGCAGCTGATAAATTCAAACCATGCCTTTTGCTTGGCAGTGCACTTCTTATCTTTAAGCCAAACGTAATTAAGCCCCTGAGAATCTGACTTGCCCAATATCACCCAGCTAGTTAATGAAAGAACTAAATTCAAATGGAAGGTTAGGCTTCTTTCTAGTATACCTCACTGTCTGGAAAATTCATGTCAAAACAAACCTTTTTTTCTGATTAAAAAGTACTGAGGAGATGAAAATTCAGAACTGTCATTCGAGGTGCGTTCTACGTGGTTTGGATTCTGTTAAGCCTGAGAAGACAGATTTCAGATTCAGAACTTGTCAGATGTCATTGTTAGCAGGAGCTACATCTTGGGGTGAAATCCCAACCTTGTCCTCTGATCTCAGCCTGTTCCTCACTTCCCCATCTTTTTGATTTCTCTATTTCAGTTATGATTTATCAGCCACCAATCTGCCTGCTAGGGTTTCTCCTTCAGTTCACGTGTCTGTGTTCCTGCTTTAGTCATCTGGCCAATCCCTACCTTGATTCTAGCCCCTTTCCTGGCCTAGTTCTCACTTTTCTTGAGTACTAATTAACTAACCTTAATAACTGTGAATAACAACATATTAGTCCTTTACCTAAAAATTTGCCTACTAGTCCAGAGCATCTCTTTGACCCTGAAAAAGAATATTTTTTTTTCTTTTTACTCACAGTTGCAGAATTTATTAGAGAGACAGGCTGAGAGTATCAGCAAGAGAATGAAATTGTCCAAACTAATCCCATTTTCCTCACTTTCTTCCTCTAATTCTGAAAGTACCCAGAGGAGTGTCCGCCAAATAGAGTACAGGGGCATTTCACTCAGGTACACACTGTTCTGTTTCCATTTCTCAATTGAAATGTTTTATAACATATTAAATTTTATGAACCATTTCAAATCCTCCTCAAACGAAGCCAAGCAAATAACTTGATGTGAGCACAAACAATGCATTTACTGGGTCTGAATATACCAAAGAGACTAAATGGTGGAGAGGTAAGTATTGTTTTCTTGTATTCTACAGCTCTAACCTGGGTCTTTTGAGCTAAGAGTTTTTCTTATATATGATATTTTATTTTTAATAGAAGACAGATGCTGGCATGATTTGTGTGGAATGAATTAAAGGTTTGTCTTTTTAAAGAATATTGGTATATGTGGAGGAATTTTGGGAATTCTTTTGGCCATCCAAATATGCTCCACTTTTTATTTGGGGTGATTCCTCTACTTTGTTTTATGTTAGTAGATAGAGCCTAATATCCAGTCTTCTCCTATAGAAGCTGAAAGAGAGAATTCTTTCACACTCTTTTGTCCTAGAAGCATGACCCTGTTGCCTATGCTTCTATAAAAAGAGCAAGTACCATGTGGGGACAGCTATACCTGACCTTTACCAACTTTGTGAAGGGCAACTGTCCCCATCAACAATATCAACCTCACAAAACTAATTCCCATGAGGTCAGATATGTCCCCCATACCCCTGTACCTCTTTCTACTCATTCCTGCACAAACCTTACTGATATACTAGGTCCAATATCAGATACAATAGCTCACAGACCACATGGAACTATATTGGGAAGTCAAAAGACTCTCATCCAGGGTAGTAGCAGAATACAGTCAAGACTGCCTTCAAAACGTGCTTGCAGGTGCCTCAGCCTTAAGCCTCATGGTTTTAGATTAGTATTACAAAATTATCAGTTCTGCCAATTGTGCCTCTTCCCCCTACCCTTCCAGCCCTCCAACAAACTTGGGCAAAAGTCTCTTAGCTTTAATTCAATGGAGTAGCAGTTCCAAGGTCTTCTCTGTCTCACACCAGTTCTCTGCTACTGCTGCAATGGCTGCTGTTCCCACAGGCCCTGGTCTGCCAGGTGCAAGACTCTCTGGCTCCATAGGATGTGTTGATTCTCTTGCTTCTTCTTTGCTGTGATAAGGTTTTCTCATTCTGCTGCTGGGTCTGCTCAGCTTAATGGCAGCACTAGCCAATCCCCTTGTGGATAGCCTAGCACATTCTATTTGCATATTCCTGCCCATCTCCATGGCAAAGTAAGTTGGTTAGAGAAGTTAAGGTAAGTTAACCATGTGAGTTGGTTAGAGAAGTCATTTTCAATAATAAACTCTTAACACCACAGCTTCTCTTATCTTTTGAGTGTGATACAAGTGAAAGAACATAGCTATCAGATCAACACAGAAATATTGGTGGCAGTTGTTGTTGTTTGCTGTCACAGTAGTATGTGATAACTGGCAGCATCCATAGCACATCTTAAACAAGTTCTTCCCAAGACATGACTTTGACTCAAGCTATTCTTATGTTTTTCCCAGAATAGTTTTCTACTTTCTTTTCCATTCTGTGAACTTTCATAAATTCTTCTTAAGGAATTTGTTTTCTGCTTCAGTTATGGCAGAATTGGTTTCTGTTGCTATTGCTCAAGTACTCCAGATTAGACCATAGGCGAAGTGATTTCCCTTCCCCAGCATCTAGAGGTGACATTAGAAATTCTCAGTAGTGCACTTAAGTAACTTAGATTAGGCAAAATTCTAGGGTAGTGTTAGTTGAGTTCAATTACTTTACACTTAGAATGTTGTTGATTGCCTTCGAGTTGAGCACAACTCATAGTGACCCTATGAACAAAAGGCCTGAAGCCCCCTCTACAACTATCAACATTTAACAAAGTTCATAGAGTTTCCAGAGGCATGTTATTTAGGAGGTGGATGTCACTCCTGCTTCCAAACCAGTCATAGTATGTTATTGTTGTTATGTGCCATTGAGTCACCTGTGATGTACAGTGACCCTATGTACAGCAGCTCTGAACCCTTCCCTGATCTGAGCCAGTCTCACTAATTCTGACTCACCAACCCCCATTGCCCAGTTACTGTACCAATCCATCTCATCTAGGGTGTCCCTCTCCTGCGCTGTCCATCCATCCTTCTGATCATGATGTCTTTCTCGAAGGACCAGACTTTCCTGGCCATGTGCCCAAAGTAAGTGAGGCAGAGCTTCAAAATCACAGCCTCCAAGGAGAGACTTGGTTTCACCCTCTCCAAGACAAACCCATTTGTTTTCTTGGCAGTCCAAGAAAGATCTACTCTAGCACCACAACTCGAAGGCATCTATTCTTCTTAGAATGATTATATAATTATTATTAACAAGAACAAATAAATGAATGAAATATTATAGGAAATTTATTCATCTGGGTTGTTGCCTAGGTGGTGAATGTAAATTTGATACAACTGCACTACCATATGTATTTCAGGGTTATTTAATTTCAGAATCTTATTTATCAGCAAAACGCTTTTTCCCCCTTTTATCTGCTGAAAGTCTTGAGATTCCAAATGCATGGGATCCTGGAAAACCTAGTTCCTTTAGCTCTTCCTCTTTCAAGTGTATTGAGGAGGGTATGAGAGGAAACATTGATTTGCCTCTGGTTACTTGGATCATGACAATTGTTTAGCACTCAGCTTGTGTAATATTCATAGATCAACCTTGAAATAGACTTCTGTACTCTTGGAAAAATTCTCTAGAGTCCAAAGCTAATTTCCAAATATGAATAAACATGGTAAGAAAAGAATATGAGATGAACTGCCATGCACCATCTGGAAGCCGCATGAAATACAAGTCCTTTTTTGGACCTGCTGACTACCTCCAGGCGCTCTGCTTCACCCTAGTACCATCAACATCTCTTGTGAAATAACTCCATTCTGTTCACAGGGACTAGTTCACAAGCCCACCTTTCTCCTTTGTTTTGTTTGGGTGGTCTTACAATGGGCTTGATTGAGAATCTCTTATTAGAGCCCGTTCCTAAAATTTTTCTCTAAATTCTAAGCCAAGTCAAGGAGATGTTCTGGAAGGAAAGAGGCATTACCTCTTCTGGAAAATGAAGGTGTGGTGGACTAAGGATTTCTCAATACATTTCCCCATGAAGGCTGGCACAGAACTACTCATCAGTTCTGTGGTGTTTTAAAAGCACAGGCTGCTACACGTGTTTACCAAATCAAAGGGCAGGGCACACTCATGGAGGCAGAACTTGAAGGCATGCTGGGGTCAACGTTGGAAATCAATGGGGAACAGGCTTGGTCTTGATCAGGGAGGTAGCATTGTGGAGGTGTATCCTGAGCTCATTCTGAGTCACCGGGAGACTCTGATTTTCCAGTTGGGGAACCATCTAAAGATTCAACAATCCAAAGATAAATGGATCTGAAGGTTAAGTAAACTCAGTGGGAACATCCAGAGATTGGAATCAGTTACAAGGACAATTTGAACGATTTTGCTCAATAACATATTTCTCACCTAGGGTCATTTGTAACATACTGTCACTTTCAAATTAGTGACTGTTCCCTAGAAGGTCTTAAAGGTGATACCAGGTGTGGATCTGCTGAAAGGATGAATGTAATTATATATAACATATATTTTGAGAACCTTCATACCCAACCTATTAAAAAATATGAATCATCCAGCTTAGCTTTTAACTAGCTAGCTGGACGTTGATATATACCATTGAATCAGAACTGACCCATAACTGTAACTGATCCCTCAATGGATTTTTAGAGAAGTTAACTGCACACAGGAGATTGTGTATCTTTCTCCCACAGAGCAGCTGGAGGATTTGAATCGCATGCCTTTGGGGTGGCAGCCCAATTCCTGACCACTGTCACCAGATCTCTTCAATAGATAAATAGATGAAAAGCTGGTACATACTTGGTTTTTTTAAAAAAACAAACAAACATAAAAAAAACCACCACAACAGTATGTAGACATCAGAAGAGGGCTATCGAGTAAGAGAGCACTAGAAAGATTGGAGGGTATCCTCCTATCTGGAGTCCTTTTACTTACACAGTGGCCCAGGTCTACTGAGATCTGGGAAGAGACAAGGGTGAAATAAGACTGTGTTTTGGAAACTGTGGTAGGAAAGAGGCAATGAGTCAGTGCTTATTAACCCCAGAAAAAGATATTGCTCACAGAGGAGGTTTTATGGCGAAGTCTGTACAAGTGGCTTGGAGGTGGGGCAGGGGTGTTGTGGACCTGTTGGGATATGGGAGTTTAGAGGGAAATGAGTGGAGGGATGAGAACTTAAATGAATAAAAGGAGAGAAAGCATTCGGGAAATAGTATTGAAAATGTCAGAAAGAGGCAGAAAGAGCTGTCAAACACAAGCAGAACTCCCACGTCGTGCTGATAATGAGGGGGGTTTGTGGATTGTGTGGGGAACCCATGAACATTTATTTCATAGTTTTTTTATGCTTCTAATTTTAATTTTTCCAACCCAATATGTGTGAAACAATTGTGGTTTGAAGTCAGATAGTCTTGGTAACCTTAGGACTATACTTAATGTCCAAATTTAGGGTGTAAACAAACATAGCATACCTGGAAATGTCCCTTTATTTATAAGTAGCTGAAATAGAAGCTGAGTCACAGAAGTGACACAAACACATGTGCTGCCCATTTCATACTTCTTAATTCTCCATGGTGTTGGTTATTTCACACTGTCAGGCCTTGAACTACCTTGCTCAGAGCTGGTGCCTCTCAAACGTGTCCCTTTCTAATTGTGCACCAAGAAACATTCACTGTACTTGTGATTGACAATCAGAGTTCAGCCATAGGGCACTTTCCTCAAGTAAAGCTTTCACTCACCTTTCATTGAATAGAGTTCATCTTTTGATACCTCATCTGTCCTTGGATTGAATTTCATTTGTTCTTGAAGAAAAGGGCATATGGTTTGGAAAATATTTTATTCTCTTTTCCCACCATGAAGTTATAAAATGACAATCACTATTTGCTTCAAGTCCAGATCCTGGCCCTGGCTTAGAAAGATGAAGAAGCCAGGATAGCGAGGACCATAGTCTTGCTGACTCATGTCTGTCTTCTGACTCATACATCTCTCAGTAAGGCATAGATAAATAGTTAGCTGGCTAGATAGACAGCCCTTCAAGTTTTATATATAACACAGAGAGAGAGAGAGAGAGAGAGAGAAAACACTAAAAATAATAGTGTTCTAGGATTTCTGTTCTTTTCAGTATTATATATAATTTGTTGTGTCCACATAATCAAATGCCTTTGCACAGACACAAAGAAACCTGTAAACCTCTTTCTGGTATTCTTTGCTTTCAGCCAACATCCATCTGACACCAGTAATGATGTCCTTTGCTCAACAGCCTCTTCTGAATCCAGATTGAATTACTGGAAGTTCTTGGATGCACTCACCAGTCTATTCCTGAAAATTTGGAGGACAGCTTTCTGGCTGATGAATTAGAAGAGGTCTATATTTGTTCCTATTCCCAAGAAGGCACTTAACAACAATAACACAACAACATACTTTGGAAATATTGCTAGGAGGTACTATTCCTTGGAGATGGACATGATGTTGGGAAGGGTGGCGAGTTGATGAAGGAGAAGAAAACCCTAAACCAGGTAGATTGACAAGGTGACTGCTGCAAATGGGCTCTTGGGAAGTGTGAGGATGGCACAGGATAGGACTGGTTTCAGATCTTCTGTTCACAAAGTCACTATGAGTTGTACTCTACTCAATGGCACCTAACAACAACAACAAGTCTGTCTATATACTATTCCAGTTCTTTTAAAAAATAATCCTCAGCAAGATTTTTACTTGCATGTGATCTTAATGATATTTTTCCAATAATTTCCGCCATCAGTTACCCTTTTTAGGAACTGGGACAAACATAGATGTCTTCTTCCTTTCAGATGGCCAATTAACTGTCTTTCAGATTTCTTGGCATAGGCTAATGAGCATATTCAGGGATTCATCCAATTGCTGAAACACCTCAATTGATATTCCATCAATTCCTGGGGCCATATACTTTACCAATGCCTTTGAATTCTTTCCTATGTTACCTTTGATTCTTGATCATTTGCAGCTTCCTGAAATGATTCAACGTCAATTCTTCGATACAGCGAACTCTGTGTTTTTCTTCCCTCTTCTTTTGATGCTTTCTTCATCTTTCAAGATTTTGCTTGTAGAAATCTTCATTATTGCAAGTCAAGGCTTGGATATGTTCTTCAGTTCTTTAAGCTTGTTAATTACTGAGTGTGTTCTTCTTTTTTGGCTTTCTAAGTCCAGCTCTTTGCGAATTTCATTACAACCCTTTTTCTTTCTTCTCCAGCTGCCCTTTGAAAGCTTCCGTTCAGCTCTCTTATTTCAACTTTCCTTCACTTTGTTTTGGCTTCAATATATTATAGTTTAAGTTTCAGAGTCTCTTCTGACATCCGTTCTGGTCTTTTATTTTTTTTTTTTTCCATTTCCTTTCTTTGTGATGATCTCTTGCTTTATTTATGGATAATACCTTCTTGATGTCATCCTACAACTTGTCTTAATACATCAAATCTATATTGGAAATTGTTCTTAAATTCAATTAGGGGAGACTCAAAGTCATATTTTTATTCTCATTGACTTGTTTTCCTTTTCTTCAGCTTCAAGTTGAATTTGAACATGAGTAATTCATGGTCTGTTCTACCATTAGTTCTAACAAGTCAGCCCTTGACCCTGTTTTGACTCCTGAAATTGATAACAAATTGTATTTAATATCAATAAGAGTGGGAATCCCAGAACACTTATTATAAAACATTTGTACTCACATAAAACCTATACATAGACTAAGTTGTCTGAATAGAACAGATAGTGTGTAGGTTAAAATTAGAACAATGTATCAGGGTTGTAATCTTTCATTATACCTATTCAAGCACAACGTCCCTCTCCAAGGACTGGTCCCTCCTTACAACATGCCCAAGGTATGTCAGACAGAGCTTCAGAATCCTTGCCTCTAAGGAGCATCCTGGTTTCACCCTCTCCAAAACAAACCTGTTAGTTCTCCTAGCAGTTCATATTATATTCAATACTCTTCTCCTGCATCACAGCTCAAAGGCATCAGTTCTCCTTCTGTCATCCCTAGTCATTGTCCAGCCTTCTGATACATGGCAAGTAATTGCTAGAACCATGGCCTGGATCAGGCACGCCTTAGTCTTCAGGCTATTGTTATTCTTCAGTATTCTGGTGAGGTCCCTGACAGCAGATTTTCCCAATGCAAGTCATCTTTTTTTTTTAAAAAAAATTTTTTTTATTTTGTGTATGTGTGTCTGTGTACCGTCAGATCAGATCTGACTGGTACAGGAGGAGATTTTCCCTCCTTTCCCGGCAGAGCATCTGGTGGATTTGAACCATGAGTCTCTGGGATTGCAGTGCAGCTTCTTGCCACTAGGCCACCAGAGCTCCCCTGCAAGTCATCTTTTGATTTCCTGGATGCTGGTACCAAGAGGGTTGATTGTGGAGACAAAGCTAACTGAAGTTGTTAACACTCTCGATCTCTTCACTATCTACCATGATGCTGCCGATTGACCCAATGGAATTTTTGTTTTGATGTTGAGCTTTAATCCATTTGGGGGGGGGGGTGTAAGGGAATCCATATTGAAGGAAATAATTGCTAAATGTCAATCTATCTATATCTATCTATCTATCTATCTATCTATCTATCTATCTATCTATCTATCATCTCTCTGTCTTTCTCTGTCACTTTCTCATCTGTCCATTCACCCATTCTATCAGGATGAACATCCATCAGCTTTTCCAGAAATAACAATTCTTTTGTGATTATCTTTCAGTAGTTATCAGCTTAGGCCTAGGAACAGTGGTTTGCTGAAGTTCACTTTTAACAAGTGACCTTCTTAAACATGGAATCTTTGGCAAAATCCTATCATGTGGAGCAGATAAAGATGGGATTGCTCTTTTGAAGACAGGTAGGAGCAACGTCCAGCTCCTCTAGGTCTCCCATCTGCTTGCTCTCCCCTTGGTGTTCCTGAGCCAGTTTAGACTCCAGTTCTGAATCTACTGCTGAAGTCTCTGAAAAGACACGTGTTTGGATATTAAGTGGCTCAAGGCTTTGAAAGTGGGTTAACAGAACATGGCCCCTTTCTTGGCTTAGAATGTGGCTTTTTCCTAGTAGCTCTTTCCATCCTCAACTGTTCTTCAGATCGCATGCCAACACTCCTGTGCAGCCCAAGGTGACCAAAAAGGGACTGTGGCTGTGCAGGCTTGACACCTGATGATGACACTCCTGTCTCTTAAGAGAAACCATCTCTCCCAGGCTGTTTCTTGTCTTCCTGGCACTACGAAATGTATCTCACTTCCCGAGAGTGGACTGTCACTACTTATGACTGTGTCCATGGTGGAGTATGGCCAGACTCCTTCAACAACCATTTCTCTGATCCTACTTTGGATTTGCAGCTAACTTCCTCTGCAGAAGGAGCTTCTGGCTGAAACAAAATGCAGTCACATGTTCCACAATTGATTAAACTCACCTCAAACTTATTGCCGTTGAGTTGGAACTGACTCATAGCTGACCCTCCAGTAGATCAGCTGAGGCTGTAAATCACTCAGGATGAGATTGTCCATCTTTCTCCTACAGAGATTCTGGTGGATACGAATGGCCAGCGAGGGGCCGCCTGTAGGTTACCCACACAACTCCCTACCGACTAGTCCACCAGATAAATGAACCAGATAAATGAATGCAATTTTGCACACGTTTAAACATACATACTCTTTTCTTTCTGATTTTGCTGGTTTCAAGATGACATATTTCCCAAAGACATTCTTCACTGTCTTTTATAGATCTGTTTCTTCATTAATAACTTGAAAGGACAAGAGTGCCTACAAGAATATGAAGGTAAAGGATGAGGCAGATATAGTGGTAGACGAATCCCTCTTCCAGAAAAGACTCACTGCGTGGCTGCTAGGAGCATAGCTGGCTGACAGTGGCCTTCTATTAGTAACATATGAACCACAATCAGTCTTAGAACTCCTTCACTCACTCATTGCTGTCCAGTTAATTCAAACTCAGCTGCCCTTCATTCGATTTCTGAGGATGTAAGTTGTATTGGAAGGAGGCCGCTCCCTGGAGCTACTGGTGGATTTGAACCATCAGAAAGTCATATAGCCTTTGGTTTAGTGCTACAATTCTCTGTGGGTAGTGGCTCCAGAGCTCCCTCTTCTCAGAACAACCCTCCAATGCTAACTGAGCAGGAGAGTGTTATGAGGACCTGGGCACTTCCTGTCAAAGGCTATTCAACCCTAACACGGAATCTCTGCTCTAGAGCAAACTGCTGGCTAACAGTGTTTCACCATTTGATGACTTCCCTTGTCCAGTCACAATTTCTCCCATTTCTATCCGAAGGTGCTCCTCCCCTGAAACCTTACACCAAAGTACTAGTTGCTGCCAAGTTGATTCCATTTCATGCCCAACCCCTCCAACCACCCCATCCACACACAGTATATGCAGATTAGGACTATGCTCATAGGGATTTTCTGTGACTGATTTTGGGAAAGTAGATCACCAGCTCTGTCTTTCAAACTATTACTGAGTGACTGTGAATTTCAGGTTCAGTTGGTACATTAACCATTTGCACCTCTTGGGGACTTAAAACTCCTAATTCTCTTAATATTGCTTTCTAGAGAAAAGGAAATTGGGAAAAGGGGGAAGGAAGTGGGAACCGGATACAGGTTGCATTATGGTTTGGTCTTTATTAAGTTTACTGTTCCCAGTCTGTGGGTGTAGATAGCTTCTGGGAAGCCTTGGAGGGATTGTAAAAATCTCTAAACTCACTTTTGTTGCATTGGTTTTGACTCATAGCAACCCTCCATCAGATTTCTATAAATCTTTATGGGAATTGCTGTTGTTGATTGCTGTCAAGTCGAGCACGACTCATAGCAACCCTGTGAACAAAAGGCCTGAAGCCTTTCTATAACTATTGTCATTTATCGAAGTTCATAATTTCCAGAGGCATGTTGTTTAGAAAGTAGATGCCACTAGAATAGAGTGCCATAATTCTACTATAAATCTTTATGGGAATAGACTGTCATTTTTCTCTCATGAAACAACTGACGGATTTGAAATGCTGACCTTTTGGTTATAGGTTGATGCCTTATGCCTTACTTTACCAGGGCTCTTTAGCATGATTGCAAGGGGTCTGTACATATGTGTGTATGCCCAGTATTGCCTGTAGGCTGAATATTGTTTCTCTTAGGGGCTGGCGAGTCCAGCACAACTCACAACAACACTATGAACAACGGATCTGAAACCTGTCCTATCCTGTACCGTCTTCATCATCTCTGACACACTTGAGCCCATCACTGTGTCACTGTGTCATTTCAATCCATTGAGGGTCTTCCTCTTTTAGATGACCCTCCACCTTTTCAACTATGATGTTCCTTTCCAAGCAACAGCTTCTCCTAGCTGCACTTTGTCAAAGAACTTATTGTTTGTCCTTTTGGAAGATCATGGCCATATGCTCTACTCTTCTCCAACACCACAACATCAAACATCAAAAACTCTTGTCACCTCTATTCATTGTCCAGTTCACAGATGCATAGCAAATGATTGAAAAGACCATGGTCTGAATCAGGCACACCATAGTCCTCAAACTACCATCATTGCTCCTTAGCACTTGGAGAAGTCCCTGACAATTGACTTGCCCAGTACAATGCGTCTCCTGATCTCCTCACTGCTATACCAAACATATTAGAGGTGGATTCAAGTAAGATGAAATAGTTGACAATTTAGATCTTTTCTCCTTCTGTCATGTTAGTTGAACAGTGGTGAGGATTTTTGTCTTTTTGATGTTGAGAAACAATTCGTACTAAAGTCTTTGATCTTCTGCAGCAAGCATTTTAAGTCCTCCTCGCTTTTAGCAAGCAAGGTTGTATTTCCTGCATAGTGCAGGTTGTTCATGTGTTTTTCTCTAGTTCTGTTGCCACATTTTTCTTCATTAGAATTCAGCTTCTCAAATGTTTTGCTCAGCCTACAGATTGAATAAGTATGGAGAAAGGATGCAACCCTGACACACACCTGAATAAATGTATAAATATATCAAGTTACATATGGATTGTTTTCAAATATATTCATAGCAATTTACTTAAAAAGCTTTTTAAAAATAATGCATTTTTAATTAATGGGCATTAGTAGTTCAACTAATGCTATAAATAGGTAATTTATATGAAAACATACATACACATGTCTTTTTGCATGAAAATGTTGTCTTTTGCTTTTAAGAACTGAGAACAGGAATGATGGATCCCTCTTGTTTCAAGACATTAGTTGGGAATTTTCCTAAACAAACAAAACTTGAGAAAAGCTGCCTGGTTCCCAGACTGGATAACTCTGATTTGATAAACACGGATAGCTAACAGGTGCTTGAATGACCCATATTGGAGATTATGAGATGCATGACTTCTTAGTACAATATCAACTTGCAAAATTGCGTACTTGTTTACTGTCAGCCTTGACCTTTCTGTTTAGAAAGATTCTTTGGCCAAAAGGATTTGGGTTAGGTTTAACACTTCTTTTTGTAGTGGGGAAAAAAGCCCTCAAGGGTAATAGGTAAGTGTTGGGTGGCTAACTAAAAGATTGGCAATTTGAATTAACAGCTTCTCCACAGGGAAAAGATGAAGTAATGCCCTCTTGTTATAGAGTTATAGACTTAGAAGCAGATAGCAGCTCACCATGAGTTGATTTCAGCTCCACAGCAATGACTTCGGTTTGGTTTGCATTGACATCAATTGTCTTTCTTCACATGCAATCATTTTCATCAGGGAGCAGGTACTATGCCATTTTGAATTCTTACAAAGTAGACTCTTGCCTTTGAACGAGATTAGCCACCTGCCATGTAGAAGAAAGGGACACTTACACTTATTCTGGAGGATAATATGTATGCCTAATAAATGGTGCACTTCTCTCTCAATAGTAGATATTAAATAACCTATAGATTGTGATGTGAGGTGATCAAAAGGCACCAATCAACGTATTATGGGCTAGCTGCTACAACAAGGAGCACAGCAATGTCAGCGGAGTAACACCAAGGAGGTTTATTGCTGTCTCGCCTGAAGTCTTCCGTTGGTCCTGGTGATTCTCAGAGTCAGCTGTCAGCCACAAGAGAACTCGATAACCCACGCTGCTGGAAACTTAGGACATTTCCATTCTGACAAACGGCTGCACTATTACAACACCTGAAGAGTATGCTGAAGAGTCTCTTAATTAAATCTGAGTCCAAAAGTAACAAACAGAACATATCACAATACCTTATTTAACTGTAGGGAGGAGAAGTGAATCATTACCTGTATCTGTTGAGATGTGTTGTTGATTGGGTTGCTATGAGTTGCAGTTAATTCAAGGACATTTAACAACAACAATAACATAGGGAGAAGACATCTAGATAAAAGTGAGCACTAAACATCTCTACATAAGCCTTCCTGAGTGCCAGAAAATGCCACTTTGTATTGTTAAAAGAATGTTCAGAGTTTCTCTGAGAATTTGAATTTAAGTCATTATCACCCAACGACTGATATTGTCAACTTGTTTCAACTCACTGTAACTCCATAACACAGAGTACAACTTCCCTTAAAGGTTTGAAGGAATTTCGGTCTTTACAGAAGCAGGCTGTCACATCGAACCACTGACCTTTGGGTTAACAGTAGAGTTCCTTAACTACTGTGCCGGTGTGGCTTCATTATTGCCCCAAACGAAATCCAAACCCACCACCCTGGAGTCGACTCCAGCTCATGACCTGCAGCGCCAGCTTTCCGAAGGTGTAACCTTGACAGGGGCAGCCTGCTCACCATCTTTCTCCAGAGGAGCCTCGGCAGATTCAAACCATGACCTTAACCCTGACAGCAGCACAGCACAGAACACAGTACCTCCAAGTTCCACTGTGGTTTATAGATTGGAGCCCCTGGGTGGTGGAAACAATTCATACACTTGGCTGCTATGTAAAAAGTCCACCCAAAAGTGCCTACTTTGGGCATGTTGGTAGTTCATGCCGTTCCTTGGAGAAGGCCATCATGCTTGGAAAGGTGATAGGATGATGAAGGAGAGGAAGACCCTCAACCAGGTGGATTGACCCAGTGACTGCAACCATGGGCTCACGAGTGTCAGAGACTGTGAGGTTGGCACAGGATAAGACAGCATTCAGATCTATTGTCCCTAGGGTTGCTATGAATTGCAATTCAACTCAATGACACCTAACAACAACAACACAAAATGCCTTGGGGGGAAAAGGGCTGGAGATTCACTTCCGAAAGAATCAGCTGTTGAAAAGACTTTGGAATAAAATTCTACTCAGACACCTTAGTCTACGTTGTTCTGGGTTGGAGCCACATCCAACTCAACTGGTCTTGTTTTTAGCATGTTGTTGGTGTTGTGTACCACAGAGTCAGAACCCACCCACCGCTTCCTCTTCAGTGGTTTTCCAGAGACAATCACACGGGAGGACATTGCTCATACTTCTGCAGAGCAGCTGGTGTCCTCGAACTGCATGCTCTTGGAATTGCAGCACAGCTTCTTGCCACGAGGCCATCAGAGCTCCTCTGTTTTTAGCATATAAATCATGAATTAGCTAATCAGTTTTGGTTTAGTGATATAACACTGAACAAAGGAGACCGAACAGCTCCTTTCAATGAGCAGCTACAGGGAAAATACACTTCCAGGTCTCTTGGCTAATAACAACAAAACAGCATGACCAGTCAGGACTGAGGTGTGTGAGGGATAATGGAGGAGACCTAGCTCTGGAGATGCGGATGTTAATCATAGGGAGTGTCTGAGAGAACTTTCCAGAGGAAAGAGTGATGAAAAGAGTGGAGGCTGTCCATGACCAACTTCCCCGATTTCACCATTTTGCCTCAGGTTACCCATGTGCCGGTAGCAACATTCCAGTGTCCGTGGGTGTCTTTGAATGTTACAAAGCCTTATCAAATCTTTGATTTTATGTTTGTCTCCAGTTTGCCTTTCCTCCCCAGGCCCTTAACTTTGCCTCAAAAAGCGTTGCTAGCCTAAACTCTTGGGTTTCCTGCCGCGTTTGGTATCTGCAGTGCTGTGAAACCTAGATGGCAGAGATACACATTGCAGAAGGAAGTCAAGCTTGGTTTCAGCATCAATTGATTTATGAGGTCCTTGACATTTTCTAGGCTCCTACTTCCGTTGGCCTGGCACACCCAGGCTGAGGTAGTCTGCCAAGATTAGGAGTTTATTAGCATTTTACAGTTGAGTGTTTATCCAAGTCCTTGAAGCCATCTGAGCCTGTGGGACAGATTTGTAGACCCTCCTCCTTTGAGTTCTTTCACCTTTTCATTCTGAACTGAAACACTGATGAAGGCTCCTTTTTCTGCCCCTAGTGGTTACAGAGAAATTTATTCTTGTGGTAAGAAATTGTACTGCGATCCTGAAGGCACATGGTTCAAATCCATCAGCTTTTCCTTAGGAGAAGGATGGACACCCCCCTGTGTGATTAAAACCTCTAAACCCCTCCTTTTTAATTGAAATGTTAATGAAAGTTTATAGAAACTTTGGAGTTCATTATTTCACATTTTCCTCCCTGCCTACCCTTCCCCCAGCTGGTTTTTCTTTTTAAAAATTTTTTTTAAAAAGCCAACACAAAACCCCTTTCATTATTATACAATCTCCCCTCACCCCAGTCCTCTCCACCATGTAGCTCTCATTCTGGACTCTTGTCATGAAAATAATATCTAATCATATATTCCTTTCAAACAGTTCTCTCTCCATCTGTTTTAATGCAGTATATTATTTATCACCTCTTTTCTTAGTTTGCCCCCAACCTTGATGTCAGTCCTATTTTACAACAATGGCATTATGCAGTATTTGTCCCTTTTGTGACTGAGATATTTCACTCAGCATAATGTCCTCCAGAGTCACCCATTTTGAATAATATTGCATGAGTTCCTTGTTTTTCTGTGCAGTGTAGCATTCCATTGTGTGAATATACCACAGCTTCTCTACCCATTCGTTTGTTGATGGGCACTTAGGTTGTTTCCAACTCTTTGCTATTGTGAACAAAGTCACAATAAAAAAAAGGGGGGATAGAGGAAGGGGGAGGGGTGGAGGGGGTAAAATGCACACGATGAATGAATAAAAATCTAACTTTTCTGTAAACTTTGTCTAAATCACAGTTAAAATAAAAAAAAAATTTTAAAAATCGAAACAAAACTCGAAAAACCCACTGGAGGATCAGCTATGGGTTGGTTCCAACTCTGTGGCACTCAACAACAATAAGAGTTACAAATGGGAAGTAGATTAGAAAAGAGCAAAGCCTAACAGGCTGCTTTACCCCAACAGAGTTTTCACAAAGGAAGAAGAGCTATATGACTTACTAGATGAGTATATGTATAGACTCAGGCTCTTTGGGGTCTTTTCTTGGCCTACTGACTTATTAATTATATGTTTATAATGATCACACTCAAAGATTATATGCACTCTTCAGTATGAATTATACCTCAACACTAAAATAGATCCAAAATTCTCACAACTGGGCCAATAAACATTATAAAAAATGCAAAAAAGATTGAAGTATCAAGGATTTCATTTTACTTGGTTCAGCAACTGATACCTGTGGAGGCTGCAGCCAAGAAATCAAAAGATGTCCTGCATTGAGCAAATCTGCTGCCAAAGACCTCTTAAAAAAGTGCTAAAGAGCAAGGATGACACTTGAAAGACTAAGGTGGATCTAACCCACACCATGGCATTTCAGTTGCTTCATATGCGTATGAAAGTTGGACAGCAAATAAGGAAGGCTGGAGAATAGATGCCTTTGAATAATAGTATTGGTGAAGAATATTGAATATACCGTTGACTGGGGGAAAATCCCCCCCAATCTGTTTTGGAAACAGTGAAATGATGGCACACGTTAGAGGTAAGGATGATGAAACTTCATACTTGGGACATGCTTCCAGGAGATGCAAATATTAAGAAAAGGATATGAAGCTGTAAAAAGCAGTGAGTCAGTGAGAAAGAGTAAGAACTTCAATGAGATGGCTAGACATGGAGACTAGAACAATGGGCTTAAGCATGCTGAAGATCATGAGGGATGGTACCACACAGGGCAAGGTTTAGATTTGTTCACAGGTCCACTATGAGTCGTTATTGACTGAATGACACCTAACAACAACAGGCAGTTTGTTTCATCTTTTTGAGCCTTCGTTTCTTTAACTGTAAAGTAAGTTTAAAGAACTATGCTTCAAAAAGTTGAAACACATACCTGATACATGTATCCAGTAAATACTGTGGGGACATTGGTGGCTCAATAGTACAAGTCTTACTTTCTTTGCAGACTATCTCATTAGCAGCAAACATACCTCAATTGTAATCACCACCACCTATCAGTGGAGGCTTACTTGGGATGATGGGAAACAGGCTCAGTAGAACTTCCAGACTAAGATGGACTAGGAAGAAAGGCCTAGCGATCTCCTTCTAAAAATCAGTGGGTGAAAACTCTATGAATCACTCTCATTTTATCTGCAACCGATCATGCAGATGGTATAGGAGCAAGCAGTGTTTTGTTCTGCTGTGCATGAGGTTGTGATGAGTCAGGGCTGACTCAACAGTAACTGGTAACAACAAATATCAACTGTATTGTTCTTCTTGTGTTCTTTACAGGTTTGAGGAGGAAGTTCTGATAATTTGATGTCTATGATGACCATTGTTGTTGCCAATGTTACCATCAGATCTACAGGCTGGCATAGCTGCCACACACTTCAGTGTCCACATCCACAAAATGTGATTAGTGTTGCTAGTTCTACCTGCCTTACTGGTTTCAGATCTGGGCCAAATGAGGTATGCCTTGAAAAATAGTACATATTGAATAACTATGAGATATGTGTACAAAGTAATCCCAACAACAGTGGTGGTGATATCCTCTTACCATTGATGTTGGTACAGTCATTATGAGTGACTTGCCTGAAGAACTAGATTTTTGTGGGATGATGTGAAGGCCAGTTCTTCCTGCATTGTCTTGTATAGAACCAATTGATAGTCATTACTTTGCCTTTTGATTCCAGCATGTTTTCTATCATGGAGGCTTTTTTGGTGTCGTTTTTTTTTATTTTTAAAATTTTTTTTTACCATGGAATTTTAAGCTCTTCTGTTAGGAGTTGTCAGTCTCTGAAAGATTGATGTCAAAGTCTAGTTTCTAGCTCAAAAATCGTGGCAACAGCAAAACCAAGTCCCACAGTGACATATGAGACTCCACTGATGGGGAGGCCCTTCCCCCTTCTCCAGTTTAAGGATCCCTCTGAGATTGGAGTTTCTTGGTTATCTCTGATTAAGAAAAAGTAAGAAGCTTGCCATTCATGGAAAAATAAGGGGGGGTGTGTGTGTCACTAGTCCTTTTGTTAACACTCATCATACCACAGTTTAACGGTGAGAACTCTTTATTTCACCTCAAGGTTGAAAATATTTTCAAGTTGAAAGGTCTTTACTGTCCAGAAACAGGTTTAGGTTTGCAAATATAGACAAATAACCTTTCATTTTAGATGACATTTCTTCAGCATCCTAATCTTAGATTGGGATTCCAAGCAAAAGACACTTTCTTTAGTAGTTTCAACAATAAACACAGAGATGTAGAATGCTAATAAATTGGACTTTATACTGGACAGGAAAATAGAGGCTGTAATTAAGAGAAGAAAATAGACTATTAACTAAAAACGCTAATTAATTAATAAGCTCAGCGCAATATATCTTTTGCTGTTGTGTCAAGTCTTGCTCATAGCAATCCTCCATCGGGTTTCTGAAATAGAATCTTTACGTAAGGAGATTGACCATCTTTTTCCCTGTGGAGATACTGGTGGATTTGAACCACCAACCTTTCGGTTAGCAGTCTATAGGGTCAAAGGCTTATTGTTCAAAGTGTCTTTTCTAACCATTGGTTAACTATTTTGTGCTGAAGTGTTCATTGTATTAAGAAGCTAGGATTGGAGCAGGATACAAGCCCTATCCTATCAGAGGCTTGTATAAGCTCCTGAAAGCTCAGTGCTAGCTCTCTGTGGGATGCCCGCTACACAGCATATGACTATACCACTCACCAGTCTCTGCAACACCAGCCTGCACACCTCCAGTCCCATGAGTCTCTCCCCGATGGGTCGGAACCTCTGTGAGACCTTTCCTGAACCGCCACACCCAAGGAACAGAGAGGAGTAGGGAAATGGAATGAAGGAGGGAGTGCTGATGTCAGAAATCATGGCATTTTAGAGCAGATCAAACACTTGGGACATTATCGACTTCCCACTTCTTGTAACTGGTTTGCTACCAATCTTAACAGAATGAATTATGAAAATACAGTCCAACATGTAACACACCAGGACTCCTAATCCATTAGCTAATGACCCCTTATATGACTTCACTTAAGATTTCTCTTCCTTGGCTGGTGTCATGTCAATGGTTTGCCAGTGGGGGGTCAGACACCTTGGTTGGGAGGGCCATACATGCTGAAGAAAATGCAGCTCCCTAATGAATTCCCAGGGCTCTTATTAGCCAAAGGGAGAAGGGATGCTGCACAGACCACCTAACAGATGTCCAGTGCAGTCTCTGCTTCACATCGTCAACCACGCTGCTATCATTAGTTCCCTGAGGTGGACTCTTATATTTACATTTATCTAAATGGATCTAGCACATTTCTGTTTTATAGCATCCTCCATAAAGTTAAGCCACTGAAAGAGTGGGTCCCTACCTTATCACTATTAGAACTGCTATGTCTTTCTGGGCTCTCAAGAGAAAAGTGCATGAGTTTTCCTCAAGAGGCCTCACCTTTCTCTCTCGTGACTCTATGCTCTGAATTCTGGAAGTCCAGGCCCTTAAGACCCTGGGTACACAATCTAGCACTTGCTTAGACAACAAACTAAAAATAAGTGTCCCCAAGGACAGTTCCTGTTGGCCTCGACAGTTGGGCTGTCACCTTGCCACAAAGACATTTGTCATTTGCGGGTTTGGAAAAAGGGAAACACGTAAATGCTAGTTTATCAGCCAAAAGAAGCTACAACAGAAAAACATAACACCCATCCCACCCACAGACTTCTGGTCAGAATATCAACTTCCAGGGGAAAGTTTAGTCTGTTATAAATTAGAGGCGGAGAGGTGGTTCTTTATTTACACATGTGCGGAGGAAGGGGGGCCATGTGAGGCTGCAGCAGCTGCCCTTTAGAAGTTCCCAGGGAAATGTAAAAAGAGCACAAACATGTTTTCAAAAAGGTGTTAGAACACTTGCGAAGTACCAAGGAACAGAAAGAATAGCCTGTGACAATGTAGAGTATTAATATTTTGGAGCGTTTCCAATCGTGGCTTTTTGATCAGGAGGAAGAGCTTAGGGGCCGAAACCATTGTGCTCTATTCAGAAGTCCTAGACTGCTTTCCAAGATTGCCTTCTCTGCTCACGCTTTGCAGTTACGACTGAAATAAAGCAAAAGTTTAATAAAGACAGCTGGTACGATTACACATTCTAATGCATGCCATTCACGACCTCATTTATCCACTTTATAACATTAACACTTTCTTCACGTTTTAGAATGGCTTTGTTAGCAGTATTTTATACTTCATAATATTCCATCAAATGAATGTTCCATAACGTCCAGAATCAGGCCCCTGGGGTTAGTCATTAAAAGTAATACACTGTGCTTAGCGTCCTTGAGAATGAGCAGAGGCACATTTTACAAAGAAGAGTGAAGCCACCTGACATCGTGTTGGCTGTGAGGCCCCAGTGCTGTTGTTTATCTCTGTTAACAGGAGACTTCTAATTGGATAGAGACTAATATTTCTATTCACAAATCTCTCAAATTCATTTTTTCTTTACTACTTCCCATGTCTTTGGAAGTAATTTCCTAGCTTATTAGCCAAGAAATCAGCGAGTTAGAAATAGGGCAAGATTTTTCTAATTTTAAGGACTTGTTACTCTGTCTGAGCAATAACTGATGGCAGACTGTAAGAGCTGGAGATAAAACTTTGCTAGACAAAATTATCAGGCAAATCTAGACAGTGCTTTTAAATATGTGTTAAGTGCTGTTACAATTATTTTTAAGAATCGTTTTGTGCGTTGCTTCTTGATTTTGTCCAGCAACTGACCCTAAATCATGAGTACTCTACTATCCAGCCAAGAAAGGGTAGATTGACCAGATGTGGTGAATAAAGAGCAAAAATGAGAAAGAAAAAAAAATAGTTTTACATTGTCATGATCAAGTTGTCGTTATGTGCCGTCGCATCGCCTGTGACTCATAGCAACCCTATTTACAACAGCTCTGAAGCCTGCCTTGTTCTGACTCCAACACACCTCCTCACATTGACCCAGTTACTGTATCAATCAATCTCATCCGGGCTCTTCCTCTCTTGTGGTCTCCCTCCACCCTTTTAAGCATGATGTCCTTCTCCAAGGACCACACATCCAAAGTATGTGAGATGGAACTTTAAAATCCTAGCCTCCAAAGAGAAACTTGGTTTCACCCTCTCTAAGACAGATCTATTTGTTTTCTTGGTGGTCCATGGTATGTTCAAGACTCTTCCGCAGCACCATAACTCAAAGATTCTTCTATTTTCACCTTTAGTCATTGTACAGCTCTCTGATGCACAGCAAGTAATTGCAAAGACCATGGCCTGGAGCAGGCGCATCTCAGTCTTCAGACTGACATCATTACTTCTTAGTACTCTGGAGAGGTCCTTGACAGCAGATTTTCTCCAATGCCATTCAATTTCTTGTCTATCTGCTATGGTGCTGCTAATTGGCCCAATGGTGAGAATCTCTCATGATCAAATATGCTCCTATTAATCACCTAACAAGTGTGATGATGATGATAATAATAACAACAACAACAACATTTTCAATTTTTAAGTGGAAAGTACTATCTAAAAACTCACATTAATTTTCCTCTAAAAATATCTAATTTCCCTTTCTAGGAGTTCTCAGAGACTCAGGTATCTTTCTTTCCTGCTGTGCTCTTTAGTTACTGAAGCATGTATATATTTTTTACTAACTGTTATAATTACCAACATTTTCACAACTGGATCAAAAAAACAACATCATGACCCATGGAGAAAAAAATTGAAGTAGACTTAATTTTACTTGGATCCGCAATCAGCACCCAGTAGCATTCAAAAAATTAATCTGTGTGTTTCAAGGGGCAGATCTGTTGCAAAGGATCTCTCTAATGTGCTGAAGGTTTAGGCTGTCACTTTAATGACTATGCAGCATCTGACCCAAGCCATGGCCTTTTCAATTGCTTCATACATATGTGAAAGTTGGACACTGGATAAGGAAGACAAAAGAAGAATTCATACCTTTGAATTATGGCGTTAGAAAAGAGTACTGAATATACCACAGACTGCCAGAACAACAAACAGATATGTCTAGGAACAACGTACAACCAGGGTGTTCCTTAGCAGCAAGGATGGTGAAACTTTGTCACTCGCTCATGTTATCAGAAAGGGACAGTCCCTGGAGAAGGGCATCATCGTGCTTGGAAAAGTAGACAAGCAGTGAGACAGTGAGACCCTCAATGAAATGAATTGTCGTAGTGGCTATGACAATGGGTTAAACGCAGCAGGACAGAGTGTCTGTTGAACTAACAGTTGCTTTGAGTCAGAATTGACTTGATGGTAATAAGTTATTCTATAATAATAACAATTATAATAACAAGAATTAAGTTCAGCTCATTGTTCACTGTCTGTCGGGTGCTGCATTTCACTCTAGTAGATGGAGGTGTCACTTTCAGATTTCGTGGAGAGATGATCACACATCTCTTCTGTGTGAAGGCAGATGGTGGGATAAAATGGAGCGTACACAACATAGTTGAGGTGCTTCAAGCAGTGGACAGTGGCTACTTCAGCTCAGGTGCAGCTGGCGGAGATGGGTACGAGTGAATGGACATATGACACATTTTGGAGGAAGAATTGACAGTCTTTACTGGAAAATTGTAACAAAGAGGTAGGATGAGGGAGACATAAAAGCCACATCCTGAATTTCTCATTTGGCACGTAAGCTGATGGTGATACCAGAGTCTGAAATGAGGAGGGAGATCTTGGGGAGTAACTGACTCATGGATGCGGAAAGGAAAATTTCTATTTTTACCTGTCAATTGCCAAAATGGACACTGACCCAAAATATACAGCACAAAATGGCTAACATTTCCTTAATAATTTTTTGGTAGTAAAAACAGCCCATGTGTTGGTTTTGTTGGACCTGAAACTTCAATTTTCTTACATGAAAATATTTGTTGTTTGTGTTATGTGCCATTGAGTCAACTACGATGCATTGTGACCCTATGAACAATAGCTCTGGTCCTGAGCCAATCTCATCATCTGTGATGCGCCTGGCACTGTTGCCACAGACACTGTTTTAATCCATCACATCGGGGGTCTTCTCCTGCACTGACCCTCTACCCTTCCAAGCATCATGTCCTTCTCCATGGACTGGTCCCTCCTGGCCATGTGCCCAAAGTATGTGAGATGGAATTTCAAAATCTTTGCCTCCAAAAAGTAAACTGTTTTCACCCTCTACAGCATAGACCTGTTGGTTCAAAACTCTCTCTAACATCACAACTCAAAAGCATCAATTCTTCTGTCATCCTTATTCATTGCCCAACTCTCAGATGCATAGTATGCAATTGAGAAGACTTTAGCCTGAATCAGGTGTACCTTAGTCTCTAAACTGATGTCATTGCTCTTTAGCACTCTGAAGATATCCTTGACAGCAGATTTCCCCAAAGCAACTTGACTTTTGATATCCTGACTACTGGTGGCAAGAGTGTTAATTGTAGATTCAAGGAAGATAAAATCATTAACAACTTCAATTTTTTCTTCCATCTATCATGATACTACCTATTGGTCTTACGGTAAAAATCTTTGGGTTGTTTTTTGTTGGTTTTGTTTTTTTTTAATGTTGAGATGCAATCCATATTGAAAGCTGCAGTTTTCAACTTTCTACAGCAATTGCTTCAAGTTCTACTTAGTTTCAGAGAGCAAGGTTGTACCATATAGATAATACAGGTTGTTGATGAATCTTCCTGCAGTCCTGATGCCACATTCTTCTTAAAGTCCAGCTTCCCAAATGAGCTGTTCTGCAGATAGACTGAAAAGGTATGGAGAAATTATACACCCCTGATGCATTCCTTTCTTGAATTTGAACCATGCAGTGTTCCCTGTCTCTATTTGGAAAACAGCTTCCTGGTCTAGTTGGTAGGTTTTGCATAAGCACAATCAAGTATTCTGGGATTCCCATTCTTCTCAGTGCTAGCCACCATTTACTGTGATCCACACAGTCAAATACCTTTGCATAGTTTATAAAATACAAGCAGACATCCTTTTGGTACTCTCTACTTTTAACCATGATCCATCTGACATCAGCAATGATATCGCTAGTGCCATGGCCTCTTCTAAATTCAGCTTGTATTTCTGACAGTTCCCTATTGAAGTACTGTTCTGGTTGTTTTCGCATAATCTTCAGCAAAATTTTGGTTGCATGTGATATTGAGTTCTGGTGGCCTAGTGGTTAGAAGCTGTACTACTATCTCCAAGGCACAAGGTTCAAATTTGCCAGAGACTCCACAGGAGAAGGATAGGCAATCTCCTCCCATGCAATTAACTACCTCTGAAAATCTGCTGGCTGGACCATTTTGGAAACTATTTAGATGTTTATTATTTTATGCTTCAATTTCCTCATCTCTAAAAGGGAGTTAATGGTACCTGCCTTACAAAGCTTTTGGTGTGTTGTTGTGAGGTGTGTCTAATTGACTATGCATTTATATCAACCCTATAAACAACAGATCCTACCCTTGCCCTACCCTGTACTATCCTCACCATCTCTGCCAGCTCAAGTTCATTTACTATGTCAACCCATCTCACTGATAGGCAACATCATGACTGATGGAGAAAAGATATTTGTAAATGATTTCATTGTACTTGTATCCAAAATCACCACTCATGGTAGCAGCAGTCAAAAAATCAAAAGAAGAGTTGCACTGGAAAAACCTACCATCAAAGACCTCTTTAAAGTGCTGAAGAGCAAGACTATCAGTTTAAAGACTAAGGTGTGCCTGATCCAAGCAACATTTTTTTTATTGGACCATGAATAAGGATGACCAAGTAAGAATTGATTCCTTTGACTTGTGATGTTGGAGAAGAGTATTAAATATCTCATGGACCTACAAATATAAAAACAACAAAAAAACCTCCTCAAACAAATCTGTCCTTAAAGAAGTGCAAACAAGGTGTCCCTAAGAGGCAAGGATGATGAAACTTCATCTCACATTTGGGCATGGTATTGATATAATGCATAAACATATGGCCCCTTGTACAGTCTTTGAATTACAGTTATTTCAGTTCTTAGATAGTAGTTGCATCATAGCTCAATGGAGATTCATGATAGAAAACAATGTACGGGAATGATTGTATGAAATACAATGTAAATGAGGAATGTGTAAAGCACATTGTATAGGAATGATACACAATGTATATGAACTTTGTATGCAAACCAATATAAAATTTTTTTTAAAGGATGAAGTTGATGCTAACAACGACGACAACAACAAAAAATTCTTTGCAATTCCTTGAAGTAATCTTCACAAGCTAGAGTTGCTGCCTACAATGGATTTTCCTTCTACAGTCATGTATATCCCCTACTGGTTGGCAGGATAGAATATGAAACAACACAAACTAGAAAGTTCTAGTACATATACCTATTGCTTGCTATTTCAAGTACCACAACTACAGGATTCATTCCTTCATCTGAATTTTGTTGGTTTTGGTTTTTTTATGAGTTGGGGTTTTCCCCCCCTTGCTGAAATTCCAATGGCCCTAAAAATTTTTCTTTTAAGATATATTTATCTGTGGTAGAAAATAATTATAATGTGGGGATCGAGAACCTAGACTCTGGAGCCAGATTGCCTGCATTTAAATCTCCCCTTTGTCATAAGTAGTGTGAGTTTGGGAAGTTGCACTGTACATGTGCACTGATAAGGACCTCATTAAAGTGCTAACGAGTAAGAATGTCCATTTATTGACAAACGTGCACCTCATCCAACCCAGGATATTTTCAGTTACTTCAAACATCAGAAAATTGGACAATGAATAAGACAGACCAAAGAATAATGGATGTCTTTGAATTTGGTTTTGCCAAAGGGCGTTGGATTTACTGTGGATGGTCAAAGGAACAAACAAATCCAACTTGAAGAAACATTCCTTTCCTTCAGTTAAGGAAGTGCTTAAGGAAGAACTGAAAACCTAGAGTTGCAATGATGAAGATTTTTACAGACTAATTATTGAAAGATATAGAAGGTACCAAAAGAAGGTGAAAGGCATACACAGTCACTGTACCATAAATAATTGGTTGACATGAAATTATTTATCAGTTATTTCAGGAAATAGCTTAAAATAAAAAACCAAAAATACTGAAGGAAATAATTTAATGAATCTTAAAATTTTTTAAAGTTGAATACCATACTTACAAGGTTATTAAGGAATTTCATTTTTAAATAAGAGCATCAAACCGTATGCTTACTATCTTTATTATTACAGAAATGGAAAGAATGAAACATGGAAATACAAGGAACATTTAGTAATCCTAGGATTGGAGGATGGGAGGGGACCAGAAATACATTCACGCATTCGTATAATTTAACATTGACTAAACAAGGTGTTAGTTGCATTCTCTAGAGGGGAAAAAAAAGCAGAGGTATGTATATACACACCTACAGTGAAGAGGTACAGTGATAGTTACTTCAAAGATATGGCTCACACACTTGCAGGAGTTGGCAAACTCAATTTCTGTAAGTTTGCAGTAGGTTGCAAAGTTCTGCTGGCTCATGGAAGCACTACCCCAGATGGCAACCAGTTCAGTATCTGATCAAACCAATGTGAATTGGTGTCACCAAAGTGACACACAAAATTAACCATCATATTGACATGTAGGTATTGATGAGATGGATTGGCATGGGACATTTTTAATCAGACAATCGCATGATAACTGGAGATGAAAAGGTGAGGAAAAACAATGTCACTTTCATAATTTAAAAGATCATTTCTAGATCCATCTTGAAATAAAATGTGAGTGACTGGATAATACCCAAGAAATACAAGGAAGAATACCACTATTATTCAATTATATGCACCAACAGCCGGAGCCAAAGGGGAGGAATTAGATAATTTCTTTCAACTTTTGCAGTCAGAAATTGATCGAACATGCAGCCAAGATGCATTAATAATAATGGGTGACTGGAATGCGAAAGTTGGAAAAAGGGAAGAAGAATCAGCTGTCGGAAAACATGGACTTGGTGACAGAAAATGAGGCTGAAGATAGAATGATAGAAATTTTTTTTGTATACTCAATTATTTGAGAAAGAATAAATTTTTTTTTCTTCTCCTAAGCAAAAGGAAGAATGGAGTTTTTGTCAACCAAGCTGTGGGCAGAACAGGTGTAGGTGGAAGTTCCCAAAATTCTAGCATATTAAGCAGGAGATGTTTATTAGGCTTTTAAAGGAGATGATAAAGAGATTGCTGGAGATAACAAGTCTAGATTTCAAAGGAGAGGTTGGGACTATTATAAGTTTGGGTGTTGGTGTTTAAAGCTGAGAGACTGGATGAGATCACCTAGGGAGAGGATGGAGACAGAAAAAAGAAGTCATCCAAGAAACGGCCCTCTGAGATCAGCCCTTCTTCCGCACAGGACGGGAATATCCTCATCGTGGAGGAATTAGCCCCATTTTGCACCAGATGGTTGATTCATTACAAGTGTGAAGCTGACTGAGGCAACTGCTTCTCCTCCACACGGGGCCTCGATGCTCATGAATAAACAAGCATCTTAGTTTACCTCCCCTCCCTCTTTCCACACTTGGAATAGAATCTGAACTAGTGATCTGGAGCAACAAGCTATACATCTTAAACCGAAACAGGTGCCGTAAAGTCAACTGCTACACAGAGACCTCACGTATGTCGGAGTAGAACTGCACTGCACAGGGCCTCAATGGCTGAACTTTCAGTAGATTCACAGGCCTTTCTTCTGTGCCACTTCCAGAGCCACTGATATCACCAAATGTTCAGGTAACAGCCAAACACTCCAACCATTTATACCAGTCAAGGACTCCTTTCTCCATCCAACCAAACTGCTGTTAAGCCTATTATGACTTGTCAGTACCCTGTGAGACGGAGCAGATCTGTTCCCACAGGTTTACCAAGGCTTTAACTTACACGGGAGATGACTGCCACATCTCCCGTCCAGGGAGCAACTGGTGGGATGAAACTGCTGACGCTCCTATTAGCGGGCAAGTGCTTAATCACCCCACCACCAGGGATCTTTTTCAAAAGACGAATTGCATTAGGAAAATCTGCTGTCAGGGACCTTTCCAGATTGCTGAAAAGCAACTTTGTCAGCGTAGAGACTAAGATCTCTGCCAGGTCTCGACCAGGCCATGGTCTTTGCAATTACTTGCTATGCGTCAGAGAGCTGGACAATGACTAGGGAATGATAGAAGAATTGATGGCTTTGAGTTGTGGTGCTGGAGAAGATTATTAAATGTATCATGAATTGCCAAGAGAACTAACAGGTATGTCTTGGAGAGAGTGAAACTAACTTTCTCCTTGGAGGCAAGGATTTTGAAGCTCTGACTCACAAACTTTGGACATGTTGCCAGGAGGGGACTGATCCTTGGAGAGGGGCATCTGCTTGGGAGGGTGGAGGGACAGCGCAGGAGAGGAGGACTTCAGATGAGATGGACTGATACTGTAACTAGGGTAACAAGGTTATGTGTGTCACAGACAGTGAGATTGGCTCAGGATACAGCAGGATTCAGAGCTATTGTGCACAGGGTCGCCATGAGTCGTGATTGACTCGATGGCACATAAACACAGCAATAACAACAATAGTACATTAATGGGAGCTTTAGTGGCCTAGTGGACAAGGAGATGCTCTGCCAACCAGGTGGTTCGAATCTACCCACTGTTCTCTAGAAGGAAGAAGGTCAGTCTCCTCCCATGCAATTTACAGCCTCTGAAAACCCACTGGAGGGTTTAGACTTGACAGGAATGAGTTGAACTGAGTGCACTAATGGGGAACGCTGATGGTATAGTCCATAGAGAATAACCAAAGGTGGAACCTCTTTTTAATCCACCACCAGACCCACAGGCAAAATATGGACAATCACCTCCTGCAAGATTTACAGCCTCAGAAAACCCAGTGGAGGATCAAGCAGGAGCCTGTAATGACTTGACAGCAATGCGTGAGTGAGAATATTATTTCTTTTTTAAATTTGTGTGTGTGTGTGTGTGTGTGTGTGTGTGTGGTGTGTGTGTGTGTACTGTCAAATCGGATCTGACAGGTACAGGAGGAGATTGCCCCTCCTCCAGCAGAGCATCTGGTGGATTCAAACCACGTACCTCTTGGATTGCTGTGCAGCTTCTACCCACTAGGCCACCAGAGCTCCCTTGAATATTAATATTTCAGGTGTTGTCTAAGCAGTTGGGGCCTCCTGGCCATTGTTTTCTCGGACTGCCTCTCTCCAGGACATTCACTGCCCTTCCATAAATGTGATCCCTAGGCAAACAGGATCTTCCTTTTACATTGACCCTGAGACTGAGGCAAATAGAGCCTTCAAGGCAGCAAGGCCCTAAACAGGCTCTGTCCCACATGTTTTACCCATTAGCTGAAAAGCTCTCATAACGTTTTCCTTCCCCCTTAAAATGAATCATCAAATGAGAGGGCTCCTGTGAGAAAGTTAATGAAAACCATACCAGATGTTACAGGTTGAGCAAAGACAAGAAAGGGGTTTTATCTGGTGGCTGAGGCATGGAAGGCAGCAGGCCTTCTTTCCTCTGCTAATCTTTGTTCTAAAACTGGATTGGAAGGGGAAATAAAGAGCAATGCAGGGGAAGTTCTTGAAATGGTTCCGTTCTCTCCTGTCCTCCATTCTCCACCTACCACGCAGGCTGTCGAGGACTTCCTCCAGGGAACTCAAGCTGAGAAAAGCCCTCATCAAGCTGGAGAGACATCAGAGACAGTACTGGCAGAGAACAGCATTTGTTCCCCTAAACTTTCCAGCACCTCATTTCACTTTCCAAAGACATCATCATTTCCCATCTTATAATCTCTTTTTAAAAAAATTTTTCATTTTAATTGTGATTTTAATGAACATTTACAGAGAAGTTATATTTTAATTCATTCATTGTTGCACATTTTACCCCTTATCCCTCCCTTTGTCTCCCCCAGTTAACTAAAAAAAAAATATATATATTCATACATTGTTGCACAATTACCTCTCTTCCCCTCTCCTTTCAGTCCTCTTTGCAATGTACCTCTTATTCTGGACTGTTGTATGTATAATGCCTAATCACGTATTTCTTTTAAACAGTTCTTTCCTTCATCTATTCCAATACAATGTTCATTATCTATCCACTCTTATCCTATTCTCCCAACTCACATGTCAGACCTGCTTTATAATAGTGGTGCTATGCAGTATTTGTCCTTTTGTGACTGAGATATTTCACTCAGCATAATGTTCTCCAGAGTAACCCATGTTAGTGTTTTGCAAATACATTGTTTTTCAGTGCTGCATAGCATTCTATTGTATGAATATACTAATTTTTCTATCCATTCGTTTGTTGATGGACACTTGTGTTCATTCCATCTTTTGGTTACTGTAAATAATGCAGCGGTAAACATGGGTGTACATATATTTGTCTGGATGGCAGTTCTGGTTTCTTTAGGGTATATTCCTAGTAGTGGAACTGCTGGGTCAAATGGTATTTCTGCTTCCAATGTTTTGAGAAAGCACTATACCGCCTTCCACAGGGGTTGTACCATTTTACATTCCCACCAGCAGTGAATAAGGGTTCCAATCTCTCCACAACCTCGCCAGCATTTATTGTTTGTTGCTCTGTTGAACTTTGCTCATGTCGCTGGGGTGAGATGATACCCCATGGTTGTATTTAGTCTCTTCCATATGTGTGAACTTGATCTACTTTCTTACTCTCTTTCCCTTGTTCCCTCTTCTCCTTGACTTTTCCCCTTTGCGGAGGACTCTAGGTATCCCAAATGATTCGTACTGGACAAAGGTTGACAATTTGAACCCATCTAACAGTTGTTGTTGCTGTTGTTATATGTTGTTGAGACAGAACTGACTCATCTCTGCAGGGTTTTCAGAGGCTGTAAATCACACAGGAGGAGAATGGATGCTCACTGTTCTCTGGCCGAGCAGCTGGTAGAGTTATACTACCAGCCTTTGGCATGGCCGCACAACTCCTGCCCACTAGGCCACCAGAACTCCCTCATCCAACAGTATCACAAACAAGAGCCTTGACAACCTGTTTCCATCAAAATAAAACCAACCAACCAACCAACCAACCAAAAAACCCCAAAATTCAAACCCAGGATCGACTATTGGGTTTGATTCCCACATGTACTAATCTCATGTGTTACAGAGGAGAATGGCTCCACGGATTTTCTTGGCGAGAATCTTTATTGAAGGTCTTTGGGAGATGCAAACAGTGGGCAGCCATCTAACTACTTTAAAAACATTAGTCTTTCAAAGCCATCTCGTGGTACCATGGACGAAAGGTCTGGTAGTCTGCTTCTGATTGCAGCCAAGCAAACCTTGTGCAGTTGTCCTACTCTGTGATACATAGAATTGTCATGAATTGAACTTGACTTGGTGGTATTGGGTTTGGCTTTTGGATTTTGGGCTTTGTGGTACATGCACACTGGATAGACACAGCTGTTTCTCAGTCCTAGACCTTGTCTTCAAGGATCCAACGAGCTGATGCCTGCCTGCAGGTCTCCTATTTATCTCCTTTAACATTCACTAGAGACTCTATTCTTTTTTTTTTTTATTAATTTAGTTTGTTTATTTTTTATTTCAATGAACATCTACAGAGATTTTGGAATTTCATTCATTCATTGTTGCACCTTTCTCCCTGCACAAACCCCTCCCCCTCCCCCCCTAAAGACTATTCTCAGACCTTTTATCCAAGGCGGAAAATGGTCCAAGGGTCCAGCCACCTAAAAGCTGGGGTAGGACTCGTTCAATTGACATTGCGGTTTCAGGAAGAACTCCTTCTGAGTCAGCTTTGGGCACTTGGCACAGAGCAACAAACTTGTGGATTGATAAGGTCTCTGGATTAATGGATGGACAAGTCTTCTTTCTCTGACCTTTGTCCAGGGTTCCAAAGTGTGAAAATGAATCACCGTTTTCTCTTTGCTTCTTGAAACTGGTGAAACAACAACAGCATTATGTCCCAAATTTGTTGTTGGGCAATTCGGATAGAAAGATGAACAAAGGAGACAAGTCTTGCAGTGAAAGTTGTGGGGAAAAAACTAAACATAACAAATCATTACATATTTTAGTAAGTGCTATGAGATATTGATGGGCTTTCAGCCTGGAGGGCGAGGTTTGATGAACTGCAGGCTAAAAATAGAAATGAAAGCAAGTTAATTTCTTTTAATGACTTGTTTTTACATGTAACATAGGAAATAGCCCTTGGAGAGTCATTGCAGGATTTCTAAGTGGATTTGTGTGCCCCTGAGCTAGAACATTAGCAATACCCATGATCTCATGAAATCAGATCACATCTCCTAAAATGCCTTGCAAATGATGTGGTTTTGTATCTATGTGGAAAATAAATCAGAAGAATGACCTAGTTGCCCCAGCAACAGGCATTATGAGATGATGGTACAGTTTAAAGGATCAAGTAAGAAGAGAAAAAGTCCACTTAGAAGGCATCTCATTCTAACAGGAAAGCTTTTGTTCAGCTTTTATATTGTGGTTTACTACAGAATAAATATATGCACTTGGTAGTCCAAAATCAAGTCAGGTTCAGATGAAGAATGCTGATACCTTGCAAAGTCTAAGTTATACTATGCAAGGTCTCCCCAGGAAGTGGATAAGTACCAGGGAGAAGCGTGAGGAAGGTAACTGGGGTTTGCAGGTCTCCAAAAAATAGAATGAAAAAGAGAAAGACTTTCAGCAAGATGGATTGACATGGTGGTTGGAATAGTTTTTCTCTACCTGCCCCACTTCCTTTTCTATGACATCACGCAATGTCTAGAGAGATCTTTTATGACATTGTCTCTGAGCTAATGGCTTAAAACTCACTACTGGGTACTTGGGGGAAGAGTCAAATAAATTCTTTCCTTAAGAGAGATGATGTTACGGAATTTCAAGAAAGCTGTATTGGTTGTTGATGGCTTACTTTCCTGGACTTGGATAATAAAATCCATACCAAAGTCCTTGAATTTGACTTTTTTGCCAATTCTGTGACCATCCAGATATGTGACCACTTTCCTATTCGTTGGTAACTTCTGCGTTTCAGTCTGGTGGGTGGAAAGTGAGTAACCCATTTTTTGTCAGGGCCCATTAGCTCAGTTATGGAACGCTTCATGAATTTGCGTATCATCCTTGCGCAGGGGCCATGCTAATCTTCTCTGTATCGTTCCAATTTTAGTATATGTGCTGCCGACGCGAGCACCCATTAGCTCAGTTATAACTCACAGAAACTCCATGTAATATAGAATGAAGTCTAGCCCAATCCTACACCATCTCCACTGAACATTTATAAAGCTTATTGGAAGTTTTTCCCCCCTAAAACATTCATATACGTTTCCCCCAGAACATCAATCAATGTTTTATATTAATATTTTATTTTAATAATTCTCAGTATTCTCTAATTGCAAATTATTTGAACATTGTTTCATATCTATATTTGCCAATTATATATACTCTTTAAATAATATTTTTATTAAAATATTTCCTCCTACTTTCCTTCATTGATATTATGTTTCGTACAATCATGTATTTATTATGTTCCTAAGTCTTGGCCTTGTGAATAGATGGGTTTTCTTCATACATGCTGTGCATTTTTGTACCGCAATAAGATCTTTTCTGGAGCCAGAGTGAACTCACAGTAATTAAGTGTTCAACTGCTGGAAGAAAGGTTGGCAGTTCAAACCCAAATCCATGGCTCTGAGAAAGCAAGACCTGGCAACTACTTCCTCGAAGATTATAACTTAGAAAATCAAATGGGCAGTTCTTTTCTGTCACACATAGTCATTATGAGTTGAAATTCACTCGACAGCAACTAACAACAATCATAACTACTATAAGGGCATAGTATTATTTTCAATGACTTACAAGGTCAAATTTTCTTCATATTGAAGTGCTACCTATGTAGCACTTAAGTCAGGTCCCCATTTTTCTTACCTGGTTCTGCCAAGGTCTTTATAATAATCCCAGAGAGAAGGATTTTTTTCCTAAATGCACAGCTATTATGAGACAAACCAGCCTGAGCTGTGGTGAGTAGTCTCCTTGACTTAATAAAATACAGTGGAAATCACATCATCAGTGACAGGCAGATGAAAATTCCTTAAACTAAAGTCTAACGATGAGATAGAACAGTCCTAGGTGTTGGTGACTAATTCTTGAATTAAGGTAGTGTTTATGGAAAGAAAGGGAGTGGATCTTGGCTGTTGCATGGAAACAAATGCAGAAATTGGCTCAGTTGAGTGTACTCATCCTCAAAGCATGCTGGGACGTCTGAGACTGGTAACAGAGAGGGAAGGACGCTGGGAACTTCCAGAGTTGAGACTATGGTGCCAAGCCTGAAGGCATTATGATAAGTCAATTACAAAAGGGCAATTATTTTATAATCTCACTCTATAAACTAAAAAGGATAAGCAAATGTATAGAGATCAATGTTTGTTAACAGCTACTAGGAACAGAAAGGAGGGAGGAAGTAGAAGATATTGTTTGGGAAGCCCTGAGCATTTCTGTTTATTGTTGTTGTTATGTGCCATCAAGTCGCTTGCGACTCATAGTGACCCTATGTACAAGAGCCCTAAGACCTGCTCCATCCTGTGCCAATCTCACTGTCTCCTACACACCTACTCTCATTACCCCAATCACTGAATCGTCCATCTCATCGAGATTCTTCCTCTCTTGCTCTATCCCTCTACCCTCCCAAGCATGATGTCCCTTTCCAAGGGCCAATAGGCAGGTCCCTCCTTGCAACATGTCCAAAGTATGTCAGATGAAGCTTAGAATTCTTGCCTCCAAGGAGCAGCTTGGTTTCACTCTCTCTTGGATGAACCTGTTTGTTCTCCAAGCAGTCCATGGTATACATTCAACATTCTTCTCCAGCACCACAGCTCAAAGGCATCAATTCTCTTTCTATCATCCCTAGTCACTGTCCAGCTCTCTGACGTGTAGCACACAATTGAGAAGACTATGGCCTGGATCAGGCACACCTTAGTCTTCAGCCTGACGCTGTTGCATTTCGGTACTCTTGAGAGGTCCCTCACAGTTGACTTTCCCCGTGCAATTCATCTGTTGATTTCCTGGCTGCTGTTACCAAGAGTGTTGGTTTTGGAACCAAGCTGCCAATTGGCCCAGTGATGAGAATCTTTGTTTTCTTGATGTTGAGTTTCAATCCATATTGAAGGCTGCAATCCTTGATCTTCTGCAGCAAGTGCTTCAGGTCCTCCTCAGTTTCAGGAAGCAGGGTTGTGTCATCTGCATAATGCAGGTTGTTGATGAATCTTCTTCCAAGCCTGATGCCACATTCCTCCTCACATATGGAAACACAAAGAAGGAGGAACAGCTTTAAGCAGACATAGTGATTGGAACATGGAATGTGAGAAGCATGAATGTAGGAAAATTGGACTTTTGTTAAAAAAGGAAATGCAACACATAAATATTGACATACTGGGTATTGGCAAAGTGAGATGGCTTGGCATGGACATTTTTAATCAAATGATACCTAGTATGCTGGAGAAGAAAAGGTGAGAAAAAATGGGGTTGCTTTCATAATAAAAAAAGTAATTTCTCCTGTACCAGTCAGATCTGATTTGACGGTACACTCACACAAAAATTTTTAAAAAAAAAGTCATTTCTAGATCCATCATGAAATACAGTGTGGTGAGTGACAGGATAATATCCGTACACATATAAGAAAGTTCACTATCATTCAAATATATGCACCAACAACTAGAGCTAAAGAGGAGGAAATAGATTTCTATCAACTTCTGCAACCAGAAATTGATTGAACACTCAATCAAGATGCATTGATAATAATGGGTGATTGGAATGCAAAAGTTGGGAACAGTGAAGAAGAATCAGTAATCGGAAAACATGGGCTTGGTGACAGAAATGAAACTGGAGACAGAATGATAGTGTTATGTACATTCAGTGCTTTATTCATTGCAAATACCTTTTATAAGAAACACAATTGCAGGCTATCCACATGGATTTCACCTGATGGTATGCATAGGTTTCTGTTTATGGTAATGAGAAATTTGGTAATGATTGTGGGTGATGGCTACACAGGATTAACAGAGCTGATATAAGTTAAACACACACACACACACA
>NW_006399779.1:13670479-13694634 GCF_000299155.1 Elephantulus edwardii
TATGTATGTATTTGTGTATTAAAAACTAATATGCCAAGACTGAATTAGGACTGATCCCTTTTGGCAGTATGGTTAATCCCCAGTATCCAAAGGCATTTGATGAGACTCTACCAGCTGCTCTGCAGGAGAAGGATGGACAGTGTCCTCCTGTGTGATTCACAGCCTCTGAAAACCTGCTGGACTATCAGCTATGAACTGATTCAGATTTGACAGCAGTGAGTGAGTGAGTGAGTAATTAAGATATGGCTCCCATGAGTTAACAGGCAGCATCTAATCTCAGTGGAATGTCATTGTTTCAACAAGAACAAATCCATAGGCTTTTGTAAGCAATTGTTATTATTAGGTACTGTCAAGCCACGTATGACCGATAGTGACCCTAGGGACAACAGATCTGAACCCTGTCCTATCCTGCACCATCCTCACACTTCCTGACACACCGAGCCCATTACAGCAGTCCCATTGTCAAACTAACTGGTTGAAGGTCTTCCTCTCTTTCACCATCCTCAACCTTCCCAAGCATAATGTCCCTCTTCAATAAATAGCTTTCCTCACATGCGCAAAGTATGTGAGACAAAGCTTTATCATCTTTGCCTCCAAGGAGGACTCTGTCCAAGATATATTTATTTGGTTTTTTGGCCGTTATGGGATATTCAGTAATCTCCTCCACAACCACAGCTCAAAGGCCTTGATTCTTCTGTCATCCAGTTCTTAGATGCATAGCAAGTGATCAGAAAGTCTATGGCCTGAATCAGATGCACCTTAATCCTCAAACTGACATCATTGCTCCTCAATAATTTGGAGAGGTCTCTGACTACAAACTTTGCCAGTGCAGTATGTCTTCTGATTTCCTGACTGCTGGTACCAAAGGTGCTGATTGTAGATCCAAGATGAAACCTTTACAACTTCAATCTTTTCTCCATTTATCATGATGTTGCCTATCAGTTCAGTGGTGGTTGTTGTTATGTGCTATCGAGTCATTTGCAACTCGTAGCGACCCTATGTACAACAGCCCTAAACCATGCTCTATCTTGTGCCAATCGCACTGCCTCTGACACATGCATCCTGATTACCCCAGTCACTGAATGAATCCACCTTTTAGAGGGTCTTCCCCTCCTGTGCTGTCCCTCCACCCTCCCAAGCATGATGTCCCTCTCCAAGGACTGGTCCCTCCTTACAGTGGTAAAACTTTATAAGCTAGGGGGTAGGCAAACTATAGTCCATGTGCCAGATACAACTCCTCATCAGTTTTCATAACTAAGGTTTTATTGTAACACAGACACATTCTTTTGTATTGCGTACGTTGCTCTCACATTACAATGGCAACGTTTCATAGCTGGGACAGAGACTGTAGGATTCACAAAGCGAAATATATTTACCATCTGGACATTTACAGAAATTGTTTTGTGACCCCTGTTTCTTTAAGAAGGTAGGGAATGAAGTCAGTGTTGTGGTTCTAGGTGGTGTGTTTGGTTTGGAGACTCACCCTAAGCATGAGCTGAGGGGAACCTCAGAAAAGACGGAACCAGCAAGGTCTAGGCAGGATGTCAAAAACCACAACCAAACAGACTAGAGTTCAGCATTTCAGGGGTAGATGGAAATCAAGGCTGAAGCTCACACGCTTTGACAGGACAAGCCTGGTGGAGAAGAAGGCTCGCTAGACCTGTGGGATCCTCTAATGAGGCATCTTTGCTCTGGAGTTCCCCATTGGGCAGGTCAAAACTCTGCTGTATCTGCTTTGTGGTCTGGGGCTTTCCCTGCCCAGTCTTGCTTTCTCTCCCTTTTCTTTTCACGAGTGTTACTCTCCAGTAAACTTTATATGTTCCTAATTCCACACAGGGAGTTCTGGTGGACTGGTTTGTAGGGAATTGAGCTGTTAACCCGAAGACACTTGATTCTGGCAGTTTGAATCTACCAGACAGACACTCCACTGGAGAAAGACAAGCTGTCTCCTGCGTGATTCACAGCTTCAGGAACCCAGTAGATGGTCAGCTGGAGTTACTTCTGACTCAACAGTAACTTTGACTTTTTAACTCTGTTTCAGTAATTGCTTCTCCAACTATACAGATGTGACACAACCATCATGGCCCCAGAGAAGTCCAGTGGTAGAAATGAACTGTACTAATTGGCAGATTTAGTACTGGTTTAACAAGAGAAAAGACGTTTTTTGAGGAGAAAGTTCTTACAAGAAAGGAAGAGAGGATAGAATGGAAAATTCACTCCTTCTCGGGAGGATATGTAAATGAGGAAAGACAGGAGATAGAGCAAGACCTTCTCATATTTCAGTCTTGCCTTTTTTCTTCCCTAAGGCCAAGACCTATTGAAGAAGGAAGCTATAGTGACATTCATAAAGCTACGGGAGACTAAGAACACAGGAGTGATGGTCCATCCTCCAAGATACAGCTTAAAGGAGGCTGGACGCATCTCAGCCTTTGTGTTGGCTCCACCTCTAATAAGACATGAGCACGAGTGCAGCAGCAGCAGATGGTGGACCTCAGTGGACAGCCCGCGATCATGTTTCCCATAGGGATGTATCCCTCTGTTCCTGTGTTTTCAAGGACAGTCAGGGAAGTTCATGGAGGGTCAGTGAAAAGGCAGAGGCCTGGTATTGAAAGTGGAGGCCAATGGGATCAAGTGCTTTGACTTCTAGAGTTGATGGTAGTGTTCCATGCCAATGGACACCAATGTATACCAATAAACAATTTACACGCAGGTTATATCAGAGGACACAGGGTCTAAACAAGTCCAGCCAAATGGCAGTGGGGCTTACTGAAACCAGAGGTGTCTGGGAGAAGTTGCCATATGTCTACTGACCATATTGGTCTTATTTTCCTCAACTCTGTAGGTTTGTGAGGGAGAGGTCAGGGAAGAGTTCACCAGAGAAAACCATGGTGCTGTCGTTTTTGCCACATCTGAGAAGAAAAATGCAATACAATCCTTTACCCCGTCCCCTGACTAAAACATACTAGGTTTTTCTTTTTAGTCCAAGCTATGAATAAGGGTGGGTCAGGTTTAGGTACTCTTAAGTCATATCCAGGGAGCTCTCGTGTCATGGCCCCTAAAGAGCCGTGTTGTTAATCCAAGGGACGTGCCTCTTATGAGGTTCAAACCCACTAGCTTCCTGGAAATATCTTTTGATTGTGATATATAACCTCAGAAACCCAGTGGAAGGTCAACTCTAAGTCAGTCCTAATTCAATGGCATTAAGTTGGGAGTTTAATCTGATGTCATAACCAAATGACAGCTGCCTGCAGAGAAACCCATTGCTGGATAAATGTCAGCATCACATGTGGTCATCTGGCTTCCCTCCAGGCCATGTTTTCCAAGTGATAGATGTGAACTTATGGCGATGGCCAAGATAATCGTAGATGATGTGTTGTTGTCGTTTGCTGTTGAGTCAGAACTGACCATAGCTGACCCCCTGGCAGGTTTTTAAAGGCAGTAAATCACATGGGAAGAGGATGCCTATCCTTGTCCTGTGGAGCTGATGGATTTGAGCCATGTGCCTTTGGGATTGCAGTGCAGCTTCATTAGGCAACCAGAGCCCCTATCCTTAATTAACACTGAATCGCATACAGTAGTGTCTAAAGTAGTCCGTTTTCTTATTATAAAAGAGAAAATATTGGGGTTACTGCATTTGAGCTCCTTAATACTTGCCAGCTCCCTTATTTTTACAAAGAGAAGAATTCAGACGCAGAATCAGAAGGAATACATCTCTTCAATCTACTCTCCATGAAGCAGCCTAAAACGATTCTTCAACAGAAGTTAAATCTTTTCACTCCTCTGCTTAAGACCCTCTAGTGGCTTCTCACTATACTCAGAGGAAAAGCCTAGGTCATTTCAGTGGCCTACTTGATTGGACCCTTCACTCTCAGCTCTCTCCGTTTCTGTCCCCTTCACTCACTCTGCTTTGACCCCAGTGAGCACTGGACTCAAGGGCCTTCTTCACAGTGAGAGATCCTGCTTATCTTAGATTTCAAATGCCCTCTGCCTCCCCTATCCTCTTACTCTGCTTTACGTATATGTGTAATGTTGTGTGAGCTGCTGTTAAGTTGGTTCGCAACACGTGATAGACCCCACTCTCAATGAAATGAAACAGGACTTGGTCCCTTGTCATTTCTTCAAACTGAGATCATTGCTTTTCAGTCTTTTGGAAAGACCCTTGACAGCAGCCTTGTCCAAAGCAATATGGCTCCTTATTTCCTGACTATACTGAGGGTGCTGACTGTGGATCCGGTAAGATGAAGTTGTTGGCAGTTTCAACCCTTTTCCCATCTATCATGATGTGGCTTGTTGGTCCAGTGGTAAGAATCTTTGTTTTCTTGATGTTGAGATGTAACCCATATTGAAGACTATAGTCCTTGATCTTATTCAGCAAGTATTTCAGAGATAAAAGTTTATTAATGGTTGCAAAGAGAAGGCAGAGGGGAAGCCATTGCTAAGAAAACTGAGTTTCCATTAAAGGTGATGGATAATTTGATTGTTGTTGTTATGCACCATTGAGTCAGGTCTGACTCACAACTGACCCTCCAGGGTGTTATCAGAGGAAGTGAAGCACACAGAAGGAGATTGCTCATTCTTCTTGCTTTAGTGGAAGGTGGATCTGAAATGTATGCCTTTAGGTTGACAGTGCAACTCCTTACACTAAGCCATCACAGCCCTGTAATTGTCTAAATTTCAATGGGGCATTATACTTTATTCATTATATTAGTCAATGACAATGGTATGAAAGAAAATGTTTGCAAATGATTGTGTGAAAAACCAATATGATATGTAAACATTTGTTGTGTTGTTGTTATATGCCGTTGAGTTGCTTCCGACTCATAGTGACCTTGTGTAAAATAGCTCTGAACTCTGCTCTATCCTGCACCAGCCTTATTGTTTGTCTCTGACACACCTACCTGTTACCCCAGTCACTGAATCAATTCATCTCATCCAGGGTCTTCCTCTCTTGTGCTGTCCCTCTACCCTTCCAAGCATTAAGCACCTCTCCTGGAATATGGGTATTTTAAATGGTCCTATGTTCTTGCGATATCCTTGTCAAGGTGAAGAACACACAGCTGCATCTTGCGTCTTCTTGTCACTATTTGCCATCAAGTTGGAACTGACACATAGTTGACCTCCTTGTCATTTCTTAATCAATTGTCGATTAAATAATTTAGATCCATAGGGTTTTCACTGGCTGGTTTTTGGAAGACCACCAGGTCTTTATTTCTAGTCCATCTTAGTCTGGAAGCTCTTAGCAAACCTGTTCAGCATTGTAGCAACAGGCTAGTTCTCCACTGAAAGGTGAGTTGTGACTGTGAATAATGTGCATTGGGTGAGAACGGAATCTTCATCTACTAAATCGAGGGTAAGAGCTCTACCTTCCTACCAATAAAACACCAATGCTCTTGTATACCCTTATATACAATATATTATACTTACTTGTGACTTTTTATTGTCTGCCTCGCTCATAAAAATGTAAGCTCCATGAGAGCAGGGCTTTCTATCTATGCTGTTTATTGCTGCATCCTCAACACTGAAACAGAGCCTGGTATGAAGGGGACATTCAGTGCAATACTCATTGAATACACAAAGGTTCCCAATTTTCACTAGAGCCTTCTATTATTTACTGTCAACATTATTTCTTCCCTCCTTCATTTTTTTTTTTCTTAAACCTCCTTTTCCTGGTCTCTCTCTCTCTCTCTCTCTCTCTCTCTCACACACACACACACACACACACACACACACACACACACACACTTCCAAGATACTAATTAATGCCTACTTACAAACTTCATAGAAACTCCAAAGTGTGTGTAATTTGTATTTATTTCTTCCCTCCAGATGGGAGATTCAGGGTGTGGGAAAGGAAGGGAATTTGGAGAATTGTGACCTGGCTAGGCTCTTCCCATCCCAGTTTGCCTTCAACTCCCCTCCCACCCATCATTCACTGCTCACACTCATTCTAACATTCCTGAGTGATGAGTTCTATTCCTGGGCAGATCTAAGCCTCTGGACCAGCTATATCCAGCAGGCTCCATGCTTCCAGAACCTTCTCCTTGACTGACTGAGGATCACAGGAAAACACCTGTGTGAGGCTGCATGTTCTGCAGGTCAAATTTGGAGTTGTGCTGTTGTTTAATTGACCTATGAATCACAACCCCATCTGAGAACCGTCGAGTGGAGAGAGTGGGGCTATTAGAGCAGAAGTCGCTCACATATGACTGATGGTGCTGTTTGGTGATTTTCCCTGTCTACAGCACTGTTTGTTGTCAAGGAGACATAAAAAGGCTCATTCTGATGAGATGCTGCTGAGTGTGGGTGGCAGGAGACAGGACAACACCCTTATCATTGACTCCGCCCCTCCTCCCACGCCCCACAGAAGCCACACAAGGAGCTGGAGAGGGGCTGTGTTTGGAATTCAAACCAGGGCTTGCCCACACATACTCTCTGGTCCTAGCCTCTCTCTAAGGGGGAGGTCCCTGGAGCTGGCTCTGCTGGCTTCTCTCAGCCTCAGGGGTAGACGGTCTGTGTGTTGTAAGAAAACACCTGGGTTTTGTAGGTTTGGGGGTTTTTTCTCCCTCGCCGCCCCCAAGAGCTGGAGATATTAATGGCTGAGGTATTTCAACTAGCATTTGGATACAGAGTGCTGAGCGGGGACTCTGGTAAGTTGGAAGAAAAGGTGCCAGGAACAAGGCCCCAAAGTCTGGGATTCCTCTGTAGAGTTCCCCAGCCTTCCATAAAGAGAGACCGTGGCATGAAGAAATCCATAACAAAACCTTGGGAGGGAACAATGCCTTCTAACCGCTAACTCAGATGAGAAACCAGGCCCAGTTTCCACATGCCAATGCCTACCTAAGACCACGGTTTGACAAGCCTTTCAAAGTACAGACTAATTACATACTAATGCTAGTAAACACGCCTGGGACTTTCATCTTGACAAAGCAAGCAGGTTCACGCTCATCCCCCTGCTCCACCAGACCTCAAACTCGTTGCTGGGGAGTCGAGTCCAACTCCTAGCTGACCCTCCAGAGGTTTTGCAAGGCTGGAACTCACAGGAGAAGACACTGCCTATCTTTCTCCTGTTGGAGCTGCTGGTACATTTGAACCGCCAGGCAGGGGAAGTTTTGCGTTCACAGTGCAACTCCCTATGGACCACACCACCAGAGCCTCTCTCTCCACCGGAAGAAGTAAGTGAATTCAGAAGAAGGACACTTTGTGACACTCTTCATACCAGTATCCACAACATCAGGAAGGGTTTCTGCTCTTGAGTTTCCTAAGGGGATGAGAGGTTTTGGTTTCCAGCATTTAACCACAGCATTTAAAACGTGTCTCCATTTTTCTTAAGAGTTTCCAAGTGCACATCATTACCAAGTTCTTCTTGAAGAATCTAAACCAGAAGAAATGAGTGATTTCAGCCATTTTACAGACGAGAACATGGAGGCTCAGGGAGACGACATTGGTGCCTAGTGGTAGAAACTGCGCTGCAATCCCGAAGGCATGTGATTCGAATCCACAGGCGGCTCTGAGGGAGCTAGAAGGGCAATACCCTCCTGTGCGATTAAAAACCCTCTGGAAAGCCGCTGGTGGAGAAGTTATGGATCAGTTCTGACTTGATGGTGCACAACAACAAAATAATAGCAACGTGTTCGCAACCCAGGTTCATGACTTTAAATGTAGTGTCCCCCTATCTTTATGGTAGATGAGTTCCTTTATAAAATGGGCCCAGTGAGCCCGTGAAACCACAGGGCTCACTGATGTGGCTGCAAACTGCAGCTCTAAGACAGAAGAGCTGCTTCAAGAAGAGGAACTCCGTTGCGCCACATTACACCTCGCAAGCCCGCCGTCTCACGCACACAGTGTTTACATGTGTTCCCCACTCATCTCTATAGCAACTGGCAGACATGCAAAAATGCTTCCGTGCTATTACTAAGAGGGTGAGACGAGGCACTTGGAGATCCTCTTTCGCCCCACGGGTAGGCCTGTTTCCATCCCCTGGCTCCGTGACTCGTCTAGCAATTGTTTGGCACCGAGTCTTTCCAAACAGCGGGCAGCTGGTGAACCCACCCAAGGTACATTTGAACCGTATAGCGTGGAAGGGCCTCATCTCCTGCTCATTCTTCAGGACAATTATCCATAGCGTCAGGAAGGGATTTGGTTATTAAATCTCAGGCGTAAGGGGCTAGAGAGGTTTTGATTTCCAGCGTTTAACCACAACATTTAAGGCGTGTCTCCATTTTTCTTATAGTTTCCAAGTACACATCATTACCTAGTTCTCCCTGAAGAATCTAAACTGCTTTATGATACATACATATCGATGATGTGAGCTGAGATTCTCAGGCAGCAAATGTCTTTCTCAGAAACCTCCCTCTCCTTGCCCCCCCTCCCATCCTACCAGTCGGAACCGCCTTTCACCAGAGACCCAGCAGGGATTGTGGAAGCTTCTTGGTCAACTGAACCTGTTGTTATGATTAAAACTGCAGTTCAACTCCAAGTATGTACAACAGGATGCTTTATCTGCTAGCTTCTCAGTTTCTGACTTACGTGGGGTTCCTGTGGCTTTTGTTAGCCCATTGTGGCATTCATACGGTTGCTGGTCCCCAGTGTGGTAATGCATGGTGCCCCCTCCTTCACAGGCAGGTTGCTGTGCCCTTATCTCTTCCCCTGTACAGTACCCAGTACTAGGCTCCTCTCCTGTCCCCTCATACCTATCATCTCCTCCTTTCTCTGCTTGACTAAGGTGGGTGCAGTGGTCTATCCACCTGCACTCTGGCTGGAGGGTAACTAAGGGACGGTGACGAATTACTGCACAGGCAACAGATACCAATCTTAATGATGCCACTGCCTCTTTGATCCCTTCTCGTCCAGCAATGGCGCCACTGCTGCCATCTCCATGGCAGCCTTTTGGTGTCACCCCCGCCCCCGATCATCCACACCCCTGCACCCTCTTTTCGATGCCTCTGCATTGTGTCTTCCAGAAACACTAGTCTAAGTACTTTGAGAGAAACAAGAGTAAAACATTGTTGACTCTCCAAAATCGTTCAAGCACATTTGGCTAAACCCTTATATAACAGTCAACCAAGAAGCATCGCATGCTTAACACACAGCCAGGGCAGATTAAGCAGCCGGCACAGGACGCAGCAGCTGGCATCGAGCAAGGTACACACAGGTTTAATTGTATTGACTGGCTAATCCGTGGTGAGTAATTACATACGGATTTCATTTAGAATGTGCACTGTAGATTGGTGGGAAGGCACAATTGGACCCCCACATACCTTCCTTGTTGAGTGCTGTGGTCTTGCAGGACAGCCAGCAAGTATGTTATAAAGCCATGAGCTCCTGTGTAAATGTCCCAAGCACGGCTGGCTTTGTGGGCAAGCAGCCAGAACAGCCTCACATGACACTCTGCTCAAAGGATTTGTTTGGGGTTAAATGTACAATCTCATTACCTTGCAGTTTTTCATCAATTTATCTTTGAGTTTATATTTGTGGCAGCTCAACAGGAAAAGGGAAAGTATGCCTGGAAATGTACAGCAGTGGGAGTCTGCACTGCCTCTATTGCTCCTCCCACTTCCAGTTCCTGGTGCTCAGGCCTCACCCAGTCTTCTTCTTAGCCTCTCCCTACTTACCCTGGACGAGGGAAGGTCTTGTACCACACTTGACCACTTCCTCTTGTCAACGCTTGGGAAAGCATCAGCTTGGGGAAGATTAGGGTTGGTGTTGAACACACTAGTGTCTGGAGGAGGGACTATTGCATACTTAGGAGCTCTGGTGGCCTAGTGGCAGAAGCAGCGCTGCAATCCTGGAGGCATGTGCTTTCTGGCTGCCAGCTGCTCAGTGGGAGAAAGATAGGCAATCAGTCTCCTTCTGTGCTATTAACTGCCTCTGAAAACCCACTAAAGGTTCTCTGCTATGAGTCGGTTCAGACTCTCCAGTACACAACAACAATTGCATATTTGGTAGGAGACTGGAGGTGGGAGAGTCCCTTAACGACCCCGTCCAGGCATTCTGACATGGATGTGGTTATTTTTTGATAAGGTCACGCTTTCACAGTGTGTTGGGGCAGTGGGCTGCTGGGAACCTCTGATTGGCCTGCACACTATTGTGCAGTTGTTGTTGATGTTGTTGATTGCCATCAAGTTGAGCACAATTCATAGTGACCCTATAAACAAAAGGCCTGAAGCCTTTCTATAACTATTGTCATTTACCAAAGTTCATAGTTTCCAGAGGCATGTTGTTTAGGGAGTGGATGCCACTCCTGCTTCAGTTATGTATCCAGTTCTGGTCCCAGACGATCTGGATTCTAATAAATCCCTTCTTTTCAATCTAAGTAGATCTGAACAAGTATCACTATTAATATTTTCAAAACCCAACATATATTACCTCTCAGTTTAGTGAAGAAAATATGCATTATGGTCCTCAAGATTCGCTTAAACCATAAATAATCCCCAAATATGATTATTATGAGACATGAGAACAAGGAAGTTGCCTCATAAATATATTGGCTGTGGTTGTTAGGTGCCATCAAGTCAAGCACAACTCATAGTAACCCTAGGAGTGACAGGAACACTGTCCTATCTTGTGCCATTTTCATTATTTATTTTTTTTTTACATACCTGAGCACTTTGCTGCAGTCACTGTGTCAGTCCAGCTGGTTGAAGGTCTTCCTCTCTCTTACCAACCCTGTTTCTTTGATACCCCTTTCCAAGGAATATATTCTCATGTCCAAAGTATGTGAGACTCAGCTTCGTCATCTTTGCCTCCAACGAGCTCTCTGGCTGCACTTTCTTCAAGACATGTCTGTTCTTTCACCAGTTCATGGGATACTCAGCACTCTTCTCCACACCACAGGCATCAGTTCTTCTGTCATCCTTATTTATTGCCCAGATCTCAGATACATAGTAAGTGATTGGAACAATCATGGAAATGAGTTGACTTGCACTGCTAATCCAAAGGCAGCTCTTCTCTGATGGTTTAAATCTACCAGCTTTCAGCGTCATGGACCCAACACTTCTGGGAGATCTCCATGTATTAACGGTATCAATTTTCCCTGCAATTATTAGGGTCAGCCAAGGGCCTCAGGCCCAAAGGATTCTCTGGACTCTAGCTCCCACCTTCTATTCTTCAGTGTATGTAAATCCCACTGATCTTTTCTCCCCTCCTTAATCTCATTTATATCTCAAAAGATATTGACTCAAGATATAAGCTAAAATATAAAGAACAAAACCCAACTATGAATGGCGTCAATCAGACACATCTTAGTTCTCAAATTCAATAATTTTGAGTTGCCTTTGGCTGCAAACTTGCCTGATGCAATATATGTCCTGACCTTTTGACTGCTGATACCAAGTGTATTAATTTGAATCTCCAACTATCATGACATTGTCTATTGGTCTAGCAGTGAGAATTTTTGTTTTCTGCATGTTGAGATGAAATCCATATTGAAAGCTGTAGTGTTTGATTTTCTGCAGCAAGTGCTTCAAGTCCCCCTCACTTTTAGTAAGCACACTTGCGTGATCTGTCCAACGAGTTATTGATGAGTGTTCCTCTAATACGAATTCCTCTTTGCAGAGTCCATCTTCTTGAATAATTTGCTCCACATACAGAATAGTTATGGAGAAACGATACTCCTATAACATATGTTTCTTAATTTTAAACCATGTAGTGTCCCCTTGCTCTGTTCACCTAACAGCTTCTTGGTCCAAGTATAGGTTTCACATGAGCACAATTAAGTGTTCTGGGATTCCTGTTCTTCTCAATGTTAACCATAACGTCCACACAATCAATTTCCTTTGCACAGTCAATAAATCACAAACAGGCATTCTTCTGGTATTTTCTGCTCTCAGCTAGGATCTATATGACATCAGCAATGATGTCCCTGGTTACTATGTCCTCTTCTGAATCCAGTCTGAACTTCTGGAAGTTCCCTGTCAATGTGCTGTTCTACATGTCTTTGAGTGAAATGCAGTATATTTCTTGCATGTGATATTAATGACATTATTCAATAGTTTGCACGTTCTGCTGGATCACCTTTCTTGGAAATGGGAACAAATATGTATTTTTTTCCTAGTCACTTAACCAGGCAGCTGTCCTTCAAATATCCTCACATAGACTAGTGAGCATGTCCACAATTGTGTCTTATTAGTTGAAACGTGTCAAATGTATCCCATCAATTCCTGGGATCTTATTTTTTGCCATTGTCTTCAGTGTCACTCCTCTGATGTGATTTCCAACCTCTAGAGGGTCAGCTATGAGTCTATTCCCACTCAATGGCAATGATACTCTCACCTCACTCACTGCTGTTGAATCAGTTCTGACTCAGCTTGACCATCCAGTAAGTGTCTGAGACTGTAATTTGCAATGCCTAATTATTAATAAAATACAATATATTAAATTCATTTATAATATTTAATATAGTTATAAACTTTAAAATTTACTATCTGTAGAAAATGTGTCCCATGCCTTAACCTTTTCCTTAAGCTTAAATTTACTTGGAAAGCCAAGGACAATATAAAATTTACATCAGAAAGGTGCCTCTCTAGAGACTTTCTTTCAGACAGTGGACCAATGGAAACTTTTTTCCTATATGTACAAGATATTTTAGGATTGAGAAGTAGCTGTTGTAATGATTTCCTTTCAACATTGATCCTCCTTTGGAAAAGTTTAAAGTTTAAAGTAAGCATGAGATTTTACCTCTCAATCCCGACCAAAGGAAACTACCACTTTAGTAAAATACCACTTTGTCAAAGTCCCTTTTGGTTCAGAAGGTTGGGCCAAACACACAAACGCTTATTGTGCATTTGCCATGAATAATATGTGCTGAACATTGGACTTCGTCCAATATGGCGGATGTAGCCATAAACGAGAACACCCCTACCTTTAACAGGAGAGCTCTAGTGATGCTGTCAGTAGGAGTTGCTCTCCTAAAGCCACTGACGGCAGCTCTTATTGCCATGACTCAGAATCAACTCATAGCTGATCCCCCAGGAGGTTTCTGAAGCTGTAAATCCTGAGACGAGACTGCTCATCTTTTTCCAGTGAAGCCACTGGTGGGTTCAAACCACCAAACAGGTTCAGTTTCTGCATTATCAGAGCAGTTCTCTGTAGACTAGGCCACCAGAGTTCCAGCCATTATCTATCAGAGGCATAAATTTATAACTACTGACGGGAGATAGGCAAGAGCTAATAAGCAGCTCAGGCCCTGCTCGCCGCTTACTCCACATGGAACACTGCTTTATCTAGAGAAGACTGTGCAGGCAGGCTGGCTGCAAACATGACTGTGTTAGTTGCAGTCCATTGAGAGTTGCTGTCCACAGCCTAACACATCAAGAGCCTTACTTTCTATTTTTTTTTCCTGAGCATTGAAATTTCTTTCAGAGAAGCACCATTTCTTGGATCAGCTTGGTGATTACACTTCACAAAAGACCCTGAAAATATTACCTATCATTCTCAAAACAGTCCCATCAAACTGCCTGACCGCTGACCCTCTAGTGAGTTTTCAGGAGGCTGTAATCACTTGGAAGGATATCACCTATCTTTCTCCTGTGCAGCTGCTAGTGGATTTGAATCATCAGAGAGGTGTCATGCTGGATTAGCAGCGCAACTCCCTACAAATTGTTGTTGTTGTTAAGTGCCGTGGAGTCATAGACGACCCATGGGGACCCTATGAATGTAAGTCTTGAACACAAACCTTTCATCTTGAAGTTCATAGAGTTTCCAGAGGCAAGCTACCATTGGTTAAAACAAAGATCCTCACCACTGGACCAATAGGCAGCATCGTAATAGATGGAGATTGGGTTAAAGTTGTCAATTATTTCATTTTGCTTGAATCAACAATCAACACCCTTTGTACCAACAGTCAGGAGATCCAGAGATGCACTGGGCAAATCCACTGTCAGGGACCTTGCCAAAATATTGAGAAACAATGATGTCAGTTTGAAGGCTGAGGTACACCTGGTTCAGTCCATAGTTGTTTTCAATAACTTGCTATACATTTGAGAACATGGTCAAAGAATAACGATGATAGAAGAATCGACGCCTTTGAGTTGTGGTGTTGGAGACGAGTACTGACTATCCTATGGACTGCCAAGATAACAAACAGATATATCTCAGAAAAAGTGCAACCAGGGTGCTCTGTAGAGGCAAAGATGGCAAATCTTTTTTTTTTTTTATATTTTATTATTTTTGTGTGAGTGTACCGTCAAATCAGATCTGACTGGTACAGGAGGAGATTGTCCCTCCTTTCCCGGCAGAGCATCTGGTGGATTCGAACCATGCGCCTCTGGGATTGTAGTTGCAGCTCCTTGCCACTAGGCCACCAGAACTCCCCTAGATGGCAAATCTTCATCTCTCATACTTTAGACATGTTGTTGTTGTGTACCGTTGAGTCAGAACCAACCCAAAAGCTGACTCTCTGGTGAGTTTTCAGAGGCAGTTAATCACATGGGAGAAGACTGCCCATCCTTTTCTCACAGAGGAGCTGATGGATTAGAACTGTGAGCCTTCAGGATTACACCACAGCTTCTTGCCACTAGACCACTAGTACTCCCTAATGTTAGGAGACATTAGACATGTTGTCAGGAGAGGCTATTCCTTGGAATGGGATATCATGTTTGGAAAGATGGATAGTCGGCAAAAAAGAGGAAGAACCCCAACAAAATGGAACATTACAGTGACTGCAGCAATGAACTCAAGTGTGTCAGAGATAAGCGGGGCACAGAGAAGGACACGGTTCAGGTCTACTGTTTGTAGAGTCACCATGAGTTGACTTGATAGCACCTAACAGCAACAATATATCAGATTTCATGATAAATTAAGAAGTTAAAATGTGTTTGAAGAGATACTTTTATAAGCAAATGATAAATATAAAATGTGTGTAAAAAATGGGAATAGAGAAGTGAGTCAAAACATTTAAAGTTAAACCTTAGCTCTGATTCTAGACTTTGGGTAAGTTTCTTAACTTTTCCTGGCTTCAGTTTCTTTAGTTCTAAAAATAGTTTTGTGTCTTAAAGACAAGAATTTGTCTACCTGGCCTCCAAGTTGGTTTTGGTTGGGGTTTTTGTTCATTAGTTTGTTTTTAAGTTGCTGACCCTTTGACCCTCCTACAAAAATCAAGATTCTAGATTACATAAACCAGGTTCTCTTTCATCTTCTCTGCACTCCTTGATCTCTCTTGACCTAAGATGGTAAATGTTTTGATTTCAGTTGTCAATGCTGAGCAGCTGGAGAGCTGCATAGAGGAGGCTTTGTGGGATGACTCTCAGTATTAGTGGGAGCTGTGAGTAGCCTAGTGAGAAGGCCCGTGATTTAAATCTATGAGCTGCTCTTCAAGAGAAAGATGGACAATGTCCTCCCATGTTATTTACTGCCTCTAAAAACCTGCTAGAGAGTCAGCTATGAGTCAGTTCTGACCCGATGGCACATAACAACAATAACCAAACACTAGTGCGAAGCATGACTAGAATCAGCTTAGGTTGTACATGTTGGGTACAGAAGAATAAGTAATAGGCATTTTCATGTGCCTGCCCAGGAGACTAGAAGGAGATTGTGAAACCTTGTGAGCCTTCACTAAAAAGTGAAAAAAAAAAAATGTCCTACAAAGTAACTACTTTTTTGAGAACTCTCCAACTGTGATATTCACCAGAGGGTAACGTCACCTTGAAATCTTGCTATGGTTGATACTTCTTGAGGGCCATTCAGCTCAGCCCAGAAGAAAGCTCACATCTCCGCCATGACTCAAATATTCCACGGCAGGCGTGAAGGGACTTCTAAACTTTTAGAAAGACCTAATCAGTCTGGACTTTCTGAATGTTGAGGGTGAGAACTTGTTTTGGCTGAAGAGTTGCAGCTGGAACCAAATAGGAAGTGAGCTTCTGGAAGCATCGAAAATGAATCCTCACTCCCACTCTTGACACCTACAGCCTCAAACCCTCCAGACGATGACAGCTGCTGAGGGAATCTAAGGGAGTGAAGGTACATCCAGCTCGAGGCTGCCAAGCTCGGCCCCAGAGCCAGGAGACGGGGAATGACAGGAAGCAAGCTGTCTGTGTCATTGTGGGTATAAAGAAGGTACTTTTATGACACAGACAGGAAGTGAATGGGTACCTTGAAGGCAGCTTGGACTATCACAGAAGGTTCTTCACACTCGTCTCATCTGTTGAGGACTTTGATAAAAATTGAGTAACGTTACCAATGTCAGAGACAACTCCCCAACTTTAAACTTTCAACTGAGACTATTGATCTTAAGACGTTCACTGGAATGATGACTGTCACAGACTTGAAGCTTTTCCCATCATAAGAGGTAGACTAGGTCAGACCCAGGAACTATTTCAAATGTGGTTTTTCCCCTTTAGGAAAAAATTTTCTTCTAGTGGTTAGTCATTTAATTTCATTAATTCCCCCGGTTTTTCATGGCTTCTTGTAGCCACATCTCTTGGAAATATCTCCCTACCCCATGCTGATTCTTGGTTTGGTCGTGAAAGTTGCTGCTGATACTAGGATAGTGGAAAATATGACACCAATGGAAGCTCCAAAGCCACTTGTTGATTTCTGTTTGTCCTCTTTGAACCCTGACTTCACCATCAGATCATGCCTAGGCTCGTCTACTTGAGGTGAGTGAGAAGGGTGTGGAAAAGAGCCAAGTCACCCACTAAGACCATCTTCCCCCAGTTCTCCAATAGGTTGGCCATAGCTGTAAGAATGAGCCTGACTGACATTAGCCAAACTCTGTCCAGATAACTAGACCACCTAGCGGACCTACGTAGTGTATGAAAAATTAAAAAAAAAAAAATGCTTGTTCTTTTAAGCCACTGGATTGTGAAGTGGTTTGTTTTATGGTAACAACTAACTAGTTCAAGTATATTATCTCTCCATGTATAAAGAGGGAGCTTCAGAGGTTGAACTTAAGCTGTGTCCTCTGCTGGGATTTCACATATGATTAGGAAACTCTGATGGACAGATTTGTTAGAAGGGAGAGAACTCACCCCAAGGGAAGAACAAATCAAACAGAGAAGCTTGGCCCTGGAACAAAGACTTAGTCATCAGAAGCTGAGAAAATCCACCACCATCTGTCACTCTAATGGATCCTCTGGCTTAGGCTCAATGAACTCTTGTCTGAATCTTAGAGTTGAGAGAACAGAGAAAGTATAGGCAGAAGAGCTCATTCCTCTAACAGTTCTGCAGGACATTGGAACATACATTGCCCAACTTTGGGGCCAGTATAGAAAATTGCCCAGCAAAGCAGCATGAGAGGATCTGTGAGAACAAAGTTCAAGGTTAAAATCTATAGGATTCTAGCCCTTACCTAAATACAGGGAAATATCTTGTGAGAAAGGGTGGTACCCAGTGGAAGAAGGCTTTATCATCCTAATCTAAATATCTAGGTTAATTCAATATTTCCTTCATACATGTGTTCAACAAACACTGGAGGATAATCTGATTATGTTGTGTTAGGTTACACAGAAAAGGGAGATAATTAATGAAAGTTCCTGTTCATAAGAAACCATTTGCCACTAAGTCAACTCTGATTCATGTCACCTACGTGTGTCAGAGTGGGATTGACTGGGCAGTTTAGGCTTACCTAGATAAACCATGGACTACTGAGAATGGACAGGTTCATTCTGGAGTGGGATTCTTGGAGGCAAGGATTCTGAAGCTTGGTCTGACATACTTTGGCATGTTGCAAGGAAGGACCAGTCCTTGGAGAGGGACGTCATGCTTGGGAGGGTGGAGGGACAGCTCAAGAGAGGAAGACCCTCGATGAGATGGATTGATTAAGTGACTGGGATAATGAGGGTAGGGGTGTCAGAGACAATAAGGTCGGCACAGGATAGAGCAGGGTTTAGGGTTGTTGTACATACGGTCGCTATGAGTTGCAAGTGACTTAACTGCACACAACAACAACAACAACAAGATTCTCCTTGAAGAAAGGCCCAGCAATATTATTTTGGACAGATCAGTCATTGAAATTTGTGCGGAGTACAGATGGAATTGTGGTAACAGCAACTGGTACTTGTTCATAAGAAGACTGGTTCATGTTGCAAAACAGGTTTATCTGAGTAGAGAGTGGCACTAATGGCTGCCTAGAACACTTACCTGATGAGCATTTGAGAGGCCAGATCTTGATTCAGATGAGTGCTCTCATTGACAAGCAATGTCGACTTTGGCCATGTATCTGAAATGCTGATGGTTCAGGTCCATATCCCTGCATGGCCTTAAGTCAAAAACCCATAAACAGGGCCAATTGCATGTATATGTGAAAACTCTCTCTCCACTTCCTCTTCCAGTTTCGGCAGAGTGACAAAAAAAATGAACTGATCCCAAGAGAGAGAGTGGTTCTGGGCTGGCATTTTCCTTTGTAGACAACAAAGAAGCCTGATGTTTCCTCTGTATTCATTACAGGTCAGAGAAATAATCCACAGAACAGGGTGGAGCCCCAGGCACAAAGACAAAAAGTCGTCCACTTCCCTCAAACAAAGAATGATAAAGAGATTGGGGGTGTGGGAGATCATAACACAGCCTTGAAAACAAGCACTGCAACACACACAACCAGCCCAAGTCAGCACCATATGGGCAAGAGAATAAGAGAATCCACCCTGTCATGTTTCTAGTGTTTATCTAGCATGAATGTGGTGAATCTGTTGATGGGTTTGGTGAAGCCACAGGAACTCCTGTGATGGGCAGAGCTCTAACTGGGTGGTTGACACACACAGTGGCTTTTGATGACTCTTCAGGAGCCTAATTGAAGAGACTAGCCTAGATCTAGGTGCACAGTTCTAGACAACTAGGGAGCTCTGGTGGCCTAGTGGTAAGAAGCTCCACTGGAATCCCAAAGGCATGGAGTTTAAATCCACCAGCTGCTCCACAGGAGAAAGATGGGCAATCTCTTCTGATGTAATTTATTGCCTCTAGAAACTCACTGGTGAGTCAGCTATGCACGGGTTCTGACTCAAAGTCATACAACAACAACAACAACTGATAATTGAATATAGACAGAGTACTGAATTCACTGTGCTAACCTGTTCTTAAAGTGTTCTGCTGTTACAGGGGTTAAAGACTTCAACTGTTAACAAAAAGTTCAGAAGTTCAAATCCCCCCGCTGCTGCATGGGGGAAAGATGAGACAGCATGCTTCCATAAAGATTTACAGCTTTGGAAGCTCCGTGGAGAAAGGTCTGATCTGATTAAGAGTTAGAATCAACTTGATGGTAATGGATTTAGTTTGGGGTTTTGGATCCTGTTATTAAGGGATCCTGGGCATGTTGTTAAGAGCTGCCAGTCCTTGGAAAAAGACATCATGCTTGGAAAGGTGGAGGGTCAGCATAAGAGAAGACCCACAACAAGATGGATTGTCACAGTGACTGTATCGGTGAGCTCAGGTATGTCGGAGATTTGTGAGGATGGTGCAAGATCGGCTGTTCATACTGTTACTGTGATTTGTAGCCAACTCAATGGCACACAACAACAACAATGACTAGTGGGTCAATGATTAAGTACACAGCTGCTAATAAAAAAGGTTGGTAGTTCAAACCCCCTCAGTAGCTCCATGGGAAAACCCTAACAGGCAGTTCTCTACTATATAAGGGTCATTATAAGTGGAAGTAAGTCAATGACATCCAAAAGCAACCTCCCCCTTGAAGATCTGTCTGTTTCATAAGTAAGGAGAACTCAAAAGGCTGAACACTTAGTATGTACTTCTAGTCTTCAATGCCTCTTTTTCAGTCTCTACTCTGGCACACTGATTCATGTGAATTGGGCAAATACCTTAAGCCTCAGTATCTGGGCCTGAAAAATAAGAATGATAATGGAATTTATCCCGGGCGTTTGGGGATGAGTCTGTGAAGGTCTCAACACAGAGGCCAACACATGGGAAGTACTCAATAAATGGTAGTCACGATCATTAGTGGTTAAATTTCCATACTCAAAACACAACAAATGCTGTGATAAGATTGGAACTCTTACGTCCTGTGGATAGGATTGTGAAATGGTGCAACCTGTGGAAAATGATAGGGCACCTCCTTAAATAATTCAGAATAGAAATATTAAATGACCCAGCAATCTTACTATTCGGTATATAGCCCAGAGAAATAACAGCTGGAATATGAACAGATCTATGTAATCCATACTGATAGCAGCTTTGTTTAAAAAAAAAAACCCAAAAAACATTTGGATTGCCAGAGTTTTCAGAGACTGTAAAACCGGTGGGAGGAGATTCCCCATCTTTCTCCCTCAGAGCAGCTGGTGGATTTTTTTTTTTAATTTTTTTTATTTTTATTTTTATTTTGTGTGCGTGTACCGTCAAATCAGATCTGACTGGTACAGGAGGATATTGCGCCTCCTTCTCCGGCAGAGCATCTGGTGGATTCGAACCGTGTTCCTCTGGGAGTGCAGTGCCAGCTGGTGGATTTGAACCTCTTATCTTTTTAAACAAAGACATGGAAACAATCTCAGTGCCCATCCATCAATAGACGAATGGATAAACAAGCTTTTGAATATAAAATAGAATACTGTGACAGGATAAAGAATAACAGAATTATCAAAACACCACATAATATGGATGAATATGGAGGATATTTTAATGAGTGAAATGAGCCAGACAAAAAAATCCCAATATTCTAAGAATCCACTATTATTTAAAAAAGAAGCTAAGCTCTGGTGGCCTAGTGGCAAGAAGCTGTGCTCCAATCCCAAAGGCATGTTGTTCAAGGCCACCAGCTACTCCACAGGAGAAGGATGGACAATCCAGTGAGATTAACTGTCTGAAAACTCACTGGAGGGTCAGCTATGGACCAGTTCCAACTTGACAGTACTCAACAACAACAAGGGGAAAAATATACAAACAAGGCAGAATATTCCTTGATGGATTCCTGGTTGAGAAGGAGAAAGAAAATTCGTAGTCATATAATAGAGATGTGGTAGGTTGGATGAAGCGAAAGGCTATATAAAAGAACAATTTTAAAATCCCAAACAAGCTGTAGAAAATTCAGAAGTAAAGTCCAGTCTCCTAGGGTCATCTCCCACCTTCATTCCCTTTCTACTGCTCCTTTCTATTCACAAGCAGCCTTGGGTCTATTTTCTCTTGACCAGATGCCCAGGGTGTAGACCCGGAGGAGTGGGCTCCCCTCACCTAGCCCTGTGAATGCAGTCTGTGTCTCTGCACATATTTCCAAAAGGAGAAGCTGTTTTCTCAGCATCTCAACTTCCAGATAAGCCTGTGTGTGTCTGAGACCCAGGCCAGGGGGACCCTGAGTAATGATATGGGCAGAGGAGGAAGAAACAAAGCTGTTCAAACCAAAGCCCACAGCCCCTTGGAGCCAAACCACTCCTGGTCAACAATTGTTTCCACTTCACTATGGACAGCTCGTGCTGTCCATGGATGAAGGGCCTCAATAGTGAAGCCAATGTCCAGACTGAGTCACATCTGTCCGACTGCCCTGCTCAGTGACAATGACCCGGGCACTTAGCATAAACAGGCAGTGGGGACAATTTTTAGAGAGAAGGACATTGGATGGAGAGGCAGGAAAGATGCACTGTGGTTCTAAGTCTCTGATTTTCAATTTCCTTTACTCTCCAGGAAAACAAGTCTAAAAATTAGAGTAACTGAGAGGTGTGCGGTTCAAATCCACCAGATGCTCTGCTGAAGAAGGAGGAACAATCGTCTCCTGTACCAGTCAGATCCAATTTGATGGTACACATATAAAAAGGATAAATAAATAAAAATGTAAAAAAAAAAAATAATATCTGGCCCAGTGTGTGACAGAGGAGACGTAGCTGAGGATTTAAGGAGACAACTCAGGTCCAAAAATTGTGTCTGTTAAACTCAGAATTGAGCCTTTCTTCCAAGCTCCCTTTTAGCAAAATAGAGAAGAAGGAAAAAAAAAGTCTTGTCTCTGCTTCTTTCGGTCTACATATTCTTGGGCATAGTCTTTCTACCTGCCTCAGGTTGTCACATCTGTAAAAAGAGCCTTTCGAAATTAGGGAGATACGTACACAAATAGTTCCTTTGCAAATTGGTTTGGGTTGTTGTTTTGTTGTTTGTGTTTTTTTTTTCTGTTGACATTTAAAAAACACTTTTTTAAAAAAATTCTGATTTACAAAGTTTGAACACAACAAATTGTTCTGGGTGTTTTTTGGTTTTTTTTCCTTATTTCTTTCCTTTTATTCCTCATCCTTCCTTTTCCACCTTTGTTCTCTTTGTCTCCCTGCCTAGGGAGCTCTGATGGTCTGGTGGGTAGGGAGTTGTATTGCCAATCCAAAGACAGCCAGTTTGAATCCACCAGTTGCTTTGTGTGAGAAAAATAAGTAAATATCTTTTAATTTGATTTACAGCCTCTGAAAACCCACTAGAGAGTCAGCTATGAGTTGGTTTCAACTTAATGGCAATGACTTTGACCAAGGCCTTATGCCAGGGATTTCCAAATGTTTAAAACGTGCTACTAAATGTCCCTAACAGCCAGAAAGGAAAGAAAGAGATTTTGGTTGAATTGTCCAACACCACTGCCGCTGCTCGTTGTCTTTGAGTCAGAACCAAATCATGGTGAGTTTTCAGAGACCGGAAAGCACATGGGAGGAGATTGCCCATCTTTTTCCCTCAGAGCAGCTGGTGGATTTGAACCTCCTGTCTTTGGGTTGGTAACACAACGCCACCAGAGCTCCCTACGTGACCAATACACACATGGATTACCATTGTAGCCTCATAGTTTCTAACACACAGGATTTTTGCATTTGATTGCATAACATAAACTTGTATATCTGTTACAGTTGTTAGGTGAATACCAATGGAGCCCATTCTGGTTGATTTAATCAGAGCAAGAATTTGTTAAGGGTAATTATGACGTTTTTAGGAGAAGAACTGAATTATGAGTTCAATTCCCTATTCCAAATAGATTCTTACCTGTATTTTATTGATTTTGCAAAGCTATCTCATAATTGTCTTGGCACCAGCAGCCAGGAAATTAAAAGGCGCATTGCCATGGGAAAATCTGCTGTTAAGGACCTCTCCAAAGTACTGAAGAGCAATGGTGTCTCTCTGGAGACTAAGGTCCGCCTGATACAGGCTATGGTCTTCACAATCACTTGTTATGCATCAGAGAGTTGGACAATGACCAGGGAGGATAGAAGGAAAATTGATGCCTTCGAGCTGTAGTGCTGGAGAAGAGTATTGAATGCACCATGGACTGCTAGGAAAACAAACAGATTTGTCCTGGAAAGGGTTAAACCGGGTGGCTCCTTGGAGGCAAAGATTCTGAGGCTCCGTCTAACATACTTTGGGCATGTTGTGAGGAGGGACCTGTCCCTGGAGAGGGATATCATGCTTGGGAGGGTGGAGGGACAGCGCAGGAGAGGAAGGCCCTCTATGAGGTGGTTTGATTCAGTGACTGGGGTAATTGGGATGGGAGTGTCAGAGACAGTGCGATTGGCACAGGACAGAGCCGAGTTTAGGGCTGTTGTACATAGGGTCGCTATGAGTCGCAGGCGACTCGACAGCACATAACAACAACAACAACATCTCATAATTGACCCTAGTCCTTTAGCACTTTGGGAGCAACTATGAACACACACTGGACTTCTCACTGGACACATGGTCACAGCCTCCGTGACAGAGTCTTACTCTCCCACTGGGGACACAAAGGCTCTGTCACAGTGCTGCATGTGGAAAGTGGGGCTTCTGCCATAACATTGCGCAAACACTGGCTTCTCACATCTTCTTCTGCTTCCTCTTATCTATCTCTCTTTGCCTAATTAAGTCTCCTGTGGGTGTGTCTGCCCGACAGAGCCTAACCTACTGCCTACAGCCAGTTGCAAGGGATGATGGAAGATTCTAGCTTCTGCTATACCCACCCTCTTCCTTAGACATTTTATTTGCATTCTGAAGCGTATGGCAAAGGGAATATGGAATCCCAAGGTGGGAATACACATGGTCTCATGTACTTCTCTCTGTTTTAAATTGTATATTGGTTTGCGTACAAAATTCACAGACATTGTATTTCATAAAATTAATTACCATTGACCTATGCTTGCTATTACCCTATCTTTTCAGATAGGTCCCCACTGGATCTTTCCTAATTCCCTTACCCCCTCACCCCACTCCACACACCAAACTCTGTCATCCTAGTGATCTTCCCCTGCCCACAATCCACCCTGTTGTCTCCCTCCCTTTCCCCCTTTGGACACTTA
>NW_006399779.1:13695879-13700391 GCF_000299155.1 Elephantulus edwardii
GTTGATGAGCATTTGGGCCATTTCCTTTTTCTTGCTATTGTGAATAATGCAGCTATGAACATAAATGTACAGGTTTTCATTTGTATCTCAGTTCTATTTCCATTAGGGTATATTCCCAGAAGTGAAATATCTGGATCATATGAGATTTCTATGTTCAGCTTTATGAGAAAATGTCAAACTGCTTCTAGAGTGGTTGTAACATTTTGTGATCCCACCAGCAGTGTGTGAGTATCTAATCTCTTCTCATTCCTTCCAACATTTATTGCTTGCTGTCCTGTTACAAACAGACTGAAAATCAATCAATCAACCCAAACATCTTGTCATCCGCTTGATTTCAATGGGCTACCCTGTAGGGTTTCCAAAATGCTAAAATGTAAATATATCGGTTAGAAGTCTAAAGTACAACTAATTCAAGCCATAGTCTTTTCAATCACTTGCTGTGCATCTGAAAATTGGACCGTGAATAAGACTGACAGAAGAAGACTCAGTGTCTTTGACATGTGGTGTTGGAGAAGAGTGCTGGATATCCAATGGACTGCCAAAAAGACAAACAAGTATATCTTGGAAAAGGTGCAGCCAGGGTGCTCGTTGGAGGCAAGGATAGTGAAACATCTGGCACATGTTAGGAGGGGCCAATCCTTGGAAAAGGACAGCCTTCTTGGAAAGGTAGAGCGTCAATTAATGAGGAGAAGACCCTCAATGACAGGGATGGACATAGTGACTATAATGGTGTGGAGAGTGTGTCAGAGATGATGAGGGTGGCACAAGGTAAGGCAGAGTTCAGATTCACTCTTCAGTGGGTCATTATGCATAGTAGTTGACTCGATGCCCCTTGACCTTGACAAGAACAGTAATCTTCACAGAAGTCCACTGTCTTATCTTCATGCTATGGAACTACTAGTGGATTCCAACCTCCAACTTTCCAGTTAGCTGAGTACTTAACCACAGTGCCACCACAGCTCCTAACACCCTCCAAATAGCCATATATACATCATGTATAGTTTAAACGTATTTTTTTATTTCTAACACGTATATTCAAGTAAAATTAATACTCTAGAAAAGTTTATCCTATTTTCCTAATACTGTATGTGCCATTTCCAACTCCCACACAATCTCAGGATTTTACATTCCAGATTGAGAAGCCAGATCTTAGGAGACATTGCTCATCCTCCTTTAATGTTCTTAGTGATAAAGAGGTCAGTTATCCCCAGAAATAAAATCATTCCTTAAAGATAGAAGCAATGTTGAAATACTCAGAAAAATGTCAGGTATGTGATTATCTTAAAAGGTTTCACCCCCTTTAATTGCTTTAGAATCACCTGCCTCATGGTGAAGAACCATCTTCTGATATTGTTCATGTCTGATGTAGATTTCCTTGGCTTCAGTCCACACTTTGCTCCATGCACTCTTAGATTCCACCTGGTTTGTGTAGCCAGGACCTACCAAAAACAGAGATCCATCAAAAACAGTTGCCATCAAAAATCAATGCCATAAAAAAACCAAACAAGCCAAAAAAAAAAAAAAATCAATGCCAGTTCGAGGTGGCCTCATGTGTGTAGAGTAGAGCATACCATGAGGAACTTTGCATACTCTGAACTTCCCCAGCCAGATCTCTTCTGAAGAGCTTCAGTCTTTCTATCGAAACTCCTATGGTGGATTCAAACCACTAATCTTTTGGTTAATAGTTAAGTAGAGTACCTTGCTGTTTGTACCACCAATCATCTTGGGAATGGAAGATCCGTTTGAGGGGAAACCACTCTTTTCTTATAACTTCAACTTTTCTTGTTAGACTTCTGTTGGTGTCATGGGTTAAGTGTTGGGCGGTTAATCAAGAGGTCAGGTTCAAATCCAGTAGCCACTCTGAGGAAGAAAGATGAGGCAAGTCTGATTAAGATTTCCAGTCTCAGAAACACTATGGAATTGGTTTGAATTGACTTGGCAGCAGTGGGTTTGTTTTTGGGGGTTATGGCTTAGAGTCTTAGCATTTCCATGACCAGAAAGTCAATGGTTACAGTTGAAACTCTGAAAGAAACAAGAACATGATTCAAATTTCTCTGTGACCTAACAGTAATGGGATTGAACGTTAACATCCTTTCTGCAAAACGTGGGATGACATTCTCCTGCAAGCATGGCCCTGTCATTGTTTGGAACGGATTCTGTCCTGCTAACCCACCCCAGGGAACAGGATCTGAAACCACTGGCCAGATTTCAAATATGTACACACAGAATGAGAGCCGTTTTTCCAGCCGTTACTCCCTAAATAGAGAGCCCAGGAAAGAGCCCTAAAATTGGAAAGTACAAATCCTAGCAGTTCTCCCCCCGCCCTTCTAAAAATAGAATGGCAACTTCACTGTGCAAAAGCAGAGTTCTGGGAGCACAGTTCAGGAATGGCAGGCTGGCAGGCAGAGCATCAGGGTCTCAACCTGGCAGGACCTCACATTCCTGCTGGTGGGCAGCCCACCTCCTGAGACCTGACTTCTGCCATCAAGACCCTGGGCATTGCCCTCGTGCTATCCACCTGGCTATATTCTGCCTGAGAAGTGTAGTCCTCTCCTCACCCTGTGCTGGCTAGCCCTCTAGGTTGCCAGAGCTTGCTTCAGGCACAGATCTGCAGTCATTATCATGAAGATGGTGTCGGATAGAGCTAAGTTCAGATCTGTTGTTCTGAGTCATAGTCAACTCAATAGCACTTAACAACAACATAATTCCAAGAACAACCAATATTTTGGAAAAGACAGTTGTTCTAATGTTAGAAACTATCAGGTCAAGTACAACCCATAGGGACTCTATGAAGACCTGGACCCTGTCCTATCTTCTTCCATTCTTGCACTTCCTGACACACTAGAGCCCATAGCAGCAGTCAGTGTATCATCCCACCTGGTTGAGGGTCTTCCTCTCCTTTGCTGATCCTCTATCTTTCAGAGATTCATATCCTTCTCCAAGGAATAGCCCTTCCTAGCAACATGCCCAAAGTATGTGAGATGAAGCCTCATCATCTTTGCTTCCAAAGAGCACTCTGGCTGCAGCCTCTCCAAGATATATTTGTTTGTTCTCTTAGGCATCCATGGGATATTCAGTGCTCTTCTCCAACGCCACAGCTCAAAGGCGTTAAGTCTCTTCTGTCATTCTTATTCATTGCTCAGCTCTCAGATGTATAGCAAGTGATCAGAAAGACAATGGCCTGAATCAGACACACGTTAGTCCTCAAACTGAGTTTGAAGACTAAGGAAAAGATGAGTGATGGCTGCTCAACAGGGTATATCTGCTGAGTGGATAGGGCTATGAGACAGTGTATTCTCACACGATTTTGAAATGTGTCTGGTGCTGCTTAATCTCATATAGAGACAAGATAGTGTAAATGGGATGCCATTGACAGCAATAAATTGTGTTTCCTGGGGTCTACCTACTGTTACATACTCTTCTCAAAATTCTCAAGTATTCCTGAGTTTCCCTGAGGCCATATCAGTGCAAGCTCTTGTCACGTCCCTCCAGGGCCTGCCATTTCCCCCACTGTCGAGCAATGGGACACTGGCTCACTCTTGGTTATATCTTGTGTCCATAATTATTTTGCCAGTAACTACGGAGAGAATGCTGACACCTGAGACTCCCCCAGTGAACTCCATGTCACTGTTCAGCTTCATCACCCCGGGAAACTATTGCAGCTCGGATTTTTCTCACACTTACTCTCTCCCTAGAGCTCTAATGTTGAGCCCATGTGGAGCTGAGCTCACTGATTCAACCAAGTGATCTCACCAGTCAGAGCTCAGAATCATACGAACCTTCCCACATTGAGAGGTTTGTCATCTGGTCGAAATTCACGCTGGATATTCTCTCCCTCCTTAGGGTTTCAGTCCACTCTGCTGCCAACTTGCTAAGTGATCTTGAATAAAGTGTTTAGCTTCTCTGCCTCTCTAAGTTTCCATTTACATATCTATAAACTGAGCGATATGGTAAAGTGTGCTCTGGTGGCCTGGTGGTATGGAGTTATGGTACCAGCCCAAAGGCAGGCAGTTCAAATCCACCAGCTGCTCTGCAAGAGAAAAATGGACAAACTCTTCCCATGTGATTTACAATCTCTGAAAACTTAATGGAGGGTCAGCTAATGGAGACTAGAGAATCACAGTAGGCTCTGATTCAATCGCACAAAACAACAGCAACAGAATGATAGTCTCTATGCTACCACTCCCAGTCTCCAGCAGTCAAGTAGAACTACTGTGCTCTCTAGGATTGTTGGAGGTGGATGTTTCAGAAGTAGATTGCCAAGCCTTTCTTCCAAAGCACCTTGGGGTGGACTTGAACTTCCAGCATTTCATTTAGTGACCGAGCCTGCTGACTATTTGCATGCACGTCATTTTTATAGTCCCTCCTGTTCAGAACTCACTCAGCATTTCTTTCTTTTTTTTCACTCAGCATTTCTTAAGCTCAAGGAACTGAAGAACAAGTTCAAACCTCAAGTTGCTATAATCAAGGATGCTTTAGGCAGAATATTAAATGATCCAGGAAGTATTAAAA
>NW_006399779.1:13702106-13733548 GCF_000299155.1 Elephantulus edwardii
TTGGTAGGGTGGACGGACAGCGCAGAAGAGGAAGGCCCCCTGTGAGGTGGATTGATTCTGTGACTGGGGTAATCGGGATGAGTGTATGTATCGGAGACGGTGCGACTGGCACAGGACAGAGCAGAGTTTAGGGCTGTTGTACATAGGGTCTCTTTGAGTCGCAAGCGACTCGATGGCACATAACAACAATAACAACAAGCTGTTCCAGGACTTGATGAGCTTTCAGGACAGCGTTATTAACCAAAAAGACAGGAAGCTAGTAGGTACCACCATGTGCCAAGTGCTGGCTGCGTGCTCTGTAAATAAAGAATTACTGTTGTCATTCTTCTGACAAGAAACAGACTTCTCTAAACATCACGTTGCTTAAAAGCCTCCACAGGCCGCCTGTCACCTGTAAGAAATCCAGACTCACTGACCTCCTATCTCAGTGACATCACCTCCTATCTCTTTCACTCTCACTAAATACATCCCAGACTCAGTGGACCTTCACTCATTCTTCACATGTTCCATGTCCTGCCTGGAATGTCCTTTACTCAGATCACCCGGGCCCAGCCCTTCCTCATTGTTCAGGGTCCCAGGGTGCTCGGCTTGACATTCTCTCCATTCCGTACAGCTTTTTTTCCTCCTCGGCGTTGGCGTATTATGGTGTGTGGGTCAAATCTATTTATTCTCTCTGTTTTATCTATGGCTGCTTTTGTACCTCATCAGCAAGGTTGAATCATAAGGCTGAGTAATAGCACCAGAGACAGGGTGGCCCACAAAGCTCAAAATATTTATTATCTGTCCCTTTCAAGGAAAGCTTGCCAATCCCTGTCTAGCTCTGCTCTCTTTTATTCACAACATTTATTAGAATCTCAATTGCTTGGTCAAGATCTTACTTGCTTTATCTGTTTTCCTCTTCAATTAGAATGTAGGTGCTATGCAAGTTGAAGGACCCACCTATCTTGGTCTTAGCTCTTTCATCAGTTTCTAGCCCGTTACTTGACAGATTGAATGGTTTTGGGGTTTATGTCCTTTGACTTTAATGCAGAACAATAGAGCTCAGTGCAAATCCTATGATAAACCCCACCTCCTCTTGGATCTCTACCACACTCCCATGATCAACTGCCAAGTTCCTCATTTTTTCTCCCAGTTTTCTCTTCCTTATTCTTCTCTGTCACTTGCAATTGCCAATGTCTTCTGCTTTTAACCTCGACACTCTTTATTCAGCACTTGGCCCTCTGTTAAGCCAGCAACCCTCCTGGGAAAGCCCACATTAAGGGGGTCGACCAAAGGGCAACACTGTGTTCCTCTCAGGTATTTCTGGGTGGGACTAGAGGAGTGGGGAGGTCACAGTCTTAGGCACTTTTTTTTTTACTCATGGGTTTGGTTTGTTTTGTTTTGTTTTGTTTTTTTGTGGGAGATTGTTTTGGGTTTGTGTGTGTGTTTAAGCAAGAACTTGATTATATTAACTTTTACAGTGTCAGCCACCCAGGAATCAGTCTTCTGCTCAAATGGGGAAGATTTGTTCCTTCAGTGTGGAGTGAAGGTCAGGGGTGGTGCTGGCTGGACTTCATCACATAGCCTCTCTAATGCTCTCGCTCTCTCTTTTTTAAATTGGTTTGCTTGCAAAGTTTGTATACATTGTGTTTCACACTATTTTTCATTCACATTGTGTTTCATACAATCATTCTCATATATTATGTTTTATAAAATTAATCACCAATTGGACTTGGCCCATCATTACCCTGTCTTTTTTTAATTCCCATTTACTTTTTTCTCTCCATCCACCCAACTTTGCGCAACCTTGTAGTTTCGTCCCTACCTATCTTCATTTCTCCACTCCTTTCCCTACCCCTTGGGTTCCCATACAGATTTTAATAGCTATACTTCTATTTTTACATTAATGGCCTTATGCAGTATTTTTGTCCTTATAAATTGCATTAGTTCACTCAGCATAATGTTCTCCAGCCTTTCCCAACTTACACAATCTTTTTCAAAATCGTTGCTCCTAAGTGTAGTGTTACATGGTATTCCATTGTGTGAATGTACCACTATTTCTCAATACATTTATTTGGTTGTGGTTGGACATTTGGGTTGTTTCCATGTTCTTGCGACGGTGAATGACCCTGCTATGAACATCGGTGGGCAAATCTCCATTTGTGTCTCAGTTCTAATTTCCTTGGAGTATATTCGTAGTAGTGGAATAGCTGGGTCATACAGAGTTTTGATATTCACCTTTTTGAGGAAACCGCAAACTGCTCACAATTTTTTTTTTCCAGACACATTTTTGAATGTGCTTCATACTTTCTCAGGTTGAACTGTTCTATTTAATTTGAAAATTCAACCCAGGCTGTCATGGAATGAAACTCTGGGGCCAGAAGCTTCCATTGATGAAGCTCTGAATGTCAGATCTGGAGGGATTTGCAGGAATCATTTAGTGCTGTTCAGGCTTCTCCACCAAGACCACCCACTAGCAGGAAGGAGTGGTGGGTCCCCCAGTTAAGGAACAGAGAGAATATGTCAAATAGTTCCTTTAAACCATCCTATTTTAACAATTCACTGGAGCATTTGATTCTTTTCTATCCTGAAAGAATGCATTTTTCTTGAAAATCTTCAAGAAAAAATTATCATCTCTGTCACACCATGCCCTTACATATCTCTTGCATACTTATGTCCCTAATAGTACTTAGCTCATTCATTCTCTCATTCAACAGACAAAGAAACGTAAGTCTCAACAGAGACTGCAACAGAAATGGAAACGTTCAGACAATTCCACTGTTGCCTTGTTGGTTAGCAACCCAAAAACCTACAGGCTACACCAGCAGAGCTCCTCTTCATGCCTTCTTGGGAAGATAAACTACTTCACAGTGTACTAAGCATGCGTTAAGTGCTTCAAGACCTACTTGTCATGGTTCTCCATCTAGTCTGTGTTTAAACAGCCCAATCTCAAACCATCCATATGTTGTCATGTTGTTGTTGTTATGTGCCGTCGAGTCGCCTGCGACTCATAGCGACCCTATGTACAACAGCCCTAAACTCCGCTCTGTCCTGTGCCAATCGCACTGTCTCTGACACTCCCATCCCAATTACCCCAGTCACTGAATCAATCCACCTCATAGAGGGCCTTCCTCTCCTGCGCCGTCCCTCCACCCTCCCAAGCAAGATGTCCCTCTTTAAGGACTGGTCTCTCCTCACTACAAGTCCAAAGTAAGTTAGACGGAGCCTCAGAATCCTTGCCTCCAAGGAGCCACCCGGTTTAACCCTCTCCAGGACAAATCTATTTGTTTTCCTAGCAGTCCCTGGTATTCTCAATACTCTTCTCCAGCACCACAGCTCAAAGGCATCAGTTCTCCTTCTATCCTCCTTGGTCATTGTCCAACTCTCTGATGCATAACAGGTGATTGCGAAGACCATGGCCTGTATCAGACGCACCTTAGTCTCCAGAGAGACACCACTGCTTTTCAGCACTTTGGAGAGGTCCCTAACAGCAGACTTTCCCATAGCAATGCGCCTTTTAATTTCCTGGCTGCTGGTGCCAAGACTGTTGACTATGGAGCCAAGCAAACTAAAGCTGTGTACAATCTCAATCTCTTCACCATCCATCCTGATGCTGCCAATTGGTCCAGTGGTGAGAATCTTTGTCTTCTTGACATTGAGCCTCAATCCATATTGTAGGCTACAGTCCTTGCCACTCTGCAGCAGGCGCTTCAGGTCCTCCTCAGTTTCAGCAAGCAGGGTTGTGTCATCCGCATAATGCAGATTGTTGATAAATCGTCCACCAATCCTGACCCCACATTTCTCCTCATAGAGCCCAGCCTCCCGGATAATCTATTCTGCATATAGGTTGAAAAGGTATGGAGATAGGATGCATCCCTGGCGGACGCCCTTCCCAATTCCGAACCATGCAGTGTTCCCTTGCTCTGTTCTGACGACTGCCTCCTGGTCCAAGTATAAGTTTCGCATTAGAATGATCAAGTGTTCTGGGATTCCCATTCTTCTCAGAGTCAGCCACAGTTTGTTATGATCTGCACAGTCAAATGCCTTTGCATAGTCAATGAAACACAGATAGACACTCCTCTGGTCATCCATATATTCATTTTTATTAAAACTTAGTGGTGCCCTAAGACACAGATCTTCTCCACACCTATCCATTCTGTATTGTGAATAAATTACTTGAAAAATTGGAATACATGTAGAAGAATATGGCATTAGGGTTGGAGGATGACTCATCAATAACCTGCATTATGCAGATCATACAACCTTGTTTCTTGCTTCCCAAAAAGGGAGAAGATTCGAAACACTGCAAAAGAGAAACAGAAACTACAGCCTTCCATATGGTTTCACATCTCAACAAAAGCCTGTACCACTGGACCAATGGGCAGCCTCATAATGGATAGAGAAAAGACTGAAATTGTCAACAATTTCCTTTTACTTCTTGCCATCAACATCTCTGGTAGCAGCAGTGAGGAAATCAAAGAGGTATTGGATTAGGAAAATCCATTGTCAAGGACCTCTCCAAAGAGCCAAGTAACAAGAATATCAGTCTAAGGGGCACCCAAACGAAGCCATCATATTCTCAATTATTTCCGATGTATCTGAAAATTGGACAATGAATAAAAAAGATGAAAGAGTCAATGCCTTTCAATTGTGGTGTTAGAGATGAGTGAAAATATCATGGACTGTTAAAAGAATAAATAAATCTTGTCTGGAAGGAAGGGCAACCAGAGTGCTCCTTAGGAACACGATGGTGAAACATATTCCAGGCATAGTGCCAGTCCTTGTACAAGGACATCATGCTGGGACAAATGGAGGATAAGGAAAAGAGGAGATGACTCTCAACAAGATGAATTAACACAGTGACCATACCAACGGGCTCAGGCAAGTCTGAGCACACACAGATGGCACAGGACAGTGCGCGGTTTCAATCTGTTGTTCATAGCATTTCTAGAAGTCATTACTGACTCAATGGCACCTAACAACAACAATAAGACACAGAGACTTTGACTAGCACCTCAACACCCTACAATCATAGTCATACCACCAGAAATCTCCAAGACATAGAGACTTTATGAGAGCACTTTTCATGCCAAGGAAACATGCCAGTTTGTGTTGTTTTGTTTTAATTTTGTATGGCTTTCCCCAAGGATGCTTAAGTCCTTGGAATCCTTGCCATTAAACTGGCAGTTGAAGTTCAGATCTCAGGCCATGTGAGTCCACTTGACCTCAAGAGAGGCTAGAGAATATGTGAACCCAGGAAGAAAAAGAGATAAAACCAAAAAGATTCAGCAGGTGACCCTACCTTTTCTTCGGTGATTCCCCTTCCCGCAACTATCAACAAACATCTTAAACGATTGGACGCCAAGCTTGTTGGAAATGCACGAACCTTGGGCTCTCATTAGCAATAAATAGACATCCCCAACCTTTGCAAAAAGAGGGTAAAAAAAGAACTAATGTGCATGAAGAAAGGGGGAAAAATTAATGTCTTGGGGGACACCATTAAAACTTCATATTTTGAGTAGAAAGTAATTTTTATAATGTTTAAAAACCAGAAATATGTATGTGTATGTTTCCATACAAGTGTTTATGTGTATTAAGTCAAGCTCGATATACATTGTAGAGAATTATTGGACATCAAAATCTTCTAGGCAATTTACAACCAGGAGAGGATGAACTAAATGAGTGGGACCTTCTAAGAATCAAATCCCAATGCACATCCAAAACCTTCTCCTGCAGGGTAAAAAGGGAAGCTACAGATTGGGAGAAAATATTGGTTATTGATAAGGAACTTATATCTAGAATTTATAAAATGCTCATGCACCACAACAAGATAAAGGTAAACAACCCAGTTGCAAAATGGGCATAGGATATGAACAGACACTTTGCCAAAGAAGACATTCAGATGGTGAACAAACACATGAAGAAATGTTCAAAATCCCTAGCTCTAAGAGAGATATAAATCAAAACAACTATGAGATTTCATCTCACCCCAGTAAGAATAGCAAAATTCAGCAGAGCAGCAAACAACAAGTGCTGGTGAGGTTGTGGAGAAACTGGAACCCTTATTCACTGTTGGTGGGAGTGTAAAATGGTACAACCACTATGGAAGGCAGTATGGGACTTTCTCAAAAAGGAGGAAATAGCATTTAACACAGCAATTCCGCTACTGGGAATATACCCTAAAGAAACCAGAACTGCTACCCAAGCAGATGTATACACACCTATGTTTATTGCTGCTTTGCTCACAATAGCAAAGAGTTGGAAGCAGCCCAAATGCCCATCAACAAATGAATGGATAGAGAAGCTCTGGTATATTCACACAATGGAATATTATGCAGCACTGAAAAACAAAGAATTCATGAAATATTATACAAAATGGGTGACCATGGAGGACTTATGCTGAGTGAAATATCTCAGTCACAAAAATACAAATACTGTTTAATGTCGCTATTCTAGAACAGGACTGATATGGGGGTGGGGGGAACTAAGAAAAGAAGGGATAAATATTGTACACATCATTGAAACAGATGAAGGAGAGAACTATATAAAAGGGACACATGAGTAGGTATTATTATCATGACAGAAGTCCAGAATAAGAGTTGCATAGTAAAATGGTCCAGGGAAGAGGGGGACTGTCTAACAACGAAAGAACTTTTTTTCCAAAGAAAAAAGTGAACTGCGGGGAGGAGGAACAGGGAGGAAAATGTGTAACAATGAATGAATGGAAATAAAAAAAGAGAGAGAGAGAGAATATGTTCAAACCTATTAATACCAAATAAAGTATACATTTTCTAAAAAAAAAAACCAAATCCTGTAGGCATTTGGATAAATTTGGAGGGGGACTTGTAGGTGTCATCTGAAGGCAGTCATGATGATCTGGGTGAGTATGGCTAGAAAAAGCAGAGTGAGGAAGATTAAGAGAAGTATTTTCAAAGCAGTGTCATGGCATTCTAGGTAAATGCTTCTTTTTCAAATTTATCTTCCAGTTGTCATCTAAGTGAAAGTTTACAGAGCAGATTGGTATTCTGCTCAATCATTCACGCATACTCCGTTTCCTGACATTTATCCTCACAGTATAACAGCATTCTTCCTACTTCCTCCCTGTGGTTCCTGCTCCCACTGATCATTCTAACCTTCACCTTTCTGCCTTCTTAGCTTTATTTCTCGGCAAATGCTGCCATTTTGATCTTGCGTGATTAGGTAAGTTGTCTTAAAAGTTGATTTTTCAAAGCTATATGAATAGAGCTTTCAAACCAGACTTCCATCTCCTAGAAGCAGCACTGTCAGAATTCTTTTATTCATTAAGATCTTATGTGAAAACCAATGTGCATAAACTCTGTAAGTAAACCAGTATAAAATAAAAATTTTGTGTTAAAAAAAAAAAAAGAAACACATAGAGAAGCAGCTGTTTGCCAGCAACTGTGCCGTGCTCTGGGAATGCAGCCATACTCAGCACAGAACACACAGAGGGTCCCTGCCTTCCTTCAGCCTGTAGTCTGATTGTCATCTGTTACTTGTGCATTTTAGAATCGGGATGGACCTATAAATGACTTTCCAGTGGGTTTTCAGAGGCAGTATATGACACAGGAGGAGATTGCCCATCTTTCCCCCCAACCCCCAAAAGCAGCTGGTGGATTCAAACTATGAATTTTATCTTCTGCTTATTCCATGGCTTTATAAAGCTAAGACGACTGAAGCTTGGAGTCAGTAGTAACCGACACAAGGTCAGTGGGAAAAACTGGAACTGGATTCAGGGATTTTCTTCCCAGAGCCATGTTCTCTGCTCTCTCGGGCTGTCCTGTCGCTGGTTGAATGCGTGATAGTTGTCTGAGTTGAGCAGGACTGAGCTGGAAGGCTCAGAGAAAGAGAGGTTGGGAGAACAAAAATGACACTATGGGGTCTCAGTCATCAAAGCAGGTCCAACCTGTTCTCAACCAGGAGGTCTGCTTAGCACCCACCATCCTGTGATGGTTCAATTCTTGCAAGGGGCGCGTTGGAGGTCTTCTCCGCAGTCAGAAGGTCTGAGGGAAGAACTCTCATCCCAGCTTTGGGACAGACCTCCCTGGAGAGGGGCTCTCTCCAGCCAGGCTGGCTGGCTCCAGGAAGGTTGACCTTGTGAGTATCACCTTTTGCTTTCCATTCTTGTGGGGCCTCCTTTGCTATATGAGTTCATTTTCAGCTCAGGGTGGAGTCACTCAAAACCATTGCAGGAAGGAGAGGCTCTGGCCTTGGCCCCCAGCATTTTCACTTTTACTTCATTTCCACCCCCAGCTGTGGTGTTCACAGGGTTTCACTCATTCCCCACACAGTGCAGGCATGGCCTTAACCTTGGACACCATATGGAGATTTGTCCTTCTGTAGGGCCTTTTGTCCTTATTGATGTTGTTATGGAGATCTGTCCTTCTGTAAGGCCTCTTGTCCTTATGTTGTGAGGTGCCGACTAATTGACTCTGAGTCCGTGATTCCATGGACAGCAAATTAAAACCTTGCCCGATCTTGTGCCATTCTCACAATCTTTGCCATGCTGAAGCCCGTTGCTGCAGTCTCGGTGTCAAAGGATCCTCCTCTCCCTTGCAAACACGGTGTCCTTTTCTAGGCCTGGATCCTCCTGATTACATTCCCAAAGTATGTGAGATGAGGTCTCACCATCAAAGGAGCACTGTCACTGGACTTCTTCCACGAAGTCAGGGAGTAAGCTCAGCCACTGTTTTTGGTCATCAGAGTTGTTGTTTATTGCTGTCAAGTCAAATTTGACTTATACTGGATCCACAAATTGGTTTCAGAGGCAGCAAGTCATGTAGGAGAAAATTGCCCATCTTTCTCCCACAAAGCAGCTATTTGAGTTGAACCACAGGCCTTTGGATTGGTAGTGCAATTCCTTACCACTAGGCCACCAGAGCTTCTGGTCTTCATCGAGGATCCTGAAAAGGGCCATGTGGACATCTTAAGAATTGAATTATACACCCTCCTACTACACACTTCAAAATATGTGTTGAAGTCCTAACTCTATATGTGAGCATATAATACTACTTAAAAAGAGAGTTTTCTCTGCTATGTTAATGAGGCCCTATCAAGGGAGCATATGATAGAAATCTAATCAATTCTGAGCTATAAAAGTAAATTGGACTCAAATGTAAAAACACATGGAGAAGATTCACACTGTGTGAAGAACGCCAGGAATCCAGGAACGCTGGAGCAATAGAAACTGCAAAAGGCAAGAATAGAGAATAAAGGAGAGAGAGAGAGACAGAGAGAGAACACGAGTCTTCCACTACAGCTGGTGTCCTGAATTTGGACTTTCATCCTTCTGAGAAAATATCTATTCTTCAAGAGTTTGTAGAGATTTGGCTATATCGACACTAGGAAATGAAACAACTGGGGTCTGCTTGCCATATCTTTCTACTGCCTGGTCCCCCTCCCTGCTCCTGGCCACCTAATGGAGGCCTGTGTTGAGTCAGGATTCAGCTTTATTTCCTGTGTGTCTTCTTTTTGTCTTATTCTCTCTAGAAACAGGATTAGAGGCCCCTCTCCGTGCTCGAAGGCTCAGCCCACAGAGCGCTGAGCACTTCCTTCGCTCCAGTGCACACGTATCTGTTTCTATTTTTTTCTTTCCTTTGACTGTGACATCTTTGCGTTCCCACACGCTAAACCAGCATCTGAGAGTCCCTGGGAGGCATAAGGCAATCCATTTCTCAACCACTAGCTAAAAACATGGCAGTTCAAACCTACCCAGACACCCCAGTAGACAGGATTAGCATCCTGCTTCTGAAACCTCGCAGCCTTGAAAACCTTTCGGGGCAGTTGTGCTCTGTACATGTGAAGTCGCCATGATGAGTCAGCTCAGAGCAGCTGAGGACAGCAGCAACCAAATACCACATGACTGTTGGTACATGTTGGTGCATCAAGGATGGATTCTGGTGTCCAACCTTCTAGAGCCATCTGGAAAGAGAAACAACAACCACTCATGCAACATACCTCTGGAAGCTCTATGAACTTTGAGAAATGACAATAGTTATAGAAAGGCTTTAGGCCTTTTGTTCATAGGGTCGCTATGAGTCAGGCTCAACTTGACGGCAATCAACAACAACAACAGCATATCCCAGGTACAGTTGCAAGCGTTATCATACAGTAGCCCTTCAAGTTCACATTCACTCCCTTTTGCATAGGAGAAAACAGAATGATTAAGGCATGTGCTCAAGGCCCCACAGCTGGGACATGAGGGAGGAATTCTGAATGAGAGTTCAAGCTGTTACTCCTACAGCTCCCGAGCCACTGAGCCGCACTGCAGCCCGTCACACCAGCACCTCACCTTCCTGTAATTAAGTAGACAAAGAGGCCCACCTGAGCCTGCACCAACTCCACACTCACTTGCTGTCCAAAGGGGAATGTGGGAGAGAGATGTGGGGAAGGAGTGAGGAAGACAGGTCTGAATGAGAGGGCCAGGAAAGACTTCGGTGGAAAAAGATGGGAGGGAGTCATGGGGTGGGGGGAAGTGGACAGGCAGGTTGTTTCCGATTTCTCCCAACAGGGATGTGGAAGGGCTTGGCTGGATGTGGTCACAGTTTCAGAACTAATCAGATACGAAGCTACTAGGAGCACTTGACTCTGGCTAAAATTGGGCTGCATGAAATGCAGAGCAGTGCTCATGACTGACACAGAGGCTGTGAATCGGTAACTCACCGATAGGCAGCAGAAGCCTTGGCTGGTCTGAGACTCAAAGTGGAAAAGTTTTCTAATATGGAAAAGCTGACTCCAACATCCTGATCACACAGAAAGAAAGGCGGCTGGTTGTTTCGCACCAAGAATCAACTGACGGCTGATCTTCCAAGATGCTGGTTTGGGTTCAGGAGAAAGTGGGGTATCTCTCTTACTCTGAAAACAACAACCAAAAACCTAACAAACCAGTTCCCTTTAAGTAAATTTTGACTCAGGGCATCTCTGTGCATATCAGAGTTGTTGTTGTTGTTGTTGCATACCGTTGAGTCAGAACCAATCCATAACTAACCCTCCCGTGGGTTTTCAGAGACAGTTATTCACAAGGGAGGAGATAGCCCATCCTTCTTCCACAGAGCAGCTGGTGGCTTTGAACTGCCCGCCTTTGGGATTGCTTCTTGCCACTATAATCTCTAAATTCTACTTTGTATAGCAGAGCCTCCTTAGGGGATTTTCTTTCCATTCAATCTAAGGCAAATTAGTTATCTAAACTATATGTATGATAGAAGGAGAATTGATGCCTTTGAGCTGTGGTGTTGGAAAAGAGTATTGAATATTCAATGGACTGCTAAGAGAACAAAGAGTTTCATCTGGAGAGGCTGAAACCAGGCTGCTCCTTGGAGGCAAAAATTCTGAAGCTTCATTTGACATACTTTGGACATGTTGCAAGGAGGGACAAGTCCTTGGAGACGGGAGTTGGAGGGACAGCACAAGAGAAAAAGACCTTTCATGAGATGGATTGATTCAGTGACTGGAGTAAAGGGGGTAAGTGTGTCAGAGACTATAAGATTGGCACAGGATAGCACAGAGTACAGGGCTGTTGTACATATGGTCTCTATGAGTCACAAGTGACTTGATGACACATAACAACAACATACTCTTCCAAAAAGGAATGGGAAAATCTATATACAGGCTATTTTTTTTTATTTGTATTTGATACAAATGTAAAAAGGGAGCTTAAAACCACTACACTTTTCCAGCCCATATGCAGAGTGATGGTCCAAACCAGTGCTGTATTCCCAACCACGGTCTCAGTTCTCCTTAATCATCTTCATTGCTGGCTACAATTGGCTTTCACATGTAGATTACGGGAATGTATGGTTGCTGTCTCCCAAGGGGAAGAGCTTGGACTTTATGCAGAGATGGGGGACAGGAAATGAATTTGGGTCACTTCTACCCTCCATGGTGTGACTTCAGGATGAGGGAGCAATGGAGAGTTCAGTTAAGTCCTTTGACACATGAGCTTCATGGAAGTCTCAGCCTTTCTTTCAGGCTGGAGGCGGGGCCTGCTGCAGCCAGCTCTCTGGAAGTCTTCCTCTCAAGGTCACAGTCCTGTCCCTCGTCCCCCTGAGGGAGAGTGAGGCCTCTCTTGCTGACACCATCCCCAACCTGAGCCCCCGTCACTGTGAGCACTGCCTCACCTGTGGCTAGTACCAAATTTCCACAGGGTTTCCAGTACAGATTTTTAGAAGGTAGATTGCCATGTCTGCCTTTGGAAGAATATCTGGGTGAACTCAAGTCTCCAACTGTTCAGTTAGCTGCCAAATGCTGGACTATTTGCAACACTGGAGTGTTGCAGACCGAGAGTCCCAAAGAATGGAATAATTTCATAATTACTAATAATGAGACAAACAGCCAGGAATGAGATAGAGCAGAGAGCATAAAACAGGGGGTCAGCAGTTCTCAACTGAAGACCCCAAGCCAAGCTTCTCTGTATCTTTATTGAAAATTATCAGGAAGTAAATCACAAAGAGAATTCAATGCAAATGAAGCCTAGCTCTTTCTATTGAAAACCTTCTACTTGATTCAGGAGGAAGAGGTTCACAAATGCAAGAATTTGGTTTACCCTTAAGGATTGCCTTGATGCCTCAGGGTGAATTCTAGCTCAGGAAGTAACACTCCCTCTGTAGGGGGTCCCTTATTGTCTCCTGTCTGCAGGGAGCAAACAACTCATTTTCTATGATCTGTCACAAGAGAAATCCTAACTTATAAATCTGTAATTCCTTCAATTCCTGAGCAAGGATTTTCATATAGTATTTGGTATAAAGTTTGGCTTCCCATATTGGCGGATTCTGATAGAGTCTTCAATTCACTTCATCCTCCCAGCAATCCTGAGACTCATTTTACAAATGAAGAAATTGAGGCACAGGAGAGTTTCTGAATCAGCCAGGAGCAGAGAGAAAGGAGTAGAGCTGGGGCTGGACACAGAATTCCTAGAACCGGCTGCTTAAGTCACCTCTGCAATTGTCTCGTCGTGTGCCGTGCTGATTATCAAAAAGGCTGAGACTCTCTAGAATCTCTGGCAGTTCGAATCCACCAATGCCTCCTAAGGGAAAACATTTACAGTCTCAGAAACACCATGGAGGGTCATTATGAGTTGGAATCTACTTGATGCCATTGAGTGAATGAATGTGATGTGACAAAGTCGTAAGTCCCCCCTCTGGGGGACAGGAGATGCTGCCCCTGGCATGCATTGTCTCATCATCTCACTGGACTGGCAGTGCCCCCTCAGTGCTTAATGCTTTTGGCAGCTCACGCCCTTTGGGGAGAAGCATCAATCAGCCAATGCTCAGGAATGCTGCTCCAGCACCAGACTGCAGCTGGGCAATGGGTAGGTGCCACACTCCTGACTTGATGATGTGGTATGCAGCAAAGGGAATGGTTCTGCTGAAACAGACCCGTGCTGAGCTCTGTGGTATTGGCAACAAGACCTACCAGAAGGGGAGGAGGCCCTGCATGGGAGATGGTCTGTGTGAAATAGTCCTCGTGGAACAGCTTAGAAAGGCAGTCTGCTCTCGTGAGCATTGTCGTTCTATCAAGCAAAGGACAGGAAATTTTAAGTCACGTGGTCATGTCTCAAAGGCTGTGAATTTGCCTGGTAGGCGTGGCTTCTGAGAGATCGTCTCTCCCACACTCTACATTGTCAAATGTAGAGTCCTAGTCTCTACAACAATTTGCCAGACATACTCTCACAGAACAGCTGAGTGTCTAGGTTGTGGGGTCAGTGCCTGGCATACCGGAGCCCAGGGGTGCCCTGAGTTGGAGCTGCTGTTAGCTACTGCAGCACATCTGCTGGGCTGCCTGCCCTCAGGTCTGAGCTTGCTCAGGCTTCGCCAGAAAGGAAGCCACCCCCGCCCTGTGCGCGGGTGAGGGGATGGGGGGGTGCAGTTTGCGTGGGGAGTTGGTGCCAGGTCAACCTGTCTGAGTGAGGGTGCCTGGGGACCTGCCACTTGTCTATTCTACATCCTTTTAACATCATTGTTACAACCATACCACTTTCAAAATGAAACAATTAGAAAACATACTTGTTATTAGTAGTAGGCGCCATTCAGTCAGTTCTCGCTCACAGCGTCCTTAAATACAACAGGATGATACACTGCTCTGTCCCCTGCAGTCCTCATAAAACGGAAGGAGGCAAAAAATGAAAACCACTCATAATCCTATCTCCCTGAAGTAACAGCTTGTTTTCCTTTTCATTCCAATAGTTGTTGTTTTTTCTACGTGTATGTGTGTTTCTTAATCAAATGAGATCCCAGGGTAAGCTTTTGTGAGGGACTCTTTCTTCTTCACAATAAGAAGGGCATCCTTCTGTGTTAGCATGCACGGTTCTTTGTCATTACTTTTGTCCCTTCTCTGTTAACATCGGGTTCTCTTTCAAAGGTAGGTGGCACTTGAAGGAGGCTGCTGAGAGCTGGGGTTCCGGGTTCCACAGGATGAGAGCCCTTTTTTTCAGTAAGCATGCTGGGCGGCTCTGTGGTTTTGAGTCACAGAAAAGCCCCAGGCTCACCGTTTGTGAGGATCCCTGCCCAACTCTGCTCTGACTCATGCTACCACCCTAAACGAGTCACTTCACCCCTCTGGACCTCAGTTTCTTTACCTATTAAAGGGGACAGTTGGCTTAAAAGGCTTTATCAACTGTAACATTCCATGACTAAGTACTTGCAGGCTTAAGGGCTGAATGTTCCAGAAGCTTCTGGAAGTGTTAGCTACTGAGGGGAAGTTGTTTTTCCCCAGTGAGTAAACCATTGTCTGACTCAAAGTCAGCCTCAGCTGGCAGCCTTGGTCTGAAAGTTCTTCAAGCCTGGATATCCAGCGCCCTGTGTCACGGTCATAAGGGCTTCCCCGAGTCACTGGGTCCTCGCCCGCCTTCCTGTCCCCACTCTCAAAGAGAGGAAAGGAGCCTCGTCAGTGCCAACACTGACCTCACAGTCTCCACTGGTTCTCAGTCATGGTATTAATAACAGGAACCTGTGGCCAACAGCTGCCGTTACAAGCTAAACGGTGTGCCACATGAGGGGCAGAAAGTGCAGGCCTGGGCAGTGCCCGAGCCAGAGCTTAGGGTTGTGCTGTGAAGCGGTTTGGTGCTGGGGTTGGAGGAAGGGCACTGGGGAAGCTTTATCACTGTGGACAGAACCACTGCCCTTCCCCCTCCCCCTTTCTTTTGCACTGAAGACTGCAGCTGGCTTTTGTCAATCAGATCTGAAGAGTTCCTGTCATTAAACATAACGGCTGAGACAGCTGCTAAGGCAGCTTCAAGGGTTAGAAACCGTGGCATATAAGCAGCAGAGTCCTTTCCCCCAAATGTCTAAACTGTTTGGCTTTCATGTTTGCTTATAGAAATATGAAGCGTTAGTATTATCATTAGCAACCTAGCTATTGTTGCCATTAGATGCCATAGAGATGGCTGCAACTCATAGTGACCCTCTGAACCACAGATCTATGTTCTTATTACTTGTGCCTGCCCCCAGCCCACTGTGGTTGTCACCATGACAATCCATCTTTTTGAAGGTCTTCCTCTCTTTTGCGGGCCCTCTTTTTTTCCCAGCATGATGTTTTTCCAAGGACTCGTGCCTCCTCACATCATATTACACAAATTTTCACCACTCTTGCCTCTAAGAAGCACCCTGGTTGCATTTCCTCCAAGACAGATTGGTTTGCACAATTCAAGCGTAATAAGTATTTACTGTTTACCAGGCATGAAATCACTGGTGGTTCAGTGGTAGAATTATCACCTTCTATACAAGAGAGATTGAGATTGTTCACAATTTTGGTTTGCTTGGCTCCACAGTCAACACTCTTGGCACCAGCAGCCAGGAAATTAAGAGGTATTGCGATGGAAAAGTCTGCTGTTAGGGACCTCTCCAAAGTACTGAAGTGCAAAGATGTTCAGTCTGGAGACTAACATACGCCTGATACATGCCAAGGTCTTTGCAATCACTTGCTATGCATCAGAGAGCTGGGCAACGATTAGGGATGATAGAAGAATTGAAGCCTTTGAGCTGTGGTGCTGGAGAAGAGTAGTGAATAGATCATGGACTGCTAGAAAATGAACAGGTTTGTTGTCCTGGACCAGGCTGCTCCTTGGAGGCAAGGATTCTGAAGCTTCGACTGACATATTTTGGACATGGAGGGACTGGTCCTTGGAGAGGAACGTCATGCTTGGGAGGGTGGAGGGACAGTGCAGGAGAGGAAGACTCTTGATGAAATGGATCGATTCAGTGACTGGGGTAATGGGGGTGTCAGAGATGGTGAGATTGGCACAGAATAGGGTAGAGTTTAAGGCTGTTGTACATAGGGTTGCTATGAGTCACAGGTGACTCAACGGCACATAATAACAACAACAACATACAAGACACCTGGATTCAATTTCTGGCCAATGAATTTCATGTACAGCTATCACCTGCACAGCTATCTATCCATGGAGTCTTGTAAGTGGCTATGGAATTCTGACTAACTAAAGCCCTAGACCTGATGATCTGTATTTGAAAATTGGTCAATGAAAACACTAAGAGTCCAGAGTGCAGTAAACCAATCAAAACACAGAGCTAGACCAGGTAACATTTTACTCTGTTGAGCATGGGCTTGCCACAGATGAAGGGCTGACACAATAGCAGCTAGCAGCAGTGTACTAGACAGTGACTCAAAAGTTTAGCTTTTTAGGGGAGCTCTGGTGGTCTAATGGCAAGGAGCTGCAACTACAATCCCAGAGGTGAACGGTTCGAATCCACCAGATGCTCTGCCGGGTAAGGAGGGACAATCTCCTCCTGTACCAGTCAGATCTGATTTGACGGTACACACACACAAAAATAATAAAAAAAATAAAAAAAAAAGTTTAGCTTTTTAATCTTGTTGAATCCTAATTGAATTCAATAAGCTCCACAGAAAGGAGTTTATGAGGTGTAGTCTGTTGTGTGTTTTGCTGCTAACAAAAAGATTCCATCTCTCTGGTTGTTTGAATCCACCAAGTGAGGAAGAAACTGAGAGAAAAAACATGCACAATCTCCTTTTCATTTTTTTTTTTTAAGGAGAAAGGTTATTTGGTTTTTTTCCATGATGTTTGATACTGCCTGTTGCTTTCTTGATATTATATGAATCTTTTCTTGATAGGTGTTAGACTATCTTAAGTATGTAATGTCCCACCCAGGGAGAGTGATATTCTGTGAAAGACCTGTATATTTGTGCTCCTCTTTTGGGCTTCAGGGCCCAAAGCAGGGTAAGTGTTGTTCTCTGGAAGATAGTGACAGGTCCACTTTTGTTCATTGCTCTTTGGCTTGAGAAATCCCAAGCCATCCTGTGTTTTACAGTCAAGAGGGTTCAAGGGAAAAAGAGGGCAAACTCCTCCTACGAAGATTTACTACTTCAGAAACCTGTTGAAGATCACTATGAATTGGAACCAGCTAAATATCAGTGAGTACAGAGTGAGGTCCATCTGGCATTATACCCTTTTTATAGATGAAGAAGTTGAAGCTCAAAAAAGATAAGCAATTTGCCTAAGTGACCTCAGTTTATGAGGTTTGTCTGGTCCCAAAGTTGGTCTCTGACTTTGCTCTTCCATGTGCTAGAAGATTTAACTTTTTCCCTTCATGCAGATACACCTAGAGCCTTCACAATTCTATAGGTTCCAGGCACGTATGCCCAATCTCACACATTAAGGATTTACTTGAAACTTGGTAAGACTTGGTCCCCAAGAGTTGGTTTAAAATTTCATCGAGAGATATGGGATAGTTGAGCTCTTTGTGGTACTGAGATATAGTCTCATGATGTCACGAAAAAAGTGTATGTATCAGAACTAAGTTCACCAGAGTTTGAGTCTTCCTTCTACCATTTACTCACTGTGTGACTCTGGGAAGGTCCCTTACCCTTTGTGTCTCAGATGTTTCCTTAATAGAGTAAGAATAACATTCTCCATCTTACAAGCTTGACTTATGAATTAAAGAGGATGGATATATTACATGCAATTTGCATAGAAGGTGCTTAATAAAAGTTGCGAGAAGCTGCACTGCAATCCCAAAGGCATGCAGTTCAAATCCACCACCTACTTCCTGGGCAATCTCCTCCCATGCTATTAACTGCCTCTGAAAGCCAGCCAGAGGGTCAGCTATGATGACTTGATGGTACACAACAACATTGTTGAAATTATCAAAAGAATAAGGTAATCAGTTAGACGGCCTGGTTTAATTCCACCTCTTGTACACACTCACTGTGTCACCTGAGGCTTTATTTTTAAGGTCTATCCAGGCTTTCCCTTGGTTTCAGGAGCCTTAAGTGTTCTCAGCAAAGCAATTCATAGCCATTGAGTCAGCACCAATTCGTAGTTTTCAGAGGCAGTAAATCACACAAAAGGAGATTGTTCACCTAGTTCTCCCTCAGAGCAGCTGGTAGATCTGAACCACCTGCCTTTGGGTTGGCAGTACAACACTTTACCCATCAGGCCACCAGGGGTTGTTACAAAGGGGTTGTCCACATAAGGTACTAATATAGATGCACTGTATATATTCACTTACTGTCTCAGTTTCTTCACGGGCACATGGAAAGACTACATTTTTTTAACTTTTCTCTGTAGTTAGGGGGCCAGGGGGGTGTGGGGGAAATGCCTAGCTTTTGCCAGTGGAGTATGGGTGGTAATGATGTACACTGCTTCTAAGTCTGAGCCCTGAAATGGATCATATTCTTTCTCTCTTTTGCTGTGTAGCTGAATATAGAGGCTCCAATAGTAGACTATGAAAGGGCCCTAGAACTTGCCAAAGCAACCAGATGGAAGGAACATGGATCTCTGAGTGCCTGCATGGAGAAAAACTGCCCAAGAAAGCTGGTCTACCAGGAATATCTATCACTTTGTATGAGATAGCGTGACTGTGTTAGGTCTCTCCTTAAGATTGAGATTCTTGGTTAGTTAACTTACCCTGATGAACAGGGATGGTAAAGAAAGGCCTTACCAAATCTCAGGACACAGGCAGACTCTATACCAAACTTACCAGACAAAAGCCTTCACCTGATGCCCAAGAAAAGAAAGCTAATAGAGACCCTCAGCTCCAGAAAGAGTGGCCATTCACTTTGCTGTATAGGGATGGCTTTCTGGAGTGTGCTCCATTTCCAGACGTTACTACAAATGGTCCTTACTCGGCAGAAGCTGGTCAGATTCTGGACACCGACTACACTGCTGCTCTCCAGGCTCCACCTGGTCCTATTGTATAGTGGCTCTTATTTTAGGCCACTATCTAATAAGGTACAATGTACCTGCTCCTTGACTAGTGAAAGGTTTATATGTTCCAAAGTAGAACTGTACTCCATAGAGTTCCATATCTATGTTCTTGCAGAAGCAGGCAGCCAGGCTTTTCCTCCCAAGTGACTCTGAGGTGCCATCAAGCCCACGGTGATTCGTAGCAGCCCTGGGAACAAAAATCTGCACCCTGCCCTATCCTGTGCCATTCTCACCATCTCTGATATATTTGAGTCTCTTGTTACAGTCATCGGCTCAATCCATCTTATTGAGAGTCTCCGCCTCTTACTCTGATCTTCCACCTTTCCAGGCCTGATGTCCTTATCCAATGACTGACCTCTCCTGACAACACATCCAGTGTATGTGAGAGGAAGTTTCCCCATCCTCTCTAAGTACCTCTGTACCTTCTCCAGACAAACTTGTTTGTTCTTTTATCAGTCTACAGGACACTCAGTTTTCTTCTGCAATATCACAATCCAAAGGCATCAATTCTTCTGTCCCCCCTGCCCCATGCACTGATCTAGCATTAGTGTGATGCATTTGTGACGATTAATGAATTAGTATTGATTCACTATTATTCATTAAAATCCACAGTATACTTCAGGTTTTATTTTTTGTGTTGTACACTGCTATGATTTTTGAAAAATGCATAATGTTATATTCCACTATCAAACCATCATACAGAAAAGTTTCCTCTTGTGCTCTACTGACTTGCCCCACCCTTTCCTATTGTTTCACTTCTCCCAGAGCCCCTGAGAACCACAGAAGATTTTTTAATGTCTATATAATAGTGTCAGGAGCTCTGGTAGCCTAGTGGGTAAGGAATTTCACCACCAACCTGAAGGCACACAGTTAGAATCCATCAGCAAGTCCATGGGAGAAAGACAGGCAATCTCCTCCCATGCAATTCACTGCCTCTCGAAGCCTCTTGGAGGGTCAGCTATGAATCAGATCTGACTTGATGATGAATAACAACAGCATCATCATTATTTTGCATATTTTGGACATAAATACTTTATCAGGCTTTCCTTTTAATTTGTTTTTATTTTTAATTCACAATTTCCTCTTCTACTTCAAGGTCAAAGAGGAATACTTATTCCAATAATAAGATGCATGCAAGGATTACAATAATTTAGCAGACAACTGCTCATTTCTTGAATGAGTTTTACTTTCGTGGTGTTAGGAGAAGTTCAAATCTATCAGATGTAAGCTTTACACAACACATCATGGTTTACACATACTATCTCATTTGATCGTCATGATAGTCTTGCAAGGCGCACAAGGCAGATGAGGAAATTGAGGGTGAGAAGTGAGGAAAGAGAGACAGCAGGAGAGCAGTTCTTTAAAACATAACCACTGAAACAGATACTTAATGATGCACAAGAGACATGGCTGGGTGCCTCCCCGACATCCCCTCTAGCTTTTCCTTTTGTCTGAGCCCCGTTTCTTCAGAGGTTTACCTATCACCGTTATTGTCTTCACTCTATCACAGTTTATTCCTTGAGCTATGAACAAATAGGTAGACCCCAGGAACAACAGATCAGAACCTTGTCCTACCTTACACCACCCCCAACACCTCTGACATGTCCACGCCCATTGTTATACTAGGAAAGGCCAATACAGTGTGAGGGAGATTTTAGGAAAGGATTTTTTTTCCAACCAAAATGATAGAGATATAATGGCCCTTTTTGCTAATGACATAATACATGAATAGGGTGCCTGAGATTACAATGTATACCTTAAGGACATAAAAGAGACAGACCTGGCTCAGGATGAAATCAGGGGGCAGATGACAGAATCTCAAAAAAACTCATTGCTGATGAGTCAGAGTCCGTTCACAGCTGATCTTCCACTGGGTTTCTGAGGCTATAAATCAAATGTGAGGAGGTTGTCCATCTTTCTCCCAAGAAGCCTCTGGTGGATTCAGATAACTAGACAGGTGGTATTTGGCATAGCAGTGAAACTACTTATGCGCTAGGCCACCAGTGTTCCCTAGGTGACAGAACAGAAAGACAGAAGGCACCTGGGCCACTGTTATTATTGTGTCTTTATTAATACTGCCTTTGAATCTTCTCTGACTTCTTGTGATGTGAAATACATTTCACTCAGGAGCTCTGGTGGCCTAGTCTGTAGGGAAATGTACTACTATCTCAACGATGCCACTGTTCTGTAGTCAGTGACTCCAAGGGAGAAAGATGCAGAATCTCCCCCCGTGAGATCTGCAGTCCTCCAAACCCACTGAAAGTCCAGCTAGGAGCAGCCTCCACCTCCATGGCGATGAGTGAGTGAATGAGTGATTGCTTCAGACAGTTTGAATCGAGACTTTTTGGGAAAAAAAATAATAAAATTTTTTATTTTATACTGCTTTACTTACAAAGTTCATATACATTGTTTTTCACACCAGATCTCTCCCATATCTTTTACCCATCCCACCTTCTACCCATCAAATTGTGTGACCGTATGATCATAGCCCCCACCCCTCTGCTCCCACCCTTTTTGTCTTGGATAACACAATTTACTAGTTATCTATTTCTGCAACAATTGTCTTATACAGTATTTGTCCACATGGGACTGAGTTAGTTCACTTAGCATAATCTGGACTTCTTTTAGCAACTAAAGCATCTTACTGAGTGATGGATGGAAGTATAAATAAATAGCAAAGCAGTATAGAAACATGAACTTAGAACCATAAATGTCAGATCTTTGAATCTTTCATCTTGGTCAGCACTGGCCCCAAAGATAGACATCAATAAGGGGTTTATGAAAGAATTCCCTATAACTCGCTCATGCCATGAGATAGTGCTAAGAGTCCGGATGGAGGGACTGAGTTATCATTTTCAGGTTCAACAGGTCGATGTCAAGCAAAACCCACCTTATCCAGTGAGCTTAAGACCTACAAGATTTCAAGAGTCTGTGAAAGAATTCAAGACATAAAAAGAAATAACCAATAAGCAAATACATGAGCTAGATCGAAAATATAAAACAGAAACTTGTTACGGAGGAACCTGTCCTTCTTTGACCTAATGTTTCATATTGAGAAACACCAGATAAAAATTCTCATGCCCCTCTGTTCACCCTTTGTGCTTCCTCCATACAAGAAAAAGGAGACATTTCTTCCCTATCTGACTGGTGAATCTGAGAGAAAAACTGAATATGTACCACATATTTTCCTTTTCCTTCAAGACTGCCCACCAGAGAAGGTCCATTTCTGGGATACTGTAGGCTAATGTGAGATATCTGTTCATTAAGGATGGCTGTGAAAATTTATTGCAAATGTTTATCGTAGAAAGCACTCTAACGCCACATATGTTTAAACTATATTCTTCAACCTTTGCCAGCCACTCTCACTAATTACTTTTGAGTCAGAATTTACTCATAATCAACTCTCTGGTGAGTTTGCAGAGGCTGTAAATCACATAGGAGGAGACTTACTTTTTCTTCCATGGAGGATGCAAACTTCAAGATTTGGGGTTGGCAGCGTCACTCCTTTCCCACTGTTGTTTTTAGATGCCATTGAGTTGAGTATGACCCCTGGCTCCCCTATGAATAACTAATCTGAATGCTGCCCTATCTCATGGCATCCTCACAATCTCTGACACACTCAAGCCCATTGCCACAGTCACTGTGTCAACCCACCTGCTTGAGAGTCTTTCTTATCCACTTGTTGTTATGTTCCTTTGAGTTGCTTGTGACTCATAGTGTACATACATACACTATGTACAACAGCCCTATACCCTGCTCTACTCTGTGCCAATCTTATCATCTCTGACACACATACCTACCTTCATTACCCCAGTCACTGAATCAATGCATCTCATCGAGGTCTTATTCTCCTGCACTGTCCCTCCACACTCTCCAAGGACTAGTTCCTCCTTGCAACATGTCCAAAGTATATCAGACAAAACATCAGAATCCTTGCCTCCAAGGAGCAGCCCGGTTTTACCCTCTCCAGGACAAACCTGTTTGTTTTCTTAGCAGTCCATGATATATTCAACACTCTTCTCCAACACCATGGGTCAAAGGCATCAATTCTCTATCATCCCTACTCACTGTCCAGCTCTCTGACACACAGCACACAATTGCAAAGACTATGGCCTGGATCAGGTACAGCTTAGTGTCCAGACTGATATAGTTACTCTTCAGTACCCTTACCTACTAGGCTACCATAAAAGTCATAACTTTGGAGATTAATCAGACTGGCTTTGACAAGCACTGTGGCAAATGGACAATTAAAACAGACTTTCAAGGGGGGAAAAAAGAAGAATGAACTGGGGAGGAGGGTAGAGAAAATAGTGCAACAATGAATGAATGAAAACCCAAAATCTCTGTAAATGTTCATTAAAATTAATCAAATTTAATAAATAAAAATGTCATACTTTGATCTCCATCTATCTCAATATATTTTTAATGTATTTCTGAATACATTTCCTATTGACTTCTGTATTTAGGAAGGGAAGAGAAAGGCATTATTCTCTGGATGGCTAATTCTTAACCTAAACCACAAAATCAAAATTAATGAATATTTGATTGAACACAAAACCTTACATTATGTTTACTGGTCTACTGCCCGACCTGGTCTGTTGTCCTGTTCTGCAAGATATAAAGTGAGGAGGACACTTTTAAAATATGCTTAGTACAATTAGGAGTACCCAATCAAGAGCATGACAGGGCCTGGGTCCTCTGATAGTCTTGAAAGAAATCAAATTCAAGACTAAGTTTTGATAACAGCTTGGACCTAGGACAGTAGCTCTGTAAAGAGAAAGGATGGTTTGAACAGGTGGTTCAGGTAGACTAAGAAGACCTCGAAGTGATACTGCAGACTGAGCTGTTTGCCTCTGGAAACATTTTGGGCTTTAGCCACGTGGTACTGAGTCAGCCTAGTCTTAAGGCACAGAAAAAAGTATTCGTGTTAGTTGTAGTTGTAATAGCATCGTCCCGTTGCTAATTATCATTGAATCACCATCAACTCATGGTGACCCCACACACATTTCCTGGTCTTATGTCATCTTTATCATTGTTGTTATGTTGTTTTGTTTTGGCTATAATAGTACCTTCCAACCTAGAACTCATTTTCCAGCACTGCTGTTGTTGTGTGCTTTCAAGTCAAAACCAACTCATAGCTGATCCTCCAGTGAGTTTTCAAAGGTAGCAAATCATAGATGAGGAGATTGCCCATCCTTCTCCCTGGGAGAAGCTAGTGGATTTGGACGGCAAGCCTTTGGGATTGCAGCGCAACTTCTTACCTCAGTCTAGAAGCTTCATAGAAACCTGTTCACCACGGGTGGCCCTGCTGATATTTGAAATACAGGTGGCCTAATTTCTAGCAATTTAGCAACACAGAGATACTACAGTATGACAAACTGATAAATCCTAGAGTATTAGTATTCTCATCCAATTCCTAAATAACATGCCTCCGGAAACTCTATGAACTTTGATAAATGTCGATAGTTGTAGAGGGGCTTCAGGCCTTTTGTTCATAGGGTTGCTATAAGTCGTGTAGACTTGTAGGCAATCAACAACAACAACAAAATAGAATATTCTTTACAGTATTTTACTTCCTCCCATCCTCATTATATCCCTATGAATTAAGTCTTACATTAGCTTTGCTTTGCATTTAAGGAAATTGAAGTTTAGAAAGATTAGGTAGTTTATTCATGATTAAACAGTTGGCAAGCACCAAAATTTATTTTAGCCTCCTATTTTTAACTTATTATAACAATAAAATAGTTCATGACTGTCTACTTGTGATCCTACACCTGATAAATTTCCTGAGGATATGATTCTGTGGAAGCAGAAATTTTATGCACAAAAATGTCCATGACAGTTTTTTGTATAATTAAAAACATAGAGTAATTTAAATGTACACCCGCATGAAAATAGTTTAGTTAATTATGCTATAGTCAATCGTGAAATGTTATGCATCATTTAAAAATAAAAATTCCAAAACTTAATTGAAAAGTGAGTAATGGATCATGCAATATTAAGGGAATAAAACGAAAAAAAATTAATTGGTATGGACACCATGATAGTAATAGTGTACAAATGTCTTCCCACATGTGATCAGAAACATAAAAAAAAGTATAAAAACAAGATCATAGTATCTCATTGTAGTTTAGGTTTGCATCTCTCTTATTGCCAGTGATTTTGAGCATTTTTTTCTTGTGTCTGTTTGCCATCCAAATGTCTTCTTCTACCTGAGGTGTTTCTATATCTTTTGACCATTTTGTAATCGGTTGATTGCAATCGGGATTGTAAAATGGTACATCCAATCTAGAAGACAGTTTGGCCTGTTCTCAAAAAGCTGAACATAGAAATTCCATATGACCCAATTAAACCACTCCTTGGAATATACCCCAAGGAAAACAGAACTGAGATGCAAACGGAGATTTGTACACCAATGTTCATAGCCACAATAGCAAGTACATGGACACAGTTCAAATGTTCATCAACAAATGACTACATTGAGAAACTGTGGTACATTCACAGGATGGAATTCAACACTCAGGGGCAACAATTTTGAAAAACACTATGTAACATGGGAGAGGCTGGAGAGCATTATGCTGAGTGAATTACAGTGAGTGAACTTTCTCAGGTACATAATAACAAGTATTGTATAAGACCATTATTGTAAAAACAGAAGGATAACCAGTGAGATGTAATGTGTATGGATATACAAAGAAAGAAGGGGAGAAAGCAGTGTGTGTGTGTGTGTGTGTGTGTGTGTGGGGAAAGTGGGGAGGAGGAAAATCACGAGGTCAAAGAGATTGGTGGGTGGAGGGAGGGAAGGAGGAAGTGAGGAAAAATGTATGTGAATGAAACACAATAAAAAAACCAACAGCAAACAAACAAACAAACCCCAGAAGATACATGAATTCTTTAAGAACAAATGGAGTCTAGGTGATTTTGTTTCTTTTTAGCAAAATTATTTCCGATATGGGGAGATACTGTCTTGCTAATAAAGGCAAACTGATCTGCCCAATGCATGACGGGCAGAAGCACAGTGTCTGTGCACCACCTGGTTTGTTGGCGGGGAAAGGGGCCCTTACCTACTTTATTAACAGGAGCTATAGTCCCTACTATGGCTCAATCTCCATCCAATCTACAGATCTTTGGAAGAAGGCTGTAAACTGGTAAATCTCCCTTTCTGTCTCAATTCCAGGTTTCGGTTGAATTTGAAACAGACCTCGAAGTCATGAGCAGAGTTTCTTATGAGCATCTATCCCATCAGGCTGGTTAATGACTCCAAACAGCTCTAATCCTGAAACTCCTTGTAGCAAATGGGTTTCCCCCTAACTTGCTCAAAATGCTGCTGACATCACCAAACCGTGGGTGGACAAGTGTGTGGGGCATGAGAGGGGAAGAGGGAAGCACTTAAGAACGGCAAACTTTCTTTCTTTCTTTTTTTTTAAAGAGGAAATGAGATGCAATGAGTAAAGAGGAAGAGAGACAATGCTGCAGTGTACAGTGGTAAGAAACTTTCTCAGATTGTGAGGACAAAAAAAAAAGAGTTCAATTAGCCTTTTCTCAAAAGATTGAGCCTTCAGAGGACCTTAGTGCAGTGGCAAGAAAAACAACGTTGGCAAAAAACCGTGCTCCATTACTGGTTTTACCGCTTGCAGGCTGTGTAACTGTGGACAAGTTACCTAAATCCTCTGACCCTCGGTCTCTATAAACAACTATATCTGCAGCGCAGAATGAAACAAGGTAGCTTGAGAATACGGTTCACCCAATGTCTGCCCAAAGAGAGCATCACTAATATAAGCGACAATAAATTCTATTTCCCACCCCTTGGAGATAGGGTCTTGTAACTGGCCCACGGTGTAAACTTAATCCCAGGCTCCACACTCTACATAGCAAAGCATTTCCTGTGTCCTACAAGCTCACCTCATAGGTTAAGTTACGGTCATTTCATCTTCCTCTCCAGCAAGAGATAAGAAAGAGAAGCCCACCTCTGCTTTCCTGAGAGAAGGAGGGGTTGGAGGTGTGGATGACCTGAGGGCTGCACCCCAATGCTACCACCATTCTGCTCTGAGGGTGAGTTTCTAGACTGTGTGAAATGAGAATGGAAACACACACAATAGGCTTGAATTAGCCTGCTAAGGGGCTGAGACACTGTGGGTGGGGAAAGAGAAAGGGACAAACCCAAGCCAAGAAAGTGGCTGACAGGCAGCAAAACGGAAGATGAGGAGAGAGAGAGAATGAGAAAGGAAGTCTCATTTGAGTGTGACGTTAATGATCTTGGTTGATAACGTCCACAGTGGGCACAGACATGGATCTCTCACTGTCTTCCAAATTTCTTGGCACAGATCAGTGAGCCTGTCCAGGGCTGCATTGCTGGAATACCTTATTTGGTATTCATTCCATCAATTCCTGGTGTGTGCCTTGCTTTTCCCCAAAGCCCTGAGCCCAGATTGGACAACTCCCTTCACAGCATTGGTTCCTCTTCTTCCTCCTCCTCCTCCTCCTCCTCTTCTTCTTCTATACTGATTTATTTATAAAGGTTGAATAGCATTGGTTCTTGATCTTATACTACTTTCTGAAATGACTGAGCATCAATGAGTTCCTTTTGGTACAGTGATTGTGAATTCTTTCCATCTTGTTTTAAAAGTCTTTCTTGTGTCATCTATATTTTCCCCATGTTGTTGTTATGTGTCAAGGAGTCAACTACCACTTGTAGTGACCATATAAACAATGACTCTGGCCCTTACTCTGTCCTGAGGCAACCTCCCCATCTCTGACACGCTTGACCCCATTGCCACAGTCACTGTGTTAATTCATCTTATCCAGAATCTTCCTTTGCTGTGTTGACTATCTGCCCTTCCAAGTATAAGATTATTTTCCAATACAATCTTTCAAACTTCAAGTCTTAATCTTTTTTTCACTTCTCCCGTCTTGAGATATGGCACTGAACAGACATTAAAAAAAAAAAAAAAGAAATAACAAGTATGTTCTTCCTTTTGACTTCCTAACTCCACATCTTTGTACATTTAATTATAATATTTTGCTTTATCTTCTTGGGTGGCTCTTTAAAATTCTCTGTTCAATTCTCTTACTTCATTTCTTTCTTTCTAGGTTCTCTGATCTAGAGCAGATTTCAGAGTCTCTTCTGGCATCTATTTTGGTCTTCTCTTTATTTTCCATCTAGTCAATGACCTTTTTCTTCATGTTTATGTCTTTCATGTCATCCCACACCTCCTTCACTGGTCTTCAGTAATCAGTGTTCAATGTATCAAATCCATTCTTCAGATGGTCTCTAAATTTAGGTGGGATATATTCAAGTTTGTATTTTTACTTTCATGTGCTTGTTTTAATTTTCTTTAACTTCTATTTGAACTTGCATATGAACAATTGATGGTCTGTTCTATAGTCATTCCTTGGCTTGTTCTGACTGATGATATTTTAGGTTCCCTTCCATTTTTTTTTTCATAAATGCAGTCTATTTTATTTTTCTGCATTCACTTGGAGAAGGTTCAGAGAATACCAATATCAAAGGATGTTAACATGAGGATATTCTTGCACAAAGATTTTTCATGGATAAATGTGTTTGAGAAATGCTACAGAAAATGAAGTCTAATAGATTTCTTTATGGCAGAGCTTTTCTTTCTCGCTTTTAAAAACAAAAAATCTTATGAACTAGTGTCTTAATGGTAAGGAATGTGATTGCCAACTAAAATGTATACGGTCCAAATCCACCAACTACTCCAATAAGACGAAGATGGGAAATTTCCTCCTGTGTGATTTGCTGCCTCTGAAAACCCACTGGAAGGTCAGCTGTGGGTTAGTTCTGACTTGATGGTACACAGCAACAATGGTATTAGGTACCATGCTAGACAGTATAGATTGGTAAGAAATTGTTCTTGTGGTCTGTCTTCCAATTTGTAATCCAGTGCTAATACACACTGCACATTTCCATGAGGAGGCCGTAGCATGCTGCTTGCCACAGAATTATTTGACTACAGATACCTTTGAGAAGTATCTCAAAAAGTTAGTGAAAGTCCTAATTTTCGCTTTCTCAAACGTGTAAAATATTAATATTTACCAAATAAATAGGATGCAATTTTCAATATACATTTACAAATCCCAAAGAGAGCAGCAATTTCTCTTTATGTTAATGTATATCCACCAGCCTCTATGTAGAAGAATGATGGACACAATCTTCACCTTGGTGATTTATTGCCTCTGAAAATCCCACTGAAGGGTCAGTGCTCAGTCAGTTCTGACTTGACAGTGCGTGACACATAGACAGAAAATGAACGTAAAGGATATGGAGTGAGATTATTGGTCATTTTTTCAATAAATGGAGTTTTAGTGGAAGGTACACACAACACAAAAGGGTGAGGGAAATAACTTATAAATATTTTGTTATAGAATATTTCTACAATTATTACAGGATAAAGCTTGAAAACCAAACTAACAACAACCAAAGACTGTATCATGCAGAAGAAATCTGACAGAGAAGGAAACCACACATATTTTCCATTAAATGGCTACAGAAAGGTGGTTAAGACCGCATCCTATCAAAGGTTTAGAGCTTTGGAAACCTGAAAAGCAAGGCCATCTCCCTGAGTTCCAGTCCCACAGGTCTCTACATAAACAGGTGCAGACGATAGTATAATGGATCCCCATATACCTCTCACCTAATTTCAACCATTATCAATTCACAGATCATTTGTCTGTCTGCACTGCACCCTCCTTTCCTCTGGACTATTTTGAAACAAATCTCAGCTACCCTATCTTTTTATCTGTCAAGTTTTCATTAAGTGTCTCCAAAAGATAAGGGCTTTTAAAAAACCATAACTACAACTCTGATTATATGGAAAATCCTGCAAATCATGGTTCTGATGATGTGGAACTGTTATATGTATATCACTAATATTTGCAATACTTTTGAAGTAAATAGTTACAAAACATTAATTTGCAGAAAACATAACATGTGTTCAGTTGTGTGTGCGCACACACACATACGCGTGCATGTACATACCTCACTGAGGCAACTCTGATATCAGGGTGCACACCCTGACCCTGAGGGCAGTCTCCACCACATACTGGGTGTACCCATTCAGCCTACTATAGAACTGGAAAGGAAGTTCCACCCACCATAGCCCAGTCGTCAGAGATGGAGGCAAAAAAGAATTTAACACCGTCCTCCATCCTCTCCACAGGACAAACGTGATGAGTGACTCCCTCAGACAGCCACTGAAAGGTGATGCCAGAGATGCTAACACAACCAGGAGATAGGAGGAAGGGCTATCATGCGCTAGCATTCAGGGAAGACCCTCCCAACCCCTCCTCTACTAACTAATTATACGTGCTACCATCTAAACAAAGTGTTACCAATCACTTTGGCCTTTGGATCAATCAGCTTAGAAGAGCAAATTTGACCCAGACATGGTGGACATAAGCAAGACCATGAAACTGAGCGCTCAGGGAAACACAGGGCTGGTGAACATGAGAAGAAAGGAGATACCTAGGATAAATCTGTCTTTCTGATTAATCTGTCTGTTATCAAACTGACATCATTACTCCTCAATAATTTGAAAGGTCCCTAATTGCAGATTTTCCCAGTGCAATGCACCTCCTTATTTCCTGACTGTTGGTACCAAGTGTGTTATTTGTGGGTCCAAGCAAGACAAAGCTATTGACATTTTCACTTTCCTGATGATACTACCTATTGGTCCAGTGGTAAGAATCTTTGTTTTCTTGACATTGAGATGCAGTCCATATTGAAGGCTGCATTCTTTGATTTTCTACAACAGGCACTTCAAGTCCTCCTCACATTCAGCAAACAAGGTTGTATCATCTGCAAATACAGGTTATTGATGAGTCTTCCTCCAATCCTGATGCCACACTCTTCTTCATAGAGTCCAGCTTCTCAGATAATTTGCTCAGCATAAAGATTGAATAGATATGGAGAGAAGATGCAATCCTGACACACTCCCTTCTCAATTTTAAACCATGCAGTGTTCCCCTGCTCTGTTTGCACAACAGCCTTCTGGTGCAGGTATAGGTTCTGCATGAACACAATTAAGTGCTCACAAAGTTTGGGCATGTTGCTAGGAAGAGCTATTCCTCGGAGAAGGCCATGATATTGGGAAGGGTGAAGAGTTGGCGAAGGAAAGGAAGACCCTCAACCAGGCAGATTGACACAGTGACTGCTGCAATGGGCTCTTGTGTGTCTGGAAGGGTGGCGATGGCACAGGATAGAGCAGGGTTTAGATCTTTTTTTTTTTTTTTTAAATTTTTTTTTTTT
>NW_006399779.1:13733648-13744048 GCF_000299155.1 Elephantulus edwardii
TATTTTTTTTATTTTGTGTGCGTGTACCGTCAAATCAGATCTGACTGGTACAGGAGGATATTGCGCCTCCTTCTCCGGCAGAGCATCTGGTGGATTCGAACCGTGTTCCTCTGGGAGTGCAGTGCAGCTTCTTGCCACTAGGCCACCAGAGCTCCCCAGGGTTTAGATCTTTTGTTCACATGGTCGCTATGAGTCATACTTGACTTGAAGGCACCTAACAATAACAACAGCAACAACAACAATCTTTAGCCGTAGTCTTAGTACCAAAGCCTGATCTTCTCAGAAGCCAATATTCTTGTCTTTCCCAGTTTAGATGGAGTTATCCCACTGACTGCTGTGGTTGTCTAAGAAACCTTGGCTTTTGTCTGTGGATAGAAAACTCTCTTTATTCTAATCTAGAATTGTGGGAACAAGTGGACATCAAGACAAGGTGTCATGGACCTTTATCAAAACAATTAATAGTGACATTTCCATTGTCTCATCTCATAGCAAGAAACAGTTCTTTACTCAGGGGTCAGTGTCTTCCCCTCACATAATTGTATTCAGATTCTATCTGAGTTGTTGTTGTTGTTTTATGTACCTGTGACTCATAGTGACCCTATGTACAACATCTCTGAACCATGTCCTATCCTAATCCAGTCTCACTGACTCTGACACACTTAATCTCATTGCCCCAGTTATCGTGTCAATCCATCTCATCTGGATTTTTCCTCTCCTACTTTGTCCCTCCATCCTTGCAAGCATGATCCTTCTCGAAGGACTGGTGCTTCATGGCCACATGCCTAAAGTAGGGGGAATGCAGTTTCAAAATCCTTGCCTCCAAGGAGAAACTTGGTTTCACCCTCTCAAGGCTAGACCAATTTGTTCTCGTGGTTATGCATGGTGTGTGTTTAATACTTTTCTCCAGAACTACAGCTCAAAGACATCAATTCTTCTTCTGTCATCCTTAGTCATTGTCCAGCTCTCTGATGCACAGCGCTTCATTACAAAGAGCATGGCCTGGATGAGGAACAATTTACTCTCTAGTCGTCATTGCTCTTCAGCACTCTGAAAGAGGTTCCTGAGAGCAGACTTTCCCAATGCAATTCATCTTTTGATTTCCTGATTGCTGGTGCCAAGAGTGATGATTGTGGAGCTGAGGAAGCTGAAATTTTTAACAACCTCAATCTCTTCTCTATCCATCATGGTGCTGTCAATGGGCCCATTGGTGAGAATCTTTGTCTTCTTGATGTTGAGCTTCAAACCATATTTATGACTATAGTCCTTGACCTTCTGTAGCAAATGCTTCAGATCCTCCTGTCTTGGCAAGCAAGGTTGTACCTATGCTGAGTACTAATTAATAATGTTTCCAAGTTGCAGAGGGATAATAGGGATGGTAGACTATGCAGGTTATAATAAATGATGGATAATAATACAAAGAATGGAAATTTCTAAAAGACTTAATTTTGTTTATGTAGAACCTGTACGTGGACCAAGAAGCAGTCATTCATATAGAACAAGGGTTTAAAATCAGAAAAAAATATATATATATTAGGATTGTAACCTTCTCCATACCTTTTCAATTGGTATGCTGAGCAAATAATGCAAGGAACTGGATGATATGAAGAAACTCTTTGATTGAATCAGTGACTGCAACACTGGCTGATGATAATACAGGACCAGGCGAGGTTTTCCCATGTTGCTGATAAGGTTGATATGAGTCTTAGTCAGTTTAATGGCACCTAACAACAGCATCCAGCTTCAGTTTCTAGAAGTTCCCTATCATTGTACTATCCCAGCCATTTTTAAATAATATTCAACAAATTTTATAATCACGTCATATTAATGATATTGTTCAATAATCTCCATACTCTGTTGGTTTGTCCTATTTTGGAATAAGAACAAGTAAGAATCTTTTCCAGTGACTTGGCCAGGTATTTTGCCTTCCTTTTTTTTGTTTTCTGGTTTAGTTTTTTGTTTTGTTTTGTTTTGTTTTGTTTTTTTACATTGTCTAGTGAGCATATCCAGGGCTGAATCTGTTTGTTGCAACACCTCAGTTGTTGTTGTTGTTGTTGTTTATGTGCCATCTAGTTTATGTGCCTGCAACTCATAGAAACCCTAGTACTCCATCAATTCCTGGGACCTTATATTTTACCAATGCCTTCATTGCATCTTAGACTTCTTCCTTCACTTCTATGGGTTCTTGACCATATGCTACTTCCTGAAATGATTCAGTGTCAGCTAACTCTTTTTTATTCATTGACTCTGTGTAGTCTTCCATCTTATTTTGATGTTTTCTGTATCATTCAAGATTTTGCCCATAGAGTCCTTTGAATTGAAACTTGAGGCTTCAATTTGTTCTTCAGGTCTTTCTGCTTGAGAAATGCCAACTCTGTTCCTCCTTGTTGGTTTTCTAACTCAAGCTCTTTGCACATTTCATGATTGTACTTTGCTTTGTCTCTTGTGCTGCTCTTTAAAATGATCTGTTCGTGCAACAATGAATGAATAGAAATCCAAGTTTTCTATAAACTTCTGTTAAAATATCAATTTAAAAAAAGGGGGGGAAATGTTCTGTTCCTCTTTCACTTCATTATTTCTTCCTTGTGTTTTGGATTCTTTAAAATTTAGGGAAAGTTTCAAAGTCTCTTCTGACATCCATTTTGATCTTTTCTTTCTTATATTTATAATGAATTTTGCTTTCTTCACATAGATTATGTCCTTGATATCCCTAACAACTCATCTGATATTCTTCAATTGGTGTTCAAGGCATTGAATCTCTTCTTGAGAAGTTTTTTAAATCCAGGTGAGATAGATAGACTCAAGGTAATTTTTTGGTCCTCATGGACTTGTTTCCGTTTTCTTCAGCTTCTACTTACACATGAGAAATTTATAGTCGTGTCTACAGTCAGTCTCTGGTTTTCTTTTGACTATTGATATTGAGCTTTTCCATTGACTCTTTCAACAGATGTAGTCAATGTGATCCCTGATTCTATTAGATAAGATCCATGTGTATAATAGCTGTTTATTTTGTAAATATATTTCCAATTATTAAATTATTCATTGTACAAAATTCTATCATTTTCCCCCCTCCAGTCTCATTTCTGTCACCAAGGCCGTATTTTCTAACTACAATCCTTGCTTTGAGAGATAGCGTTACTGAGGTGAGATAGATCTTGGCTGAAAGCATAAAATTAAAAAAAAACTTTTTGTTTTATTGATTATACAAAGGCTTTTGTCTGTGTAGATCATAGAAAATTATGGTTAGCTTTGAGAAGAATGGGAATCCCTGAACACTTAATTGTGCTCATGTGAAACTTATACACAGATCTCGAAGTAGTTGTATGAACAGAAAGAGGGAATATTGCACTGTTCAAAATCAAGAAAGGTGGATGTCAGAGTTGTATCCTTTCGTCATTTATAGTCTATCTAATTACAGAAGCTAGATCATATAAAGAGGAATGTGGCATCTCATCAACAACCCGTGTTACGCAGCTGAAAATGACACAACCTTGCTTGTAGAAAGATGACTTGAAGCACTTGCTGAAGAAGATAAAAAAACTACAGCCTTCAATATGAATTACATCTCAGCGTCAAGAAAAAAAATCCTTATCACTGGGCCAATAGGCAACATCATTATAGATTGAGTAAAGATTGATGTAGTAAAATATTTCCTTTTACTTAGATCCACAAACAACACCCAGAGTAAGAATAGTCAAGAAGAAAAAAGTTTGCTGTTGCATTGGGAAAATCCTCTGTCAAGAACCATTCCACACTGTAAAGAGAAAGAATGTCAGTTTAAACACTAAAGGGAACCTGATGCAAACTATGATATTTTAAATTTCTTCCCATGGACTGCTAAGAGAACAAACAGGTTCACCCTGGAGAGGGTGAAACTAGGCTGCTCCTTGGAGGCAAGGATTCTGAAGCTTCGTCTGACGTACTTTGGACATGTTGCAACACGGGACAGGGACATCATGCTTGAGAGGGTGGAGGGACAGCGCAGGAGAGGAAGATCCTCAATGAGATGGATTGATTCAGTGACTGGGGTAATGGGGGTGGGTGTGTCAGAGACAATGAGATTGGCATCAGATAGAGCAGTGTTTAGGGCTGTGATACATAGGGTCACTATGAGTCATAGGCAACTTGCAGAACATAATAACAACAACAACAACAATGCATATAAAAGTTGAACAGTGACTGAGGAAGGCAGAAGCAGATTCAATGCCTTTGAATTGTTGTGCTGAGCGTGAACCTGATATCTCGTGACCTGCCAAAAGAATGAACAAGTCTTGCTTGGAGGAAGTACACTCCGGGTGCTCCTTAGAAGCAAGGATGGTGAAACTTTATTTCGTATGCTATGAGTATATTGTCAAGAGTGACCGCCCTTGGCAAAAAGGAAGGTATCGTGCTGACAAAGGTGAAGCGTCAGAGGAAGAGAGGAAGACCCTCAATGAGATGGATTGACACAGCGACCGTAACAGTGGGCTGGAACGTATTGGAGACTGAGGATGGTACAAGACAGAGCAAGGTACACATCTGTGGTTCATCTGGTCACTCTGAGTTGTAGCTGACTAGATGGCACAGAAGAGCAACACGGAACAAAAATTCAAACAAAAATTAAGGAAAGAAAATCCATCTGAAAAGTATGATCAGAGATAGGTCAGTGCATTATCAATCAAGAGATTAAAATGCTAAGAAAGTGTAATTACATTTTTCATGTTGATCTATCCCAAGCACTATTAAGTTAAATGACTGTGCTATCATATTATATATTTAATTTTCATAACGAGCATGACTTGGGAAATTCTCCTTGCCAGAAGGAGCATGGTGGTGTGAGCGCAGGAATCGTGGCAAGCTTTTGGAGCTGACTGCTTTTCTAGACATGTGTTTGTTACGTGCAGGTTTGCTCTGTCCCTGGGAACGAGGCTAGCCAGCCTGGGCCTAGGGTTTGAACCAGGAGGCGACTAAATCAAGCCTGGAAGCAGGAGCGGCATCCACTTCCGAAATGGCTTGCCTCCGGAAACTCTATGTACGAACAGTGCTCAGGCTGTTCGTTCATAGGGTCGCTATGAGTCATCTACGACTCGACAGCACCAACCAACAACAATGAGCATGATGTTATAAATGAGAATTTAAGTTCAAAGAGTACATTTCCTGGAGTACATACAATGAAATAATGCCCTTTAAGCTATTTCTTGAATTTTGTCTCTCAGTTTTGCAAGTTTAAGCCAAATGTCACCTTCTGTAACCACCTTGTTTGTGACCTCTGTACTTCCTTATTTATTGACTGTTGTATCTTAATACTGAGGGGAACTCTTGGTACACAGAAGGGCTTGATAAAAATGTCTTGAACTAATGAAAGTAGCTTCATTAGTCAATGCTGCTCAATCTCTGAGAAGGTCGGACCTGTTCATCCTTGACCTTTCTCTCTTCTTTGTCGTGTAGTTTAGACAGGAAAACACATTGCCATTGAATCAATTCTAACGCTAAAGGACAGAGCTAGAGTGTTTCTCCTGGTTTCTGAATCTGTGAATCTTTGCAGAAGTAAGTTACCACCTCACTGTGCTGTGAAGCAATGGGTAGGTCTGAGTCATCGACCTTTCAGCTAGCAGCCAGGGGTTTAGCTGCTGCATTACTCGGATTCCTAATATGTACAGTAGGTGTCCAATAAATTCCTGTTTGATGATTCAAAGAGGACTTATTTGATTTCATAGTGCCTGCTTTGGGCCCTCTTTTTAACCTTTCATAGGCTCTCTCAAGATATCTCTCTCTTTTTCTCCCATTTCCTTCCCTCTGCACATCCTCTCCCATTTCAGTTCAGTTCAACAGGTCTTTTTCTCACTCCTGGAGTTTCTTCTGAAGCAGCAGTAAGTAGTCCCCAGTGACTGAGGCGCAATACCAAGTAATCAAGTGGGTGTTTGGTCTGGCTTCACTTCCATGTTCCATACCTTTTCCTTCTACTACACACATTGTTGCCAAGCCCAATCAGGGACTTGGCTGGAACATCATGCCTGCACATTGGATCCCAGAAGTTTTACCCTTTGGGTGTTTTGAAAACAAGCAGCTGTTACCATCTGCCAGCTGAAAGGGTTTTTCCTTTGAAACACACCGTGGGGCATGTTCAGGCAGAAAGGACCCGCGGAAGAAGGAAGGCTTGAGAAGGCTGAATTTCTAAGACCTGCAATTCCTTTGGATTCCCATACATCTGTTGGCAGTTCATCTTGACGTGGTTCTCATCTGATTGAAGGGGACAGACAGCCACTCTTTAGGTATCATGGGAAGATGTGAGAGGAGACACTGCAAGTGAGGCTGCTGTTGTTAGGTGCCTTTGATTTGACGATGACTCAGTGACCTATGAACAAATCTGAACCTTGCCCTATCCTTCACCATCATCTTGATCTCTGTCACACCCAAGCCCATTGTTGTAGTCATCATATCAGCCCATCTCATTGAAAGTGTTCCTCTCCCTTGCTGATCCTCCGCTTTCCCAGCATGATGTCTTTTCCAAGGATTCACTCTTCCTGACAACGTGCCCCAAGTATGTGAGCCAAAGTGTCACTGACCTTGCCTTTAAGAACTTTGGTTCTTCTTGCCACAAGACAGATTGGTTTGTTCTTTTTGCAGTACATTGTACATTCAATAGTTTTCATCAATATCAGAATTCAAAGAGATCAGGTCTTCTTCAGTTGTCATTATTCAAATGAACCTTATTCATTGTTCACCTTTCAGAGGCATAGAAAGCAACTAGAAAGAGCATGGTTTATATCACGTACGTCTTGGTCATAAAATGGTCATCCATGCTCCTCATCATTTTCAAGAAGTCCTTGACAACACATTCCTCTAAGACTTTGAGTTGTCTTTTTATTTCTTGTCTTTTGCTACCGTGGGTATCAATTGTGGATCTAAACGAAAGTAAATCATTCGAGTGAGGCTAGAAAAGTAAAAAAGACATAAAACTTGGAATCAGAAGATCTGACATTTATAGCCCGAGTTTAATACTCAATACCGGGTGCATCACCCCTCCTTGAGCCTCAGTTTAATATTTTCTAGATAGAACAATACCATCTTATATTCATCATGTTATTTTGACTGCAAGAAACAGAAGGCAATTTCAGCTACTGTACACAAGATAAAAGGGATTTACTGTAAGGATGCCAAGGAACCTAAAAGACACAAATGGCAAGAGTATAGTCAAGTGTCAGAAATTAATTAGAACAAGGAATCTGAAAACACAAGGAAGTAAGAACCATTTCCTGTTCTATGTGTGCTTTTATCTCATCCTTTCTCCTTTTTCTCCATGTACACAGAGTTACAGGTACATCACACAGATTCTGTGTTTATAGCAGCAATGCTGCAAATCTAAATTTCTAGAACAAGGCCATGATTGACCTGGCTTGCATTAGGTATCTTCCCTTGGGTCTAATTAGTCATGGCCATACAAGGTAAGAGTCACATAATACAAATACAGCCACTCCCTGAGGATCTAGATGCTGGAAGGATTTGCAACTAATATGCCGGACCAGTAATCTAAAAGACAAATTGGAATAGTAACAGTCAGGTTCTATAACCAAAGAATAGCATTCACTATGTAGGACATACTCCTATCTCACGTACAAGTTAAGGTATAATTCTATACAAACATGAAATGCTCAAGACATGAATACTTGCAGTTACATCTGCTTTATTCTTGGAGAGTTTGTTTATTTGTTTGGTTTTTAGTGAATGACTGGGGTAATGGGGGTAAGTGTGTCAGAGACAGTGAGACCGGCTCAGGATAAAGCAGAGTTCAGATTTATTGTACATAGGATCACTATGAGTTACAGGCAAATTGATGGCACATAACAACAATAACAATAAACCTTTATTTTATATCTTCTATCATGCATGGAAAGGCTGAGGGTTGATGAAAGAGAAGATCTTTAATCAGTGGATTGACACAGGGACTGTAGCAATGGGCTCAAGTATGTCAGAGATTATGAGGATGACACAATATAGGACAAGGTTCTGATCTGTTGTTTATACGGTCACTGTTAGTCATATTTGACTTTGCAGCACTTAACAACCACCACCACCACCTTAGCAACCTCTTCTCCATCTGTACAATTCTAGCAGAAAATGAAAAACTCATTGCTGTCAAATTGAAATCAACTCTGTTTTTAGAGGCTGTGCAATTGCACAGGAGGAAGTTGCCTATCTATTTCCCTCCATGATAAGTTCAAACCCCCAGAGAGGCCCTGCTTGTAGGTCAGAAATGCAACTCACTATGGACTCTGTCACCAGAATGTCCTCAATTCTAAATAAAAAACAAAAATCACCAAACCTTCTGAAGATGATTTCCTTTCTTAATGGAAACTGTCTGGAATAAAGCCTGGTGAAAGCCCATTATTAGGACTCCATTGATTGCTAATCACAAATCAAGAAGGGATCCTAATTTCTGAGATTGTTGACAGCTTCAGTTTGCTTGGCCCCACAGTCAACACTCTTGGCATCAGCAGCCAGGAAATTAAAAGACATATTGCAATGGGAAAGTTTGTTGTTAGGGACCTCTCCAGTGGTGTCAGTCTGGAGACTAAAGTGGGCCTGACACAGGCCATGGTCTTTGCAACCACTTGCTATGCATCAGAGAACTAGACAATGACTAGGGAGGATGGGAGGAGAATTTATGTCTTTGAGCTGTGGTGCTGAAGAAGAGTATTGAACATACTATAGACTGCTAAGAAAATGATCAGGTTCATCCAGGAGAGGGTTAAACCAGGCTGCTCCTTGTAGGCAAGGATTCTGAAGCTTCATTTGACATACTTTGAACATGTTGCAAGGAAGGACTAGTCCTTGGAGAAGGACGTCATGCTTGGGAGGGTGGAGGGACAGTGCAGGAGAAGAAGACCTTCTATGAAGTGGATTGATTCAGTGACCGGGGGAATGGGGGTAGGTGTGTCGGAGACAGTGAGATTGACACAGGACAGAGCAGAGTTTAGGGTTGTTGTACACAGGATCACTATGAGTCGCAGGTGACTCAACAGCACATAACAACAACAACAACATTATTTGCTAAGTAAAATGAAAATAGAATCTTGGACAGGTCATTTGACCTCTACAAGCCTCAACTTTCTTTTCTGTAATGTAGGAATTGTTTATAGGACTGTTGTGACACATGACACACAGAGGTTGTCAGCTGCAATGCTGGTGTTGGTGATAGTGATTATGGTGGTGTTGGTAATGAAGCTGATGGTAGCCGTGGTGGTTGTGGTAGTGTTGATGGTGTAGGTGATGCCTGTGGTGGAAATGGTGGTTGAGATAGTGATGATGATGATGATGATGATAGTGATAGCAGTGATGATGATAGTGATAGTGACAGTGACGGGGGCCACTGGTGATGATGATTAATTACGACAGACTCAATAATGCTTAGTAGTACTTATATCTTCTTGTTGTTATGCACCATTGACTTATGGTGACTTTATGAACAATGGCTCTGAACCTTGCCCTATACTGAGCCAACCTTACCATCTTGGACATTGGCGCCCATTGCCATAGTCACTGTGTCAACCCATCTCATCCAGGTTCTTCCCCTCCTGTGCTGACCCCCTACCCTTCGAAGCATGATATCCATTCTTCAAGAACTGGTCCCTCCTGGCAACATGCTCAAAGTATGTGACACGATATACTACAAAATATATTGTATAGATTTACAATCCTTACCTCCAACGAGCAACTTGAAACCACCATGTCCAGGGTAAGCCTGTTCATTTTATTCACAGCCCATAGTATGTTCAATACTCTTCTCCAGCACTTACTAAGCATACAATAAATAAATGAAGAAAAAAATTCCCAGACAACTTCTTATTATTAGTCAAAATCTGCATACAAATAACATAGAACCATGGTTATAACCAACACAACTCATGCTTCAATATTCATTAAAATATATCCCATAAGGTATGTAAGTAGACATCCAGCTAGCAACCTTATACACTAAAGTGGAGATATTACATGTGTGTACCGTTGAGTCAGAATTGACCCATGGCTGACCCTCGAGTAATTTTTCAGAGGCAGTTGATCACACGAGAGGAAATTATCCATCCTTCTTCTGGAGAGCAGCTGGTGGATTTGAACTGTGTGCCTTCGGGATTGCAGCACAGCTTCTTACCACTACCACCAGAGCTCAAGTGAAGATAAGATGGGGGGAAAAAAAGAATTTTAACTACCTTATGTACTAAAAACCACACAATTCCATTCTTTTTAAGCAATAGTGCATACAACATAGACTCTTACTATGAACACTTCTCTTCTTTGGAAATTATTAATTGGCTAAATAAAATCTAACACAAACCTACCTAAACTGACACAAACTGAAACTGAACATCTGAACAGACCCATTACAAAAGAAGAAATTGAAAAGGCAATACAACAACTTCCAACCA
>NW_006399779.1:13747002-13817796 GCF_000299155.1 Elephantulus edwardii
AAAATATAATTATAGAGAAAAAATAAGAAATCATTCTATCTGTACTTATATAAAAATTCTTCATTTCTTTTTCTCTGGCAGCCCATAGTCATTTTATCACCTTAATCTGTGAAGTAATCTTCTTGTTCTTTTCCAACAACAGCTTCTTGGTCTGTATAATTGTTTCACATGAATAAAATTTGATGTTCTAGAAAAAAAAAATGTAATCATTGTTCCTGAGTTATATGCATGAAAATTATTGAATTGGTAAGTGTCCTCTTGTGCATCTCAATAACAGCAAAAATAAAATAATCCATGAACCACATATTTTAAAAACAGCCTTATTCAAATATAATCTATATATAATTGCAGTGCAGTGAAATTACTTTTGTAAAGATCCTTCTGCTTTATGGTCTTGTAGTGCTGTTACTCACCATCGTGTCAGAACTGATTCAGACTTGACTCTCCAGTGAATTTTCAAAGGCAGTAAATCACAAAGAAGAAGACTGCCCATCTTCCAGAGAAGCAAGTGGTGAATTTGAACCTCATCCCTTTGGGTTGGCAGTGCAACTCCTTACCGCTAAGCCTTGTAACTCATGGCCTTGTAACTCCCACATAATGATTGAGTAGGATTATGCAAATAAGGTGCTACAAAGGAAGTTGGACAACCTGCTAATATAAATAAGCTTCATGCAACCCCTTAGGGATTAATATAGAAAAGTAAGGAAGAAAAGTGGAAAAAGAAAATAACGTTTAAAAATCTCATTTTCACTCTTTCTCTGCTTTTCTGGTAACAGCCTGCCTTAAGGTTTGACTTCACCCCTGTCTTTCCAAAGGTCTTGTCCTCTTTCTTTCTGTTTCACGTGAACTCTTTTTGGCATAGCCTACTTTTCACTAGCCACACCTCTGCTTTACTGCTTTAATAAACCTTTTTCACGTAAAAAAGGCCATCTTTAATACCTTGCTTTTCTAAATTACTTACCATCCAGAGGTAAGATTTGGTCTAATTTGTGCACCATTTTAACTTCCAAAGGTGTGTAAGCCCATTTTCTTACTGACATGGAGATATCTAGACTCTACAGGCACCTAGTCCTTCTGGCATTTCCTATCAGTGCAGTGGTCCTCCCAGCAATTTCATGTGATATAATTTCAGAGCCTTGGAAATCTTAAAGAACCAACTTCAAAATCACACTTGGGTGACCTGAGACTAATTCGCCATTCAAAGTCATTTATCTTGAAGATTGCTTCCCGAATTACCAGTTTGTTCATTGTTGATTGCTGTAGAGTCCAGCATGACTAATAACCTCATAATGACCCTACAAACAAAAGGCATGAAGCCTTTTTATAATTATATCATTTCTCAAGGTCCAAAGACTTTCCAGAGGCAAGTGGTTTAGGAAGTGGATGCCACTCCTGCTTCCAAACCGGTCTTAAACTGGGAGCTCCACCAAACACTGTCCACCACGGGTATTCAACCCCCAGTGACGCCAGGTTAGACTTCACTAATAGTAGTTCGTGACAGCTTTTCTACAACTGCGCATTTGCATGTGTACACTTGACATTCTGAGTGGGGCTGAGAATGGATTTTTTTTAAGAGTTAGAGTTTAACTAGATTGGCCTTTTTCTTGACTCTACCAGATTGCTCCTTTGCTGGGAAGCAGTACCCAGAAGGAGTTGGCATTTGTTCCTTTCAAAGAGCCCAAGCTCTGCTGTATTCATAATCCCCACATTCCAGGCTTCCGCCCCACGTCTCTCAGCTTTGCTCCACATGCTGCTGCTGACATCTGGTTTAGATTTGATTTTTGGTTTGCTTAAGAGAGACAAGATTTATTGCTACTCCAAAGTCATCAGGTCCCAATATCATAACAGAAAAAAACCCAACACACACACACACACACACACAACCACGCAACACACAAAACCCAGAAAACCCCTCCAAAATAAAATAAGAGGTTTACCTAGTACACCATACTCTGTTTCCCCTACAGCCTTTCCAAAACAATCACCCCAGAAAAAGAACCCTGCTGCTTGTATCTGTCTAGAAATTACTGTGTTTTCAAGTTGCTTTCATTTATTAACTCCCGTAGGTCCTGAAACAACCTTACATAGCATGGCAGGAAGAGAAAGAACCATGGTCATTCATGCGTTGATAGAATGTATATTTTCTGAGTGGCTAACGGATAGATGCCAAACACTGAGATGTGTCAGATAGAGCAGGCAATGGACTTGTCCCTGTGACAGGCATGTCCCTGTCCTAGAAAGCTTACAGGCTATATCAGTTCACTGAACAGCCACCACGAGTAAGGTGCTGTACTATAAGGTCTTAATGCCTCCTTTCACTGCTACCTACAACAAATTGAGAAGGAGCTCTTTTTAACCTCATTTATGGATAAAATGACCAAATCTCCAGTGAAATGATTTGAGGAGAGTCACCTAGTCGAGAAAGGAAGCTCCACGCTCAGACTGAGGCTTTCCCAATCCAAGTCTTGCTGACTGCATTCTGAATTCTTTCCAATGTGATCTCATGGCGACTCATTTCAACTCAAGCTCTCTCTTTTCCAGTTTCCCACATCTCACAGTTTGGCTTAGAAAGGTATCTGATGCAACACACAGCAGATAACAGAATCTACTGTTAGTAACTTTAATAATTTTAACCTTTCCAAGTCCATTGGTGTCGATTCTGATTCACAGCAGGAGTGTCACAGGACAGCAGAAAGCTGCCCCATAGGATTTGTGAGGCTGTAAATCTTTAAGGGAAGAGAAGGCCACATCTTTCTCCTAAAGGAGTGACTGGGAGGGAGGAGGTGGTTTGAACTGCCAACCTTTTTGTTGGCTGCCAACCACTTTAATCGCTGAGTCATGAGGGCTCCATTATAACTGTTTTTATATATCTTCGAGTAAGGCCAACTCAGAGTTGAGCCTCCAGTGGGTTTTCAGAGGCAGTAAATTGCACAGGAGGAGATTGCCTATCTTTGTCCCCTGCAGCAGCTGGGAGACTCCCTGCTTCTTTTTAAACTTGTGTGGTTATGAGCCGTTGAGTTGGAACTGACTCATGGCTGACCCCCAGCAGATTTTCCGAGGAAGTTAAGACATTGTCCATCTTTTTCCCGGGGTGTCACTGGTAGATTCAAAACATGCCTTTGTATTGACAGTGCAACTCCTTACCACCAAGACATGAGCGCTCCGTTTTTAAATCTTTAGAGAAGCTTTAAAAAAAAAAAAAAAGAAGAAGAAAAAGAAGAAACAAAGAAAGCAGAATCTCAGTGTGATCAATGGTAGAGGCAAAGGTCACTTGGGATCAAAAGAAAGGGACAAGGGAGCTCAGAGAGACATCCAGGAATTCCCAAACGGGGGCATTCCCAAACAGGGGCTGTGACTCAGTAAGTCACCAAGTAGGGTATTTGAGATGAGTCATTCTCACATCCTGGGGTCAAAAAGCCTCAGTCCCTCGCTAAATTGTCGGGAAGCAGACAAGCAAAATATCCCCCCTCCTCCTCCCTCAGAGAACAATCTGAATTCTACTCCTTAAAATTTACATGCCTCTTTAGAATTTACAAAGCACTTCCACATCAGATTTGCTTCTTTTTCCTCCCCTCATTTTATTTATTTATTACGTGATGCCTGTTTTCAGACCTAATAAAGAAAGAGCTACGGTTTGTGATGACCCAGCACACTGCTGGCATAGTCTGTAGCGGGTTGGCACTGCTCACCAAGTGCCTGGTGGTTAGAACCCAGCAGCAGTGGCTGTAAGGGAGAAAGCTGAGCTATCTCCTCCTGTTAGAATTTACAGCCTCGTAAGTCTGATGAAGGTTGACTATGAAACTGAGGAGACGGGACATCTTTCTCCCCTGAGCTGTTGGTAGATTGGATCTGCTGATTTCTTTTTCGGTTAACAATCTGAAATGTTACGTACTATGCAATTTATGTATGTTGACACACACGCATGCATTTTAGGAGTAAAATCTTTTGTCAAAAGGAGAAATTACCAGGTACTCTAACACATATATATATGATCCAAGAGGAAGTTCTGTGGTGGGATGGGGCAGAAGGATAAGAGGAATAGCCTCCAAACATGCCTCTTATTGAAGGTCTTGAGGAGCCTCTAAAGAACCTTCAGGCCCCATAAAGCACAGTAATGCAAGCATCGTGTCTAGTTAATACCCACCCACTTCACTCCCCTCTTCCAAGGAAGAAAGATGTAATCTCTGGGAATAGGGTGAGGTGCTAACCCACTCGGAATCCAGTGCTCTGAGGCTTGAATCTATCAAGGGCAGTTGCTCAGGTGGATAGAACTTGAAGCTGTAATGGGGGACCCAGTTTGTCCCAAGCCAGTCATTTTTTTCTACCAATATGCCCTGTTGGTGACAGTGATGACACTGACTCTTTGTCACTACTAGCTAACATTTTGAAGATATTTGTTCAGCTAGGTGCCTCTGAGGACCTGTCTGCGTTTCAGACAGGTGAGTTGTAGAATGGTCAGGTGTTGAATAGTTGAGGAGTTGTTAAAGCAGGCAGTGATTTTTCAACTCAAAGGTTCCCTCTGGAAATGCAGCTAGATCGATCTGTAGTCAAGCAGACTCTCTGCACCTTCTAAACTTGTGTTGGCTCCCTGCCTTCTACATGGTCAAGTTCAAATTCAGAAAAGTTTAGCAGTTTCCTCTCTGGCATTCCTACCTCTCTAGACTTGTATTTTATTGTTTCCCTCTCAAACTTTTCATCTGACCTAATGCTCTAGTCATTCAACTCCACTCCCTGAACAAGCCGTGTTCTTTCACTTTTCCAAGCTCATACATAATTTTACTGTTACTACTAAGAATAGCCAGCACACACCCACACACTCACCCATCCACATACAAAACAGTTACTATCAAATCTATTCCAACACATGGACTCTTATTAGAGTAGAATTGTGTTCTGTGAGGTTGTCAATGACTAATGTTCCAGAAGTAGAACACCAGCTCTTGTCTTCAAAGACGTCTCTGGATGGACTCAAACCTCCAACCTTTTTGGTTAGCAGCTAAGTGGGTGCATTGACCATTTAACTAACCAGAAACTCAGCCACTTACATTGGATGTTGTTGTTGTTGTTGTTAAGTGCCGTCAAGTCGCAGGCGACTCATAGCGACCCCATGAAGGAGAGTCCTCAACGCTTGGATGCCTTTCATCCTCTCTCCAGGTTCATAGGGTTTCCGGAGGCAAGCTGTTATGGAAGTGGATGCCACTCCTTCTTCCAAGCTTGTTTTAATCGGGGAGCTCGATCCCACTCTGTGTCCGCACTGGGTAACCAACCATTAATGCATTTGACACATCAGTGTCACAGTGTTCAGCCTCACGACAACTACAAGTTACTGCTATATGGTAACTTGTACACTAGGGCTCTACAACCAGGAGGAATGTCTGAACAAAAACAATGAAAGACAGCCCCGAGAACTGCGGATTAAAAGTCACCCACCTTCAGCTTGGTAGCATCGTCTTCTGTCCACTAGGCCAGCTGATCTCTCTCTCTATGTTGTTAAGTTGGATAGTAATCACTCTATAATACAATGCTTTGGACTCATTCATAATCTTTATAACAATCTTAGTAAGCAGATACAATAAATAACCCATTTTCTACATGAAGATACTGCAGGACTGAAAGGCTAACTGACTTGTCCAACACAACACACCTAATGAACAGTCAGTTAGGCTACGGCTTGAACCAAGGTATTCTGGCTTCCAAATCCTTATATTACTCATGACAGAACACTTCTTGTGGATGTCTTGTCTCTTGTGTCTGTATAGAGGAATTGCCATTCCTTCTAGACCCAGTTAAAATGTCACCTCCCCCAGGAAGCTTCCGAGGTGTTTCCTAGGAGAGAATATGGCCATTTTCTCCCAGATTGATAGCAGCATAGACACACATGTTTTGCATATTTTATTGTAACAGCCTGTTTTTTAATCAACTTCACTATTTAGGGTGAAATCCCTGACAGGATCAAGATTTCTTTTTCTTGGTACCCTTGAACACTAGGTACATGTTTGATGAATGGATGGATGGTCCTTGGGCTGGGTTCTCTGTTGTTGCTGCTGTTAAGCACCAAGTTGGAACTGACTCATGGTTCACCCCCAGCAGATTTTCAGAGGCTGTAAATCAGGTGGGAGAAATTGCCTATCTTTCTCCTGTCACTAGGTGCCAGAGCTCCTTAGAGTTTGCTAGAGAAGAAAAAGATATATATATATATTTGGAAGCAGGAGTGGCATCCACTTCCTAAATAACATGCATCCAGAAACTCTATGAACTTTGATAAATGTCAATAGTTATAGAAAAGCTTCAGGCCTTTTATTCATTGGGTTGCTATGAGTCTTGCTCAACTCAAAGGCAATCACCTCCCCCCCCCTCCCGTGTGTGCAAAAACACATACACACACAGAGTTGTTAAGGGCAATCTATTTTGGAAGTGGATGCCACTACTGAGATTATTTATACACACACACACACACACACACACACATACATACATGGACTCTATGGGAGAAATGTGGGGTCAAGATTGGTGGAAGATCTATGAACAATCTGCGTTGTGTAAATGACACAACCCTGCTTCCTGAAAATGAGGAAGACCTAAAGCACTTGCTGCAGAGGGTCAAGGACTGCAGCCTCCAATATGGATTGAGGCTCAATGTCAAGAAGACAAAGATTCTCACCACTGGGCCAACTGGCAGCATCAGGATGGATGGTGAAGAGATTGAGATTGTTCACAGCTTTAGTTTGCTTGGCTCCACAGACAACACTCTTGGTACCAGTAGCCAGGAAATTAAAAGGTGTGTTGCCATGGGAAAGTCTGCTATTAGGGACCTCTCCAAAGTACTGAAGAGCAATGGTGTCTCTCCAGGGACTAAGGTGCGTCTGATACAGCCCATCGTCTTTGCAATCACTTGTTATTCATCAGAGATTTGGACAATGACCAAGGAGGATAGAAGGAGAATTGATGCCTTTGAGCTCTGGTGCTGGAGAAGAGTATTGAGAATACCATGGACTGCTAGGAAAACAAACAGATTTGTCCTGGAAAGGGTTAAACCGGGTGGCTCCCTGGAGGCAAGGATTCTGAGGCTCCATCTAATATACTTTGGGCATGTTATAAGGAGTGACCGGTCCTTGGAGAGGGACATCATTCTCGGTAGGGTGGAGGGACAGCGCAGGAGGGAAAGGCCCTCTATGAGGTGGATTGATTCAGTGACTGGGGTAATTGGGATGAGAGTGTCAGAGACAGTGAGATTGGCATAAGACAGAGCACAGTTTAGGGCTGTTGTTCATAGGGTCGCTATGAGTCGCAAGTGACTCAACAGCACGTAACAACAACAACATATATATAGTTGTGTACCATCTAGTCAGAACCAACCCATAGCTGACCTTCTGGTGGGTTTTCACAGGCAGTTAATTGCACAGGAGGAAATTACCCATCCTTCTGTGGAGCAGCTGGTTGTGTATTTGAACTGTTTGCCTTTGGGATTGCAGCACAGCTTTCTCACCACTAGGCCTTCTTTGTCTGACATATTTTGTGCACATGGCCAGAAAGGGCCAGTCCTTGAAGAAGAACATCATGCTTGGGTGGATGGAGGGAGAGTGCAAGAGATAGGTTGAAACAGTAACTGAGATAATGGGCATAGGTGTGTTAGAGACAATGAGACTGGCTCAGGATAGGATATGGTTCAGAGCTATTATGTGTAGGATTTCTATGAGTCACAGGTGACTTGATGACGTATAATAACAATAACAACTGTTGAGTTGGAATCAACACCTAGCTGACCATCTAGTGGGTTTTCAGAGACAGTAAATCACATAGGAGGAAATCATCCATCTATCTCCTGGAGATTGGCTGGTAAAATCTAATGGGTTGCCTTGGGGTTGGCAATTCAACTCCTTACAACTATATGTATTTGCATATATGTTGAGAGGGAAGGGAAGGAGAGTTATTTTAAGGAAGAAATGTCTCATACCCTTAGAGTTGGCAAGTCTCAAGCCTTCAGGGTCAGATGGCAGGCTAGAGGCCTCTCCTGACTCATGTATCTGTAGGGTCTGATGAACTCAAGATTGGCAGGTAATACGGCAGGTTGCTGACTCAATTCCGTAGATTGAAGGTCAGTTGTTGATAAGCTTCACATAGGATTCCGATAGAACAAAAGCAAGAAAACTTTGCCAAAACATCTACACATAATCAACACAGGCCACATCTCTGCGAAGATGCTCTTTCAACTGATTGATTGGCTGCTTGTAGTATATTTCATCATGGAAGTGATCATATCAGATTTTTATCAAGTGAATGACTATAGGACATCTGCCAAACCAGAGAATCATGGGCAGAGAAAGTGACATACAATTTAACCTTAATGAATGGTTTTGTTCTCTCAACTTTTCAAGTTATTTTAGTCAATAACAAAACCCAATCTTCTTTCAGAAATTCTAGTATGGGTGCTTCATTGTTATACCCCAGCCACTGAATGTCAATATCATATTCTGTGTATTTCAGCAGGCAAGAAGTTCACTTAGCTTTACTTTTAGTAGTTCCTCTTTAAAATAAGCATTTTGACTTCCAAATATTAAATCATAGTATATTATAAATACTTAATGCTCTCAATGACACACTAGAAGGCTGGGGGGGGGGGGCGGTCCTCATCCACTCAGAGGTTGCCTTGGAAGAAATGTCTGATAAGCTACTTCTGAAAAGCCACCATTGTCAACCCTGAGGAGCAGTTTTACTCTGACAATCAGTCTCTATAGCAATTGTCATATGAATGATAAGGTGAAATATAAGTTTTCAAATTAAAAATGTCTGCGTACTGAAGATTATGACACATTTCTCTTTGATATTTAATAAATTTAAATTTAATAAATTTAAATATTAAATTTGATATTTAATAAATTGTTATTGCTATGTGCCATTGAGTTGGAAAAACCCTCTAGTGGGTTTTCAGAGGCTGTAAATAGTATAGGAAGAGAATGTCCACCTTTGTCCTGTGGAGCAATTGATTTGAATTGCAAGCCTTTAGATTTGCTCAATTCCTTACCACTAGGCGAGCAGCACGGAGGGAGCTCTGGTGGCTTAGTGATAAGGAGTCATGCAGCCAACACAAAAATACATGGTTCAAATCCATCAGCCACTCCCTGGGAGAAATATGGGCAATCCACTCTTGTGTGTTTTACTGCCTCTATGGGTCGGTTCTGACTTGATTGCGTGCATTAACAGGCTGCCAGATCTATGGGTTGAATGTGAAGCAATGGATTAACATTTGCACAGATGAGTTAGAATGGGAACAAGAAAGTATGGGTGAATTAAAAATAGGTTTTAAAAAAGAGTACATAGACAGTGGATGGACAATTGATGGATACGTAGATTAATAGATATGTAAGTATAATTGTGAAGACCAGATGAGCTGTGGGAAGATATCAAGAATATCATTCATGAAGAATGCAAAAAGTCATTACAAAGAAGGAAGAAAAAATGGATATCAGAAGAGACTCTGGATATTGTACTAGAGTGTAGAGAAGCCAAAGCAAAGGGAAAAAATAAAGACATTAAGGAGCTGAATAGAAGATTTAAAAGGTCAGCTCGGGAAGACAAGGCAAAGTACTATAATGAAATGTGAAAGGAGCTGGAATCAGAAACTCAAAAGGGCTGAATTCGCTCAGCATTTCTTAAGCAGAAGAAATTGAAGAACAAATTCAAGCCGTGAGTTGTGATGATTAAAGATGCTATAGGCAGATTATTGAATTATTCAGGAAGCATTAAAAGAAGATGGAAAGACTATGAAGAGTCATTGTACCAAAAAGAATTGGCTGACAGAATAATTTTAAGACACAACATATAATCAAGAGGCAATGAAGATGAAGGAAGTTCAGGGTGCTCTGAAGGACTTGGCAAAAAATAAAGTCCCAGGAATTGTTGGAATACCAATTTACATATTTCAACAAACAGATGCGACCCTGGACATGCTCACCAGGTGGTGCCAAGAAATCTAGAGGACAACTACTTGGCCAATTGAGGGAAAGAGATTGATATTTTTTCCCATTTCTAAAAAAGGTGACCCAGCAGAGTGTGGAAACTTTTGAACAATATCACTAATAGGAAAATTCTGCTGAAGATCATCCAGAAATTACTGGAACAGTATTGACAGAAAACTACCAGAAATACAAGCTTGGTTTAGATTAAGTCGTGGCACTAGAGACAATATTGCCAATGTCAGATGGATCTTGGCAGAAAGTAAAGAGTACTAGAGAAATGTCTGTCTGTGTTTCATTGACTATGTAAATGCATTTAACTGTGTGGATCACAACAAATTGTGGCTAACCTTGAGGAAAATGGGAATCCCAGAATACTTGATTGTGGTTAAGCAAAACCTATATTTAGACAAGGAAACAGTCCTCAGAACACAGCAGGGCAACACTGCCTGAGTCAAAATCAGGAAAGGAGTGTGTCAGGGATGCATTTTATCATCATACCTTTTCAATCTGTATACAGAATAGGTCATGAAGCAGGGCTTTATGAGGAGGAATGTAGCATCAGGATTTGAGGTAGACTCATCAGCAACCTACATTATGCAGATGACAAACCCTTGCTTGCTGAAACTGAAAAAGACCTGAAGTACTTGCTCCAGGAAGTCAAGGACTGTAGTCTCCAACTTAGATTGAAGCTTAACATCAAGAATACAAAGATTCTCACCACTGGACCAATTGGCAGGACTATGAAAGATAGAGAAGAGATTGAGGTTGTTAACAATTAAAGCTTACCCAGCCCCACAATCAACACTCTTAACACCAGTAGTCAGGAAATCAAAACATGACTTGCATTGGGAAAATCTGCTGTCAGGAACCTCTCCAAAGTGCTGAAAACCAATGGTGTCAGTCTAGAGACCAAGGTACTCCTAATCCAGACCATGGTCTTTGCAATTACTTGCTATGCATCAGAGATGACAGAAGAAGAATTAATGCCTTCAAATTGTGGTGCTGAAGAAGAGTGTTGGACATACCATGGACTGCCAAGAAAACGAATAGGTCTATCTTGGAGAGGATGAAACCAAGTTTCTCCTTGGAGGCTAGGATTTTGAAGCTTCATCTCCTATACTTTGGGCACATGACCAGGAGAGATTCGTCCTTGGAGAAGGACATCATGCTCGGAAGGGTGGAGGGACAGCACAGGAGAAGACAACCCCGGATGATATGGATTGATACAGTAACTGGGACAGTGGGGATTGATGTGTCAGAATTAGTGAGATTGGCTCAGGACAGGGCAGGATTCAGAGCTACAGTACATAGTGTTGCTGAGTCCCAGGTGATTCGACAGCATATAATAAGAACAACAACAAGTATAATTGCAAGGAGGGACCAGTCCTTGGAGAGGGACACAATGCTTGGAAGGGTGGAAGGACAGCAAAAGACCCTGGATGAGATGGATTGATTCCATGGCTGGAGTAGTGGGAGTAGGTGTATCAGAGACAACAAGGGTGGCCCAAGATAGAGCAGGATTTAGAGCTGTTGTACTATGAGTCGCAAGGGACTTGACAGCAAATAATAACAATATCAGGTATAATTGACAGAGAAAAGGATGGTAGATAGGTCAATGTGAGTTTATGAAGACATGAGAGATACAATCAGTGAAAGAATACATAAGATGATGTATGGTAGGATGAGTGAAAGAATATGTGCTCAGCCAGTGGTGTCTGTACTAAAAGGCTCCTGCACTCAAGGGCGCAGGGAGTCAGCTGGCTAGTGCAGGGCAAGATTGGAGCAGGGACAGGAAGTGGGCTAGGGGCTAGGGCAAGGGCAGAGCTGAGCAGGGGTTGGAGCTGGAGCTGCAGCAGGGACTAGAGCCAGTCAAAGATCAGGACCAGATTGGATAGATGGAGAGATGTGTGTTTGGATGAATGGCTGAAAGAAAGATGGATGATCTTTGTGTGAAAAGTTGAAAGAAAGTGGAAGAGATGAATGAAGGTAAGACTGGCTAATGGATGGGCAGGAGGGAGGAAGGATAATTGTGGGCTGCCAGCATGATGAAAGATGAGTGGAGAGGTGAATGAATGAATGAATGAATCTTTGGGACAATGACTGAGTGCTTGAGCAGACCATGATTGGGTGGATGGATGAATACATGAGTTGGTGGAGACAATCACCCAATGGCTGGACATTCCTAACTTTTTCTGGGCTGTCCTGGCAAGATTAAGAAAGTTCCACCTGAACGCTGTGGACTTTGTTTCTCATTGAAGAGAAGAGGGATGTGCTCTGCTTTCCTGTTCCAGGGAGAATCGCAAGCCCCCCTGACATCCCTCTTCGTGGGCAGGAAAGCACCATGGAGTGCTGGTCCTCACCTTTATCCCGGCTCATCTCCCAGTCTACCTAGTTGTTTGAAACCTACAAGGAACCATTTTCCAGTGGGATTCAAAGCGAAACTGTGGGGCCTGGAGAAGCGAGAGGCGGGAGACCTAACGGGCAAGATTCCAGGACTCAGTGCCCGCCCATGCTTACGCAGTTTAGGCAATCAGTGCTGTTTGGGACAGGAGGTGAAGTGGAAGAACCTGACTCAGTGCGGGCAGCTCTGATTGACATTCTCGTGGAGAACGGGGCGGGGGCAGGGGGCAGCGTAGAGGAGGGCTGGTACGTCTTTAAACCTCCGAAGGCTGCTTAGTCACAGCCCCCTCGCTTGGGTGTGTCCTTCGCTCGCTCCCTCCTCCCTCCCTCCCTCTTAGGTCATTCTCTAAGCCCTGGAATAAAAACTGCAGCCAGCTTCCGAGGCGGCCTCATTGCCCAGCCGGACCCCAGCCTCTGACAGGTTCAGATTGCCCTCCTCGCTCCGTCCTCCCCTGGCCCCCGCTCTGTGCCCCGGGACTCTCCAGCTCTGCTCACACAGTCTCCCCTTCACTCAGATAACAACATGAACAAGTTTTGGTGGCGCGCAGGCTGGGGACTCTGCCTTATCGTGCCGCTGAGCCTGGCACAGATTGGTGAGTACCTGCCGTGCGGGACCGAGGGACCAGGAGTGTCTAGGACGCTCCGCAGCCTTCTAAGCTGACTTGGACCTGGGACCTCGAGTCAGATGGGCGCTGAGTGATTCGGATTTGGTTAAGGAAAACTGGGCTGATATTTGTAGGATCCTGTTGGTTGGTGAGTTTGTTGGTTGGAAGCATCGTTGCGTTGAAAGGAAAAGGAGAAGAGAGAAGAAAAGTTGCAAGGGCGGGCTGCCGGCGCGCCGTTTTGGGTGAGGTCGCTAGAGCGGAGCACATGGCAGAAAGTAACTGTACTCTTGGATGCGCGCAGCCGGTGTCCGGACTAACAGGCTCCTGCGCCCAAGGGCGCTGGGAGCCCAGGCGGGCTGGGGAAGGGCAGAGTCGGGGGCAGGGGCAAGAGCTGGGCCAGGGGCTGGGGCTGGGGCAAGGGCAGGGCTGGGCAGGGACCAGGGCTGGGGCACGAGCTGGAGCAAAGAATGAGGCAGGTAAGGACCAGAGATCAAGGGAAAGGCAGACAACGGCTGAAGTAGGGGCTGAGCGAGAAGCAGGGACTAGGGCTGAGATAGGAGCTGGGGTCCTGGTGGTTTAGGGGCTGGGGTAGGGAGCGGACACTGGGGCTAAGGTGAGGGTTGGGGCAGGAGCTGGGGTAGAGGCCGAGGTAGGGAGCTGAGACAGGGCCTAAGGTAGGGGATGGGGCAGGAGCTGGGGTAGAGGCTGGTGTAAGGGGCTGGGGTAAGGGTTGGGGCTGGGCCAACAGCTGGGACAGGCCCTGAAGCAGGAGCAGGGGCTGGGGCTGGGGAAAATGCTAAGTTAACAGCAGGTTGAGGGCAGAGATTGAGGCAAAAGCAGGGGCTGTTGGCAAGATGGTTTCAGCTGAGCTTGTGAGGGTAGCTAGCAATGATCTTTGCAGAAAGCGGAGCGGAGTCCCTATCACTTATGACTGTGCTGTGGACCCTGGATTTAGGAGCTCTTTTACAGTTCGCCTCAGTCAGTGAGTGCCCTACCACTTGCGGGAATTTTAACTAGCTTCCAGTAGAGGTCCTGGATGGCCGGGGCATCAGCCTGGGGCTGGAGTGCGGCAGGAGACGCATGCTGGAAGCACGGGGCCACTCAATCCTTGCAGGCTTCTGTTTCTGCCAGTCAGTCTGGGGAAAATCCAAACAGTTATTATGGTTCACATTCCCAGGTCAGGAACATGAGCCTCAGAGGGGCAGAGAGGAGCCTGGGCAACCGAGTGATCCTGGAGCCAGGGTTGCCAGAGTCCCATTAAACTGGGACTATGTCTTTCAGGGGGCCAGGGAGGGGCTGTGAGTGTGAGGTATTGTTCCTGAGTGCCATCAAGTCCAATTGACTCATAGCTGACCCTCCAAAGGGTTTTCTCTGATTGTAAATCAGGAGATTGCCCATCTTTCTCCAGTGGAACATCTGGTGGGTTCGAACCTCAGTCCTTCAGCTTAGCAGTGCAGCTCCTTAGAACTAGCCCACCAGAGATCCCTGTGAGGTAGTGTAGTGTAGCCTAGCTGAATTCCAGGCATTCTCTTTCTTTGTCTCTGTATGTACAGATAATTACATGGCCGATTGACTTACCACTAGCAAAATTAATTTTTCTTTTAACAAGTGCCAGCTGGGTCATTAAGACAGTTCAGTCTATGGTTAATTCTATGCAGCAAGTATTTATTAAACTCAGTCAGGGAGCATTAAGAGAGTAAAAGCCATAGTTTTGCCTGGACTCTTTATACTAAAGAGAGGTGGGGTGGCAGGATTTAGGCTTTGGGATCAGAAATAATGATGATAACAGTAGTGACAGCAAACTTCAAAATGACCCAGAGAGAAGTTTTACAGGCAACGATTGAGGCTCAGAGAAGTTAAGTGACACAGTCACAGGTAGTGGTCTGGATTTGAACTTGGCTCCTCTAAACTCCAAAGGATTTGGCTGGTCAGAATGTGTTAGATTGTATGGGAAGGGCAACTAGAAAAGGATTCTGGGAAGCAGAAGTTGTGTTGGGCCAGAAGCCTTAAGACAGGTGTCAAAAAGGAACTGGAATAGCACCCAGCCCTTGAAACAAAGGAAAGAAGAAGGAAATTTGATGGTGGGAAGAGCCTGGGCCTGGCTTCAAAGCCTACCACCCTGGTGGTTTCCCTGCGGCCTCTAGGGAAATTTGTTTTTAGGTTACTTACCCCTGAAACCTTGGGCTTTGTTGTGGAAGTGTGCTGCCTCTCAATTCCTACTGATATTTCTAAAGGCCCCCACCTCCACATATTTGGCACCACCTTGATCCTAGAGGCTCTCTCCGGGATCACCAGGTTCGCCACTGCCTTGGATTCTCATGGTCTCCTTGGGCAGCGTCCTCTGGAAGCACAATGAGATGCCAGTAGCAATGACTGTGGCGGCTCTGGCTTTCATGTGCTTATAAAGTGGTTTGGAAGGAGCTGAGACTTGGAAAGGAGACACAATTTAACTCGGGGCTTGGAACTGGACAGACGGAAGAGACAAGGGAAAGAGGAGGGAGAATGGGAAGGTGCCGTGGAAATTTTATTAAGAGGAGCAGTGGGTTATGGAAGACAGTGAAGAAACATTAGAAGGGAAAGACTCACGGGTGGAATAAAGGGTATAATATCCACATTCAAAAGTACAAAGTGGACACCTGTAATTAAGCACCATTGGTCACAAACTCTGAGTGTAGACAAGCAAGTGTCTATAAGAACCAGGTGGCTTATGCAGGAGAGATGCCTTGGGGAGAGGGCAGGAGAATGAGCTATCCTGCAGTCAGGCATCTCTCTCCACATCTCCTTGCCTGTGGGCGTCAGGCCTTTGCTGGGGATTGCGCCCCTAGCGCTGAGAAAGAGGAGTGCAGCTGAGTGGATAGCCTGTGCCTTTTCTGCTCCCACCGAGGCACCTCTTCTTGCTGGACTTCAGAGCTTTTTCCCAGGTGAAGAAGCAAAGAAGCAAATTTCCACCGTTGCCCAGGTTAGCGTCATTGGGTTTTGTTTTCTCCTAGATTCAAATGCGACATCTTCCTTCAAAGGCACCATGCTAATAAGTGTGTTTGGGGCTGGCAGCCTGTAAGAAAAGATTCCATTTTCTTGCAAATTGCCCTGCACAAGAAGGAATGTTAGGAAGTATGAAATTCTTAGTGTATGATAGATCCCCTTCCATTCACTCAAGAAATATTTTCTGACTCATTCTAGTGGGTTCAGAGTTGGGGGACTTCTATAGACGAGTTAGAAAATCCCTGTCTTTTCACCAAGGAGGAAACAGACCCTGAAAGAGAGGCAAGAGTGGTTTTCAGTCTTTCAGAAAGGAGACCACAACACTTGATTTGAGGTTCGGGCTCTTTCCACACCTCGGGTCTTGAAATACTCCTGTCAGCAAGAAGGAAGGTAACAAGCCCACTCCAGCCTCTGCAGTGGGCAGGGAGGGTGTGGTCTGCCAGTGTAATGACATCTGTTCTTCATCTTAAGCATTCTCTTACACTCTCATTACAGTTATATGCTCACTCTGTGATGCAGTCAGTTCGGGCTTAGTCTAAGAAGGTTGTTAGCTGCCATCTTGTCAGATCTCTGAGTCACTATGACCCTGTGCTCAGTGGGACCAGAGAATTGTGAGCTATAGGGTTTTCTTTGGCTGAGTTTTCGAAAGTGGCTCACCATGTCCTTCTAGTTCATCTTGGGATCTAGAAGCTTCTCAGATGCCTATTCAGCATTGTAACAACACTCACCTCTCCAGTGACAGACAGGTGGTGGTATCAGGGCATGACCAAATCTGGCTTTACTACATGAAAGATGATACCTCTTATTCTTATAGCAAGGGTATGTGTGTACACACACACACACACACACACACACACATACAACACATATATATGCATACAACATATACATATACACACAAATACATATGTTGTTGTATGTATGTGTATTGTTGTTATGCTGGTGGTGGTGTACCATTGAGTCAGAACTGACCCTAGCTGACCCACTAGAGGGTTTTCAAAAGCAATAAATCACACTGGAGGAGATTGCCCATTTTTCTCCTGTGGAGCCCCTGGTGGATTTGAACCACATCCCTTCGGGTTGGCAGTGGAGCTCCATATGTATGTGTAACTATATACATATATATCTAGTGACTTAGTGGTAAGGAGTTGAGCTGCCAACCCAAAGGTGTGAGATTTGAACACACCAGCTACTCCACAGGAAAGAGATAGGAAATCTCCTTCTATGTGGTTTACTGCCTCTGAAAACCCACTGGAGGGTCAGCTATGAGTTTCAACTTGATAGTAAATAACAACAACATACACACACACACACACACACACACACACATGGGATTACATTGTCAACACAAAAATACACTGTTCAAATCCACAAGCTGCTTTATGGGAGAAATATGGACAATCAACTTCTGTGAAATTTAATGCCTCTGAAAACTTGCTGGAGGTTCAACAATGGGTCAGTTCTGACTCAATGATACACAGCAATAACAATATGCATATATATACTATATATATTTCATACATACATATACATTAAGCACAGCTGATAGTAGAGGAAGATGCTTTTGTTGTCCTGGGGCTTCCCATACCTCTTGGAACATTACTTAATTTCTCAAGATTAGGAATATCCTAGATCTAGAAGCCCAATGCTCTACCATCATACTGTCATGTTTATGTACCAAAGAAGCATTCTGAGCTTGAAGAACATGGTAAATACCACTTACTGAGCACCTGCTGTAAATCACATACTACAGCAAAGGGCTAAATATACCCTCAATACTCTCTTTTTAATAATTTTTTGTTGTTGCTATTGGGACAGTGCATATATATACTGCATATCAGGACTATATACAGTGTACATGTATTTCTATATGTATAGCTCATAGACATTGATTACATTCTTCTAGTTATGTAACCATCGTAATGTTCTTTTTGAAAATTAATTCCTTCTCCATTAATATAAACTCATTGCCCCTCAACTTTCTTCTCTTTCCAGTGGCTGCTGTCAACTTGATCCCATGTTGATAGATCTTAAAAGAGCACACAATGCTCGAGGCACATTCTTTATTGTTGTTGTTATGTGCCATTGAGTCACTTGCGACTTATAATGAGCGACCCTATGTACAACAGCCCTAAATGCTGCTCTGCCCTGTGCCAAACAAACCATCTCCACTACACCCATCCTGATTACCCCAGTCACTGAATCAATCCACCTCATAGGGGGCCTTTCCCTCCTGCGCTGTCCCTCCACCCTACCAAGCATGATGTCCCTCTCCAAGGACTGGTCCCTCCTTATAACATGCCCAAAGTATATTAGACAGAGCCTTAGAATACTTGCCTCCAAAAAGCCGCCCAGTTTGACCCTTTCCAAGATGAATCTGTTTGTTTTCCCAGCAGTCCATGGTACCCTCAATACTCTTCTCCAGCACCAAAGCCCAAAGGTATCAATTCTCCTTCTATCCTCCTTAGTCATTGTCCAGCTCTCTGATGCATAACAAGTGATAGCAAAGACCATGGCCTGTATCATACGCACCTTAGTCTCCAGAGAGACACCATTGCTCTTCAGTACTTTGGAGAGGCCTCTAACAGCAGACTTTCCCATGGCATTAGGTCTTCTAATTTCCTGGCTACTGGTGCCGAGAGTGTTGACTGTGAAGCCAAGCAAACTAAAGCTGTGAACAATCTGAATCTCTTCACCATCCATCCTGATGCTGCCAATTGGCCCAGTGGTGGGCCTTTATTAGTTAAGCTAAACTATTGTTTGGTTTTAAGAAGACTTCAGGGAATATTTTTGTTGTTGTTACTTAAGGCTTAAAAATGATCTTGGGGTAATAGTTTTAGGATCCTTCCAGTTTTCAGGGAGGAGAATTTGAAAATTTTGTTCTACATTTCCCCCTTTTAATCAGATTTCCTTTATAGACTCTTTGATCAAAATGCGTAGTAATGGTAGCCAGGCTCCATCTCACACTTCCGGTTTTATGGCAATAGAGGAAGAGCTTTGTTGGTGTTAGGTGCTGTTGAGTCAGCTTCAACTCAGTGATTCTGTGCATGGCAGATCGAAAGTCTGCCTGATTCTGCCGTCCTCACAAACTCTACTGTGCTTGTACATATTGTTGGAGTCACGGTGTCAGTCCAGCTCCTTGACGTTCTTCATGTCTTTTGTTGGCCTTCCTTCTGCTTTTCCAATCATAATGTCTTTCACTGGGGATTTGCCTTTGGGACTCCTTAATTTCATTTTTGCAGATTAAAAATAACGAGGTCTTGGAGAAATGGCATTATTTGTCCAAGAAGCAGTGTGTAAGTGGTGGAGCTGGAGCCTCATGCCTGCCTTTTAGCCTCTCATACCCAAGTTCCTTCAATTTATTACTTTGACTCTTTGGAAATAGCCGGTTGTTCTCCCCCACCCGTCCCTGTCGCCTGCACCCAGGAGTGAATCCAGGTGAATGGCTTTCTCTCCCTGAGGCAAGCTCTAGACTCCCCTGCCCTGCCCTGTCTTTCCCAGACTTGGCCACAGCTGTCCAAGATACCAACCTATTCATTTGGGACTAAAATAAGTTCATTCTCTTATCAGAGTGCAGCTGTCCTGTTAGACATGCTCTCGTTTGCAGGGTTGGAGAAATGGGAGAGGTTGCTTTTTAGTCTAAGACCCAAGTTAGGGAAATGCTCTCTGCTCTCCTAGAGTAGGAAATGGTCCTGCCAAGTCTCTCCTGTTGACCCTACCTGCATTTGAGGTACATCCATCCACCCTGAGAGCCCCCTCAACACATGTTCATGAAAATCTCTCAGCATTTGGCTGATAGCTTGTGCCCCCAGTGAGGTCTAGCAGATACGATTCACTGCCCAAGTTGAAGATCTTGAAGTGAAACTTTATGTGGAACACCAGGTGACATGTGGCCACTTAAGTGAGGTTTCATATCAGCCTGTGGTGTCCAAAGGCTCTAGACTATTGGGAGAGAGAGGAGCTGGGGAGAGCTAGCCAGGGGTAGGGCTTGCTGTGCTACGTCCTGCTGTTGTGTTTCCCCAGCACTCCACCAGACCCTGAAGGGGAAGTGGCCCTTGTGAAAGAACCAGCTGAAGCAGGTGGCTGATGGGGCCATGCAAAGGGTCGTGTTCAAAGAGGATCTTTTCTGCCTCAAAGAGAAATTCTGCGGATTTGCAACCGCAACAAGCCAGTGACTCAATTTCCTTTGTGCTTCTGTTTGAATGGAAAGGACTCAAGTGTTCATTAGAATTACCAGGGCAAGATGGTGTCTTCTACTTCCTATTTGAACCCTACTCTTTACTTACTCATTTGGCAGCTAGAAATTCTTCAAATGTGCACATATGCCTCCTGACAGCTGGCCAGCTGGGGTCTGCAGGGCCAGCAGGTTTGCCCAGAGTAAGGGAAGATCTGTCTTCAGAAGCAGGGAGCCTTGGTGTCTGGCATGGCAGCCTTACAGGGATTGTGAATTCCAAATTTTCTGGGTGAATCAGGATTTCAAATGTGCAAACTCTAACCAAGAAGTATAGAATGTATGTTTGGACTAAATGATTATATGTTTCCCCACAAATAAATACATGGCTTCATGTGATTGGAAGTCAAAAGCTTTGAAAGACTTTTTCAAAGAAATTCACACCTTTGCACCTCCTTAATCAATCTAGTGTCAGGTTAGATTGATGCTTGATTCAGAAAGCATATACTAAAAAAAAAAAAAAAGAAAGCATAATATACTCTCAGGGGAAATACTGAAGAATTCCCAAGTCTTCAATTCTGGGTCACTCCAGTTTATGACGTATCAAGAAAAGTCAGGAATTTGACCCTTAGGTGTGGACATATGCAGGTTGTGAGTTTGCCTGTAAGTATATAAGGGAGGCCTAATGGTAAGAGGCACTCTGGTGGCTTAGTGGTAAGGAGTTGCACTGCCAACTCAAAGGCACTTGGTTCAAATTCACCAGCTGTTCCATGGGAGAAAGATGGACAGTCTCCTCCCACGAGATTCGCTGCCTTTGAAAACCTGCTGCAGGGTCAGCTGATTCTGACCTGACAGTACTTAACAACAACTCCTAGTAAGGAGTTGTGCTGCCAACCCGAAGTCACGTGATTCAAATTCACTAGCTGCTCCGTGGGCAAAGGTTGAGCCGTTTCTCCCCCACTGCAGGGGCCACTCTGAGCCAGTTCTGACTTGATGGAACATAATAATAAGAACAAGCATGTGTGTCTCCATATAATGTGAATATTACCACGTGTTCAATTACCAATTGTGATCAATCACCAAGTGTTTTCAACTGATACTACTGTTATTACTGATCAGTCATGAAAAGCTTATCACTTCAGTGGATCCCACACTATATTACAGGGAAAATGAAGGGTAATACAGGGTATTACAGGGAAATTAAGAGTGTGAAATATAAGCTCTACGTTCAAGAAACTTATGGTTCTAAATGCTCACTCACTCACTGCTGTCCAGTCAGTCCCAGCTTGTAACAAATGTCCATCGAGTTTTTGAGGCTAAAAAAATTGCAATGAAAAGAGACTGTTCCTCATTCTTCCTCAGAGCCATTGGTAGATTCGAACCACAGAAGCTGTGCACTCTTCAAGTCAGCAATACAACTCGCTGTGCACTATGCCGACTGAGCTCCCTTCCACGTGAATAGCACTGTGCTATTCATGACAGGAAGCTTGGCACTTGGACTGTAAGGCAATATGATAGCATTGTAGAGCCCGGGAAAATCAAGGACGTTTGGAGCAATCAACGAGGGCATCACAGAGGAGGTGGCAATGCAGGCAAGCTAGGATTTGAACCCATGAAGAAAAGGAATGAGAAAGATATGTTCTTGCTAGCCTGCCATATTCATTTATGTAGCCTCCCTCTAACAAGTTAATTAATGGGATAATTTGTTCAATAAAAAATTCGTATACTGACCACTCAGTGATTAGGGCCAGAAAACCTCTTATCAGGAGGACACAGACTTTGCTTCCAACTAGAACTTGACTCAACTGGGCGTGATTGGCATTTGGGCTGAATAATTCTTTGTTGACAGGAGATGGGAAAAGACTGTCTTGGATAATTTGAGAAGTTTATCAGTGTTTTTGGGCTCTACTCACCAGATGCCAGTAGCAGTCTCCCTCAAACACTGCCAACTGTCCCCTGTGGGACAGAATTCAGACTCCCTTGTGAATCCCTTACTCAGTATATGGTTGTCTTCCCTGTAGGGTCATCTCTGGCACTGAGCTGTTGCTTCCCAGAAGCCCCAGCTAAGAAGCCTTAATGCTTCTAGTAAACCATGCATATTACTAGGTCTCTCCATCTTTTGTTGCCTGCTGTTGTTGTCAAGGACTACTACCGACTTTCACACTCCTCTAAGGAAACATCTTCTTTTCTTATCTATCTTTTGCAGTGTGGTGACAGTCCCTTGATGTCAGAAACTGTATCTTAGTTGTTTCTTTCCTCCTGGATCCTGATGTTGGCCATAGAGTAGTCACATGTAACTAATTGCTGAACCAACATGAATATCTCGAATGTAGAGATAATAATAACTGATTATGGGAAAGCACACTGGACAGTAGGGCTAAGATGTGAATACACTGACTGTGGTGGTGCCTCTGTTAGTCAGAATGGGACAGAAGAGGACGTTTGGCTGGCCAGCTGCCCACGCAGGGCTGATGCTTGGTCTGCCCAAGAGCAGGCCTCACCCATCAGTTTGTGGCATTGGTGGCTACTGGCTGTGGCTAGAGATGTTTGTCTAAGGACAGAGCTACTAGATACTTTGGCTAAAGGGAGTGGGAGCCAGGTGGGATGTTGATACCAACCCTCAAATTTAAGCCTCAAAATAAAACATTCCCCAGCAGGTGCCCACTTGGAGGTCTAGTTATTTTGAAGTTGTTGGTTTGAGGTTGGAATCTTTGGGCAAGAGGTCCACACCTCTCCTCTCCCACGCTTGACTCGGGAGGTTGGCAGCTACTGGGAGAGAAACAGATGCTCTTTCCATAACCTTCTTGTCCTTTCTATAAGCCTCAGGGTGATTTTCAAGTTGCCATCAACCTGGTTTTTCTGGAGCTCCCAAAAGGTTAGGTGTCTAGGAAAGTATACATTTGTTGAGGAACACTGGCCCAGTCTGAAACTGCCCACAACTAGGGCTGGTACCAAGGACTGCTGATGTCATAGTGCATAACTTGCTAATCAAAAGATAGGCAGTTCACATCTACCAGGCATGCCTCAAGAAAAGGACGGGCCATCTTCTCTCATAACGATTTACAGCCTCAGGAACTCGATGGAGGCTCATTGTGAATTGGAACTAACTCAGAAGCAGTGAATTTGGTTTTTGATTTGGGAGCAGGCACCATTTCCCCATAGATTTTTCTTTCCAGTGAGACCCAAGGGAACTCTAGTGGCCTAGAGGGTAAGGAGCTGAGCTACCAACCCAAAGGCAAACAGTTAAAATCCACCAGCTGTTTCAAGGTAGAAAGATAGACAGTCTCCTACTACGAGGTTTATAGCCTCTGAAATCTCACTGGAGGGTCAACTATGAGTCAATTCCAACTCCACAGCAATGAGTTTTGAGTTGAGATGGACCTCAGAGACAAGAAGTCAGGCAAAGAAGGAGGTGCTGAGTGTTGTGGAGGTGACTGACTTCAACAGGACCAAAGATCCCTTAGACGGGGGCACACTTGCTGTCTGGGTGTTTCTTTCCTCCTGAGGCAAATGTCCCTCCTTCATGCATGTGTGCGCAGATAGGCCACAACATACCTGCTCAGGTCCCAGGTGGATAATGAGGGGCTGAGTCATCCAGGGAGGTGATTTGCAAAACTCAGGACCCCATAACCTTTGGGTCTTCAGTTTTTGAAAGTAAACCTTAATTGCAAAACTGAGCAGGAAGAAAGATCATTTATCTGAGGACTAACTTCAAGCATTGGCCAGAGTATCATAAGAAGTCTCCTTGGAGAAGCCAATTGATATTCCTTCCTCTTGAGGCTTCTGGGAGTTAAGCAATTAGTTATGCGTTTGTGAGATACTTTTACTTCTCTTAATAATAATAGCAAACATGGAGAGCTACCTGCTAACACTGTTATAATTATTCTACTATTAAGTCACTCCACCCATCCATCAACCTCATGGTGGAGTTGTTATTACCGGCCTTCTTTAACTTTTAAAGAAATTGAGCCACAGGGAGCTTAAGCAACTTCCTCAAGGCCATGCAGTTGCTAAGTGATAGGGCTGGGATTCAAACTGAGATCGTCTGTCTCTGTTCATGTTCTTACAGTCACTGCATTACAGTGCTGCTGGTGTCATAAGACGTTGCTGAGTTGATTATCACTCATAGCAAACGTCCCTTGGGATTTGCAGGGTTGTAAATCTTAACAGAGAGAGCTCCAGTTCCCCAGAGAGTAAGGAGTTGCACCACCATCCCAAAAGCAAGCAACGTGAATCCACCAGCTGCTCCAAGGGTCGTTGCCTCCTGTGCGGTTTACAGCTTCTGCAAATGGCTTGCTGGAGGGTCAGCCATGCGTCAGTTTCGATTCAACAGCAATGACTTGAGTTGATTTGAGATGGGAATGGAAGGAGACAGCCCATCTTCTGTCTAGCCCCTGGTGGATTTAGGCCCTGGAGATGTGTGGCCTTTGGACTAGCAGCACGACAGGCTATGGACTGTGTCATCAGAGTTCTTTACTAAGATGCCAGAGGACCCAGAAACCGGAATGATTATGCTGGTCATTTTCATAAATGCAATCTGTTTGTGAGCAGAGTCAGGACACCCAGAAAGCTGGGTTTCGCCTTCCCTTTTATAAACGCGGTGTCGTGGGAGGGGGCTGGAATTGAAAAAATGGAGGTGAAAGAGGTTGTAACTGGAACTTGTTCCCATTCATACTGTAAGCGGCTCATTCATTCCTACCCTGAATAGCACTTCTGCTCTTTTCTCTGTGATAGGAAGATGGGGAGGGGCGAACTGAGAGGGATGGTGAATTGAGCTGATTGTTCATCATTTCATTATTTGTCACCTGGGTGAACAGTGGAATGGTCTGATTGCTACTTCCCCTTATCTTGGCTGCTGGCTTGCGATTGGACAAAGCTAGGAAATAAGCCCATCAAGCAGTAGTCTGGTGTTTGCCTTTAGCTAAGGCCCCATAGGGAGAATGAGGGGCAATCTCCTTCTGTACAATTTACAGTGTCCAAACCTCAATGGAGCTATGAGTCAGTTCTGACTCCACAGCAATGAGAGCAGGATTCTTGACCCAAGGTGGTAGAAATAGTTAATGTGCTTGACTCTAACTAAAAGGTTAGAGGATTGAGTTCCCTCAGAGTTGCCTCGGAAGAAAAGTCTAGTGGTTTACTTCTAACATTTCGGCCATTGAAAATCGTTCGGAGCACAGTCATACACTGGAGTCACCATGAGGTGTGTGTATCTTGACAACTATTAGTTCTGGGTTTGGCAACTTCATTCCAGGGCCTTCTTTGTATCAGCTAGAACTGGTGAGGGAAGGAGGGAGTCTCTGAGGGAGGAGTCAAGCTACTGTCATCCAGGGCACAAGATATTCATAAAAGCGAACTAGGTGCTACAGTGTGGTACTTTGTCCAGCCTGAGCCCAAACCAGGTGACCGAGCCTCTGGCACAGGAGATGACCCTCATGTTAACAGAGTCTTCTAGATAAAAGCTACCCTGGGGAGGGAGGCCCTGGGACATCTCAGTCTACATGGAAAGATTCAGGCCTATGGCCTTGCAGTGGGACTCGTCACAGATTGCCCATTTGGTGTGTCCATGCACTTAGCACGTGGTTGCAAGGCCTTCCAGAAAGACTCACTCACCAGTAACGACAGTAGTTACATCTACTCCTTTTCTTAAACAGAACCTGCCAGGGTATTAGAGCCTTGCCAGTACAACCTCTTGGTAAGAGTTTGTTGTTACTGTTGATAGGTACCATCAAGTTGACTACATAGGCTCATAACAACCCTATGACCTGCAGATCTGAACCCTCTCCTATCCTGTGACATCCTCACAATCTCTAACACACTCCAGACTATTGCTGCAGTCACTGTGTCAAGCCACCTAATTGAGGGTCTTCCTCTCTCTCTTTCACTGTCCCTCCATTTTTCCAAGGAATAGCCCCTCTTAGCAACGTACCTAAAGTATGTGAGATGAGGCTTTGGCATCCTGGCCTCCAGGGATCACTCTGGCTGCATCTCCTCCAAGATATGTCTGTTTGTTGCTTTGGCAGTCCATAGGATGTTTGGTGCTCTTCTCCAGCACCGCAGTTCAAAGGCCTCATTATTCATTCAATATTCAATAGTCATCCTTATTCATTGTCCAGCTCTCAGATGCACAACAGGTGATCAGAAAGACCATGGCCTGAATCAGGCACACCTTAGTCCTTAAACTAACATTGCTGCTCCACAGTAATTTGTAGAGCTAATGGGTGTTTACTGTTATATAAATAAAGATTCCAGGGAGAAACTAACATTGTTTTGTGCAGCTAAATCCTGCCAAGCCTTTGGTTATTGTTGCTCAGGCTCTTTGACTTTAGCATCTGAACATTCCAGAAGTATGAGAGAGTATCTACAGTAAGTCCGTCATGGCACCGAGTATGTGTAGCCCAAAAGGTAGCGTGTACCAGAGCTGAATGTCATCTCACATCCATGTCCCATGTCAGCATGACAACCCCCTGTGAGCTGCCAGACCTGCACTTTCCCAAATAGAACAGTACTGATCTGCTAACCGAAAGGGTGTTGGTTTGATCCCACCAGCTTTGACAAGGGACAAAGATGAGGCCGTGTCCTTCAGTAAAGATTTACAGCTTTGGAAATCTAGTAGAGCGTTACCATCATTTTGATAGTAGTGTTTATATTTTTGTTTTGGTGGTGTTGTTTATAGTATGCTTGTTTTCTCTTGGTAATAAATAAAAATTTTCTTTTTATTTAAAAGAAAATCCACAAGCATATAGTAGTCAATTAAAAAGAGGAAGGTTAAGAGACTTGTTATTTTTATCTGCGTTCTTTCTGTGTCTGGTTCTCTTCATTCTGGGAATGGTAGAGGGTAAGCGAAAGACAGGATGACCCTCAAAGAGATGGATTGATGCAGTGAGCACAGCAGTGGGATCAGTCACGGCAGAGACCATGCAGGTAGCGCAGGGCAGGGTTCTGAGCCGCTGTTCACAGGGTCACTGTGAGTCAGAGTCTACACAAAGGCGTCCACTAACAACAAGAACAACGTCTTCTGGTGGGCACATAAACTCGAAGAAAAAGCTCATATATTGTCTACATTTCTGTATGCACCAGTGCCCATAGGTCTCAGCTCTCAGTTCCCCAATTACAATAGGTGCTTAATAGAAATTTGGATGATTGACTTAAAGGAATGCAATTGCCAGACCTAGCTAGCAAGGCCATTTTCACTAGCTATCTGTTGTTTTCATAAGTTCTGGTGAGTGCTTTTTATCCTTTATTTTCTTTCTCATCTATAGAAGCCTAAAATCTTTCTAAAAAGTCTTCTCTGTACAACCACAATCATTTGGCATTAAGTTAGTCGGATTCATGGCAATCCCTCTGTGCTGGAGTTGAACTGTGCTTCTCCGAGTTCTTGATTGCTCATTTTACAGAAGCAGACTGCTAGGCCCTTCTTCCAACGCACCTGGGGATGGATTCAAACTCCAATCATTTGGTTAGTAGTCAGACACTTGTTGGCACTGCCCAGTGACCATGCCTCTCTGGATCGATCCTCCAACATTCTTGAAGTTTACTCTTCCCTCTTTGCAGTTGGGGTGTACCTTGAGTTTGATATACCAGGAAAGGTTTGGAGCTCATGAGATTTTGTTATTTTTTAGAAACCTTGGGTTTTCCGCCCCCCCACCTCTTGTGCAACTATTTGTCTCTATTCCCTTAGCACTTATTTCCAGACCTTGCCTTATGTATAAAGAATCTGAGTCCCAAAATGATATCCTCAATAACACTCAAACAAATGATGTTGATTTAATGTAATAGCAAGAATGTTAAAAGGAACAAAAGAAAGTTTGTTTCCACAGTTTAAAAATATTCCAGACTCAAGATGGCATCCATATTACCAGATAGTCAGTGTATATAAAGGGGCTGAGGAGGTTTGACTTGGTAAGTAGGTGTTTTAGGAGGAGTAAGGGCTTTGGAACAAGACACACTTTGCCGTTTGCAAGCAGTGTAAGCTTGGGAGAGTTCACATGCTCCTTACCTGGAGCCCTTGTTTGCACACAGCACAGAAAATGTTGTGAGATACCATCTGGTAAACCAGGACTCACAGTAACTCTATAGATGACAGATCAAACCCTTGTCCTCTCCGGCGTCATCCTCACAATCGTTACCGTACTCAAGCTCATTGTAGTCCCTGTGTCTTTCTATCTTCTTCTCAGTCTTCCTCTCTTTTTGCTGACCCTCTACTCTCCCCAGCAAAAGTATTATTATCTCTTAATTCCTTGCTGCTACTGGTTAACGCTGGTGCTGAACAAACCATTTAACCTCCATCTGCCTGCCTTATTCTGCCCATGAAATGAGAGGGTTGGATTCTAGTTGATCTGTAATGTTCTTTCTAGGCTTCATGTTCTATAAATCCACTACTCTCTGGGCCCACTAACACCTAAGCCTCATAAACGTAATGGGGCGGGGGGATAACACTGCTAAAATGCAGTGTCAGAGAAATGCCTGCTTTTTATTAAATGCCAGAAGTCAAGTATTAAGTCATTCCAGAAGCAAATGTATAGACTCAGTTACACCATAAATTTCAATAGACAAGAGTGACTTCTAGAATCAGAAAGCTTTGCCCACATACCCACTGAATCCTCTCCATCTCCTAGGAGGTGGGTAGGTGGAGACATTCAGGCCATAGAAGTTAGAAACACTTCTCAGTCCTACAGCTAATACTACGGGGTCAGTTACATGATTATCGGTAGGATCTGAATGACATAGACAATAAATCCTAGATTATAAATGTCTGACTGATGAAAAACTCTTGCTTGCCCTTTAATATTATATAAATTTACCTTCACTTTGAAATGATTGAACCAACCCTTATTCACAACAAATTCTTCATAGTCACCTTCACTTGCTGCATGTGTAGCTTTTAAATCACTTTAAAGCCTTTGAACCTTTTCTGGCACTAAAGGAAAGCTGAATAAGAACCATGGGCACCTGTTCCAACTTGCCTGCACATTTGACTTAAAGACACAGGAATGACTCTCATTCAATAGCACAAGGGCTCCTATACTTTAAACTGCAATTTTTTTAAGTGATCGTAAAAGTCAACAAGTGTGAATTTCTCAGCTTTCCTCAAGGAAATCTTGAGATATACTGGTACAGAGTGAACCACAGCATTCAGCCAAAGCAGTACTTAGAGGGTGAGTTTTAGTATCTTATGGAAGACTGGGGATCATGAGGGTTTAAAAAATAAAAACAAACTAAACAGAAAAGCACATAGTCATGTCCCCCCCTCCACCTGAAAAAAAAAAGTCCAAATGAGGCACTCACCAGGTTGTGGTTTCAGATGCCAAGTTGCTATTCCTTCCAGACTCCTAGTATATTTTCTATAAAATAAGTTCTTGCTCTTTTGAAGGACAATTTGCCAAAGTGGCTCAGAGACTAAATTCACTATGTGCATTGTGACTTTCTATTGGATACTACAGATCCTTGGTCAGATCACAACCCATTCTAGGTGTGCCCATTTCATACCCACCTGAATCTACTGAGCAGAAGTTGAAATAAAGATCACAAGTTCAGTTCCTGTGTCATATGCAACCTCCGCAGTAATTGCTGAAAATGCTTTGCCCCACACTTTCTAGACAATTCTGTAGGCCCAGCATTCTGGAAGTGTGAAGCTTCATGGAGTCAGCAGAGGTTTAATATTCCTTCTTAGTCACAGGATGATTGTGGACAAGGTGTTTCCTGTATTGGCTGCCTCAGTTTCTCCAGCTGTAATATGGTGGGGCTTACAAATTCAGTTTATTAAATATGTGTTATGGATCTATTGTTCATAGGGTTGTTTTGAGTCACAGTTGACCCAATGACATCTAACAATTATAAAATGTGGTTGGCGCTTTGAAAGAAATGAGAGAAGTATAAGCTCTATCTAATCTCTATTCTCAGGCAGTTTATAGTTTACTGTGAAAAAAAATTACAGGTTAGATCATTATCTAAGAGAGCATATATGTGAGTAACAGGAGTGCAAGAAAACAAACATCTCCAAAAATATGGACAGAAAAGAAGGGCGAGAAGAACAACTTACCCAAGACAAAACATGAGCCAAAAGTTCAAAGTTGTTGTTGTCTGCCATGGAGATAAAAAATCAATTCATTGATTCAACTCATCAAACTCAGCGGGTTTTTAGAGGCTCTAACGTAGCATGGGAAGAGATTTCCCACCTTTCTTCTGCAGAGAAGCTGCTGGATTTGAACCCTTGGCAGTGCAATTCCAGAAAGATTTCAACCTATTTGGATAAAAGGATAGAAGAAAAGTGGAGGATAAGGTTGGACAGATTCCGAGGGATCAACCATCTATAGGGTCCAATTCTGCTTCAGAGACTCAGAATTTCTCCACCATTCTGTTTAGACAGTGTTAGAGTTCAGAAGCAAATCATCTAGCTCGGTGAGTGGCAGTTTAAATGAATCCCTATCAATCTCGAAAGCAACAATAGCCAGTGGATTTCAGTTCCTGTGACATTTCCAATTGGTAGTAGAGTCTGCCTGGAGCTCTGTGCTGAAAAGAATTTAGAAGCTGAGTTCTAGCTCAATCCTAACTCAAAAGAGTGCTGTGTGATCCATTAGTGATGTCTGTCATGGGAACCCTGTAGAGGATTTACTTTCTTGGGTACCATGTGGGTATCACAGTAGTAGAGTAGTATGCTTGCATTTTAAAAAAAAAAACAAAACATATTTCTGATGCTTATACTTAGAGTTCTTTAGGAATTTGGTCTCTTTTGAATTCAATCTCAACCCAAAATGGTATACAGACAGTCTTTTAGCAAGACAATGAAGGTTGTTCTTTAGCAAGTCTATGAGTTTTGTCACTTACGCCTTCTCTTCTGGCTCATCCCCATTCTATTTTCCTCTCACCCCAAGTGAGTTAGATGCTGGAGCCATTAATCTCCTTTGCTTAAGTAAGAGTCAAACTTCCTGGCAAAGGGCCCTTTCTTTACATCAGCTTCTCCATCTGGAAACTGAGAAGACAAAAATGATGCCTCACTCATGAGGGTGATAGGTGGAATAACTAGCTAATGTGAACAAAGCCTTTGAAGATGAAAGGGTTGTGTGTGCACATTAATTACCACTTTTATCAGCCCAGAGCCTCTGCATTCTCAGCTGCCACTGGGGTCTCCTCTGTGCTTCCCAAATGCCAACAGTGGCCGAATCCCATAGAGCGGCCCCATGGGGCCCTGTTTCCAAGGTCCGAGTCACGAAGGCCAGGATACTCAAGTTTCCCATTACTCATCCCCAAGGGAAAAAGCATGCTCACCATCTGAGCAGGTGAGGTGAGATAGAACTTAGGTATAAACAAAAGGCTCCATCAAGAGTCTACTAGAAACAGTCATGGGTAAGATTAGGACACTCTGCTCTAATTCCCACCATATCAAGGCTTAATTGTGTGACCTTGGGCTATTGGCTTTATCTGTCTAAAGCTTCAATACACTGTGTGAACCACCTGGGGATAATAATCCCCCTGCCTTCTCTCTGGACCTCTCCACCTTTGCTTGCTGGTGTGAAAGTGTTTTGTGCTAGCAGGTAGTAACACGTGATGTAGAACTACAAGGTGCTATTATTACCTGAGGTAGTTTTTGCCTTTATCTCTGTCTCCTGTTCTGGTTGACCCTGGAATCATTGAAACTGTATCCTTTGGAATGCTCACCAATTCCCTTCCAACTGCCCTCTTGGACAGTGCTTATCTAGAAGGAAGACATGGCATTTGCTCAGGCTCTGTTGCTCTGTTTCTATGGCAGGCCGATGCATCTGGCTGGGGTCGGCTGGCAAGTTGGGTCTCACTGCCTTTGCTGACTTAACAATGGGAGGTTTTCAGATGCTTTGCAGATGCTTTGCAGCGGTTGGTGGTTCTGTTTATAAGGTGTGGCCCATGTTGAGTCAATCCAGTAGGACCACTGGAAGGAATCAAAGAGGAAGTAGAGGAAAAAAGAGAGAAGTGAGCCCTACAGGAGATGTTATCATGGGTTTGGCTTGTCAGAGTGGAAAGGGTGTTAGAAGTGATACAGCCCAGTTATCTTACTGGATAAAGTGAGAAAATCTCAACTATTAGACTTGACTAGCCCAAGGTCATGTAACTGTGTGTTTTTATATGACTCATAAGGACCCCATGAGCAACAGACCTGACCCTGTCCTGTCCTGCAGTGTCCTCAGCATCTCTCACACACTGGAGCTCATTGCTGCGGTCATGTGTCGGTACATCTTGTTGAGCGTCTGCCTCTCTTTCACTCACCTTCCACCTTCCCTAGCATAATATCCTTGTCCAAGGAATCACCCACTTCTAGCAACATGCCCACAGTGAGATGACGCTTCGCCATCCTTAACCTCTGGGGATCACTCGCTCTGGCTGATCCTTCTGCAAAGCACATCTGTTTATTCTTTTTTTAAACTGTTTTAAAAATTAATTTTAATGACAGTTTACAGAGACAGGGTTTCCAGTCATTCACTGTTGCACTTTTCTCCCTACCCACCTCCTTCCCCCCAAATTCACTCTTCTCCTTGAAAAGAAAGAAAAACTCTTTGACTGTTTGCAATCCCCCCCCCACCCCCCACAAGTCCACTCCACTATGCAGCCTTCACTCCGGACTTCTGTAATGATAAGAATACCCATTCATATATCCCTTTTAAACAGTTCTCTCCCTCATCTGTTGCAATGCAATATATACATCATTCCTTCCCTCCTTTTCTGTCTTCTCTCAACCCTGAAGTCAGTCCCATTTCACAATAATGGCCCTATGCAATATTTGTCCTTTGTTTATTCTTTTGTCAGTCCATGGGATAATCAGTATTCTTCTCCAACACCACAACTTGAAGGCATCAATTCTGTCATCTTTATTCATTGTTGAGATTCAGCTCTTCCCATTGTTCTCCTTGAGATAATAGAGAAGGGAGCACTAAACAAGAAGACAGTGGTCTGACTAGATTGTGAAGACTTACGGAGAGAAAGAGAAGTGAAAAGGTATCGGATTTTATGGTACAGTGGGGCACAGGGTAGGTGTTCATCCTACCCTGGAACCCACATTGTTCTTGAACCTGGTTTCTCATACACTATTTCTCACATCTGTGGTGTTTGTTTTGATTTGTTTTAACATAATGAATGTTTGAGAACCACAAGGCCTAGGGCCCTGGCCTTTTCTTAGAGCAATTCTGTGAATGAAACTAATAATGGATGGTTTTCAAATGATTCATTTGCTCAACCAACATATATTTATTCAACATCTGCTATGTGCCTGATACGTTGCTAGTTCTGGAGATAAAGCTTGAAACAGAGAGACACTGTCTCTGCTCTCATGAAGCTTACAAGGTAGCCAATAAACAACAAACTATGCCCTTATTTGATTGCACTGTAGTAAGTGCTGTGAAGTAGGCTCCTCCTTCGTAGGGTACACCCTCCTTCACAGGGTACTGTGAGAGCACATAACAAGGTGACTTCATTTAGTTTTCAGGATCAGGCAAGACCTCCTGAGACATGTAGGTTAAATACCAGTCACAGTCTTTGCAAGAGCCTCACATTTCCCTGGGAACCCAGTTGTTTACCACCACCACCCCCCTTTATGAATAAGGTCCAGTCCCGTGGATAAGTTCTAAGTTCACCATAGCCACTCCAGAGAGACCAGCCCATCCTTAAGCTGCTGTACACCAAGAAAGACAGCAAGATTTTAAAAAAAAATAAAGTTCGTTTTTACTCCTGAAATTCTAAAAGCAACGAGTTTATCATGTCTGCCCTACAACAGTGGTGGGAAGAGAACACGGAGCCCTCTAAACGGACTCAGGCTCCTAAAGGCATATTTTTGTGGAGCAGAAGAATTCTAGGGAAACAAAAATTAGCCTAGTAGTGCAACAATGAATGAATGGAAACCCAAAATCTCTGTAAATGTTTATGAAAATTAATAAAATATAATTATAGAAAAAAAATTAGCCTAGTGTGTAGAAATTATTTTGTTTTAGTCAGTGAGGAAATATTCATAATCTTCTTAGAACTCTTGAGCATTAAGCCTTAGCTTATGGTCAAGTCTCATTCATTTTGTTGGAAGCCTCTTGGTTTTGTTTTGTGTGTTTTAGCAACTGGGATCTAGGTCCAGGTTTCGAATGGTGTTTGGGTGGGGTGGGGAAATGATTGCCTCCACTAATGCAGGTGAATCTCTTGGGTCCAGGTAAGAGAAACAGGAAAGGGCTTGGGGCTATGCATTCTCATCCATTTGATTTGATGAGAAAAACCCAAACCCAAAAGAACCACTTAAGATGCTTTCAGATGCAAGCACTGATAGTAATCAAGCTGTTTAACAATTGATAATACATAGACACCAGCTGATCCGAAAACAACTGTCTCATACAGAGCAGATTTCAAGTCGTCCTCCCAGTGATAATGGTAGCATCCCTCGCACTGACTCTGGTGTTCTTTTTTAAGTGGGAGAGACGGGGATGGAGTTATAACTATCATGGTGAACATGAGCTGTAACACATCTGTACATCTATACATGTCATGTGCTCGCCTTATGATATTTATCCAGCATGTGTGTTTTGGTGTACTCATATTAGTACGTGTCAGATGCTAATCTCTGTAAAGTAACAGAACGTTTAACCCCTACATATTATCATGCCTGCCCCATAACAAGAAGCCTAAAGTTAGGGTGAATCCAGGACATATTAGCAATGTCCCAAGTTTCTCCCAACTTTCAACTCTGCATCAGGCTTTTGTTATGGGGCAGACATGACCAGTTTCTTCCAGCTTTCAACTCTGCCATCCCTAGTACCTTTCTGCATTCCAGTGGGCTCTCAAACGGTCTCCTATAGTTCTCAGGAGCCTATGAAAAACTCAGAATCGGTGGAAGAAATGCTTGTTCTCAAACATTTCTTTTTACATGAAAGAATGGCTTTTCCAAAAGTACTTCATTCACTTTCCATTGGAAAAGAAGGACTGCATTTCCGTACTTAAATCACTGGCAAGAAGAACTAGACCATCGTGTGTGATTTAGATCAATCATTGGGGCTTTGAACATCCAGGTAAAAGGCACTTATTAAATGGGCAATAATGTCTGCTACATTGAATAAAGCCTCAGTGTGTCCATCCACATGCTGTGATTTAGACTCTACCTAGCCTAAAGGAAAAGGGCAAAGTTAAGTTCTTATGTAGCTGAACCCCCTCCTCAATGTCTTTCTGAGGAGATCTGCCGGATTGATAACATTCCCTTGAGGGACACACTCCAGTGTGAGGCCCAGAGGGTTGATGGCTTATATTCAGTCATAGTAGCTATAACTTTCATCTGTTCCACTTCTCAAAAAAGCGTATCCAAGGAATACCTTAAATCTGGTATAATGTATGAGAAGCAGTTAATCTCTTGGGCACTAGAGCCCTTTATTTTACAACCCCATCTCAGTACTGCTGGAGCTGCACCATGCATGAGGACCACTATTCTGTAGTGATCCATTAAAAAGAAATGACTCTGACCTTGGACGAGCTTCTCTTCCTGTAAATCAGGAGATTATGACCCCCAAGGGAGTTCCCAGTTTCCTTTTCCTATAACTACAAACTCCTAGAGTATTTTAACTTTTGTGAAGTGTTTTCAGCTCCATTATCTAATGCAGTCTCCACATTAACCTTGCAAAGTGAGAACTGTGGTTGGCGTTATTACCCTCTCATATAGCAAGACGTTGAATGACTTTTCCAAAGATTCAGGATTTGAGCCCTAGCTTTCCGCCCGAGGCTGATGGCAATGCCTCTGTACTGTACCAGTTCGCTTCCAGCAGACCTAGAATTGGCTATTGAATTTCATATAAATACTCTTTCATAGGTAGAAAAACTCTATCCTCATAGTTTCTTGGAGTACAAGATTTCAAGGGCTCAATATACAATTATTTTAATCCTCTCAAAATGAACAGGAGGGTCTTTTCAGCCAGTTCCCTGATTCTGAGCAGTTAGCTGGTGAATCTAACAACATGGAATCATAGCTAAAGAATTACAAAGGCCATATCCCGAAGACAAGACCAGCAGATACATAAAGAGGATACTTCAGGGATGTGGCTGTTTCTTTTCAGGAAGGGGGGCCCAGTTCCTTTTAGCTTCTAGTAACGATAGAGCAAAAGGAAATGGATTCTACCAAACCAAAGTAATATGCCGTTTATCTTGAGGGTGCATTTCCTGAGTACAAGGTTTGCAGATCATTAGAATGACCTTCTAGTTCTTAATTTATCTTTCAATTCTGAGCTGAAATGATATTACCTCAAGGAGGCTTCCCTTGGGGTCATGAAAGGCCCTGGAGAAGAACTATTTCTCTTTAGACTAAGCTCTGCTCCCTGTCAATCTCATGCTTCTGTTCCATTTCTCACACCATGTTGTTTACTAAATGAATGCCTGTTTTCTCTACCAGGTCATAAACTTCCCTGGGACAGTGACCCTGGCTGTCTTGTCCAGTACTCTAGTTCCATAGCTCCCAGTACATGGAAGTGTTGAATGAAAACTATCTGTGGAATAGATGAGGTTGAGGTTTCCTTTTCTGAAGGCCTGTGTCCACTTCAGTGTAAGGATGGCTTTTGCATGACTCCATGGTGTTGTTGTTAAGTGTACTAAGGAGTCTACTGCAACTCATAGCAACCCTAAGAACACCAGATCGGAATCTTGCCCTGTGCTGTGTCTTCCTCTCTCTCTGAAAGCCCATTGTTATAGTCACTGTATCAATCCATCTCAGGGTCTTCCTCTCTTTCTCTGACCCTCCGTTTTTCTGAGAATGATGGCCTTTTCCACGGCCCAAAGTCAGCGTGTTGTTGTTGTATGCCTTTGAGTCAGAATTGATCCATAGCTGACCCTCCATTGGGTTTTCAGAGGCAGTTAATCACCTGGGAAGAGACTGTTTATCCTTCTCCCATGGAGCTTCTGGTGGTTTTGAACTGTTTGCTTTTGAGATTGGAGTGCAGTTTCTTACCACTAGGCCACCTGAGAGCGTCTTCTGTCTCTCTGTTTCTATAAATAAATATATATATGTTATTGTTTTTGTTGTTGATTGTCTTCATGTCGAGCACAACTCATAGCGATCCTATGAACAAAAGGCCTTACGCACCTCTACAACTATGAGCATCTATCAAAGTTCATAGAGTTCTGGAGGCATGTTATTTAGGAAGTGGGTGCCTCTCCTGCTCCCAATATATATGTATGTATGTATTTTTATATACATGTATGTGTATATGCATGTGTATGTGCACACACACACACACACACACAAATAGTCTGCTTTTCTGTATTTCTTGTTTTCTGTTTTTCTATTGGGACAAAGAGACAAGTGCTTGTAAAGCAAATGAGGACCCATACACAGGTCTATCTTCTCTCCTATGTATGACCTTCCATTTTTTTAGGGTTGTACCTAAACAAGTACCCTAACCCCTGCTTTGGTAGCATCATCCAAGAAACTACCTCTTTCACTGTTCTTATAAGGGCATAAAGGGAATCTTAGACAGGCCTGATCACTCAGGACAAATGTGAAAGACAGGGAGGAGACTTTCTTTTCTTACTGTTTTTATAGAATGAGAAGCAAGCTTGCTTGAGGCCCAGGATGGGACTCCTTGTTGGTGGTGGCTTCTGGGTGGTGTTTGGGTCAGCTTTCTCCCTGCTTCCAAACAAGCACCATCAGATAATCCCCAGGGTTCCTTCGGCACTGTTTCTCAAGGTATAGTGAAAGCACACTATTATTTGAGCTTCCTGTTCTTTATGGTTTAGAAAGCTAACGTTAATAGCCACATTCATAGGCAGCATTGTGTGCATTGTTTAAAACTTTGGAAAACTCATCTTGGGTTTTATTTGGTGTGTTTTGTTTTATTTTGTTTTGTTTTTTATCCAAACGAGCGTCCCAGGCCCCTTGGAAGACAATCAGAAACAGGCCTGACTTCAAGTCGGCTGGCAGGAAACAGAGTCTCTCAAAGCCAGGTTTCCTGTCTTCTTCTTCTGAAAGCTGCAGTTGAGGATGTTTACTCCAGCCCTGAGAGTTCCGTCTCTGCCAAGCACAAGCTGTCAGGGATACATGAAGGGGACTGATGTCTAGTATGTCGGGTGCTCAGAAGATAGGGTGGGCCCTGGTGGGAGAACATGGCTTAAGTCCTGTAACTCATCAATCAGTTGGCCTTAAGTATTCTTAAGAATTGACACAACCACTGCAACAAGGCGCAGAGATTGTGAGGGTGATGCAGCATCAGGCCACGTTTTGTTCTGTTGTATACGCAGATATGGATAGAGGGTTACTGTGAATGGCTTAGGTTATATGATGAGTAGGAACTGACCAGACCACACCTACCAGCAAGTATACTTCTTGAGGCCTCAGTTTCCCCATCTTTAAACTAGGGTAAAAACATCCATTCCCAGTGGTTCTTGTAAGGACTAATGTGACAGTGTTCATGAAGCCTTTGGCGGAATAACACTCATGGAGTAAGCAGTGAATAATAACAACTGAAATTCTTACTATTATATTGGGTCTAGGGAGCTCTGGTTAGCTCTCGTGACCTAGTTGCAAGAAGCTGTGCTGCAATCCCGAAGACACGCAGTTCGAAGGCACCAGCTGCTCCACGGGAGAAAGATGGGCAATCTCGTCCCATACGATTAAATGCCTCTGAAAACCTGCTGGAGGGTCAGCCACGGGTTGGTTCTGACTTGACTGTACACACCACCACCGAAAGCTCTGTTGGTGCAGATCTGTATGTAGGGAGTTGTACTGCTTTTCCAAAGGCTGAGCTCCTCTGCTGGTTAAAAGCCACCAATGGCTCCGCAGAAGAAAGATCAACAATCTCTTTCCATGAGATTTCCAGCCTTGGGAAACCCCCTGGAGGGTCAGTTCCGATTTGACAGCAGTGAGAGTTGAGTTGAGTCCCGGCTGAATTGAGTATGACAGTCAGTCCACTGGCAGAATTCCCTCCTCCAATCCAAGGAGACGTGGGTTCCATTTTTGGCTTATGTACCTCATGCGTACTCAGCCTGTCATTGGTGGTTTGCACGTGGCTATAATGTTTCGACAGGTTTTAGCAGAACTTCCAGACAGAGCTAGACAAGAAAGAAAGGGCTGGTAATCTGCCTCTGAAAATCAGCTAGTGGAGACCCTGTGGATCGCACTGGTACCCTTCCCGCCCAGCTGTGAGGATGGGCAGGACTGGGCAGCGTTCCACTCTGTTGTGTGTTGGGTTGCCATGAACTGGGGCCAACTTGACAAGAGTCCACAGCGACGTTGGTAGATCTGGAATCTCTCCCGTCACCACTCAGCCGTTGCTTGGTTGCTGCTGCACTTCAGAAATTCTTCCAGCTGCCGTTGGAAGATTTTCATTCCATTTCTGGGCAAAACATGAGCCAATAAAACTCTCATTTAATTAGAGGGGCCAGGAGCTGGGCAGAGTGCTGACACCCACGTGTGCTCACAGGAAAAAACTGTTGCTGAGCAGATAAAGCAGGATTGGATGTTCAAGGTTATTGCAGCGGCTGGTGAAAGAGAACAGGCCAACGCTCTCTGGGTCCTGTCTTTACTTGCACGATTATAGTCCCTCTTCCACGCTGCTTGTCTCAGCAGGATCAGCCACTTCCTGCCTGAGCCCTGGCAGTTGGTGGGGCAGGGAGAAGAGATGAGATTTCTTCTCTTTCGTGTTTATCATGCCATGCCCTGCCTTGACTTTCAGGAAGGCCTTGAGGTACCTAAAACAGCTTACCATTGTAGCTTTCTTCCCAGAAACCTGTTTTTTAGGGTTTACCAGAGCCTGCTTTGGACCCAGAAGCCCATGTTCAGAAAATTTCTTGGCTGTGGGTGGGGTCAGCTTCTGAGTGCACCAGGCACCCACTTTTTAATCTTTGAAGTGATTCCATTTTCTCACTTCCCAAAAGATATTGAGCCAGTTGGTGGGTGCCATTAAGTTGGCTGCACCCCCCCCCCCGTGTGTGTGTGTGTGTGTGTGTGTGTGTGTGTGTGTGTGTGTGACAGAGTAGCTTTGTGCTTCACAGAGCTCCTGGTAGATGCTTTTTAAACAATAGACTCTAACCCTTTCTTTTGAGAAGCCTCTGGGTGGACTCAAACCCTCAAACCTCCAACCTTTTGGTTCACAGCCAAGGGCTTTAACCATTTGCACCACCCAGGGACTCCTAAAAAATGCCTTTAATGGCCTCTGACTGCTTAGTTCTGTCCTCTAAAGAAAGGAAGATCTGACCACTCCCAGCCACACCTCGGGAGTGAGTAAGGCTTCTGCCTTTAATAGGAGTGTTTGCATTCGTGTTAACTTCTCATCTTGTCCTACATTTCATAATCTTTATGGTTTGCGAGGCTGTTGGAGATTCTGGAGTGTGGCTGAAGCCTGCTATTTGGGCTGAGGCAAAAGAGTGTTAAAGCACAAATGATTGTTTTTCAGTGGAAATAAATCATAAACTAGAACAAGGATCTCACTGGTATCAGGCAGAGTGGCGACCAGTTGCCCAAAGCTTTAGCTTCCTGTTGAGAGAAAGGAAAGAGTTCACGCTTACTAAGCATCTGTTATAAATCAGACTACCCTGGTTCTTTATGCCCATTTATTACCTAACTCCCATTAACTTCTCTTTGAGGTACTTGGCAAATATCTATTGAATGAACAAATGACTGAATTTCATCAGTCATTTTACAGACTGAGAAACAGAGGCTCATGAAGGATTTCTCCTTCATGAAGTTTCTTTCAAACTTGCCCCAAGTGGCTTGGCTTTTATGTGGCAAAGCTGGAATTCAATTCTGAACACGCTCTCTTTCTCTTTCTTTGTTTAAATCATTATACCAGGAGTTCTCATTCAGCTTTACGGGATTAATCCTGTTCTTCCAGCCCCAGAACCGGAGGCCTTGACAATTAAAAGCATCTCCTTTTTCCTAAGTCTTGATTTTACTGCCCCCTTGAAAAGCAAAGACCTTGAAGAAACTCAGAACTACTGGAAGTATGGGACTCAGGAAGGTTTTAAGTTTTCGGTCCTCTATGGGACAAAAGGTTGGCAGTTCAAACAGTGGTGTTTTGGGAGCAAAGCCAAGCCAAGCCAGGTGATCTGCTTCCATAGTTAGAGAAACCCTAAGAAAGTCCATTCCACTCTGTGACACATGGATTTGTTTATTTGCTTATTTTATGGACTGCATCTTTAGGGAGGAAGATGGTGTGGCTATTTCCCCTGACCCTTCTGCCCCTGGAATCTATAAATCATGGATGGTCAGGCAGCAAGGTTGAAGGAGAACCCAGCCCCCAGCTGCACAGACAGAGGCTTCTGTCTGCACCATACACCATTATCCAATGACTGAAGACTGGTTTGAATTGGCTCATGACGCCCAAATCTGCTGCAGAGAGCACTGGGCCGTTTGCAGTAATTTAGAAGAACTCTCTAAGGAATCAGTAATTCTCCTAATTGAGACCATTCTTTCCCTCCAGCTTCAATGTGGCAGGTTCTGGTCTCTGTACTCTGGAAGGCATTTTTTGGGTGTAATCTGAGAGCAGGATGCTGGTAGCTCTCCCTGAGTTGTTTGTCGATTGTTTCTTTTTGTTGGCTGTCCTCCTGGGCCCTCAGTGCATTCATTACACCACAGCCACTTTGATAGTAGAGCAAACTGCTGTAACCCTGCAGGCAAGTGGGGCCACTCTGGTCCTGGGGTGTGGAGAGAGTATGCAGGAAGAAAAGTAAATCCCTGCTTGTAGAGGCAGAAGATAGTGTTGGCTGGGGTCCTAGAGATTATAAGATACACTTTCTTCCTTGTCTGATAAAGACCAAGGCCTGGGGAGATGAAATTCTCCCAGTTTATCAGTGAAAAGCCTGGAACCAAATCCCAGGTCATTGACTCTGAACCTCTTGCTTTTTCTATTAAACTACTCCTTGTTGCTGTTGTTTTTGTTATGTGCTGAATCAACGAGTCAGAACCAACTCATAGCTGACCTTCCAGCAGGTGTTCAGAGGCAGTAAAGCACATGGGAGGAGCGTTCCCATCCTTCTCCCATGGAGCAGCTGCTGCATTTGAACTGCCTGCCTTTGGGATTGCAACAGAGCTTCTTACCACTACCACATCTTACTGCGTATTAAAAACCATGCCTCTCTTACTGTATATCCAATACTTGGGATAGAAAGACGAATAAAGGATAATCCCATTGAATGCCTTTTGGCTGTATGTATTGGTGCCACTGGAGGTAGGCTCCTTTCCAGAATGACAAATTACAAAAATACATGTTGTTTTTCATTGAGGGCTGTCAAGTCGGAACTGTCTCATAGCTGACCCTCTAGCAGGTCTTCCTAGACTGTGAACTGCACAGGAGAAGATTCCCCATCTTTCTTACTTGGAGCAGGGGATGGATTCAAACCAGCTGCCTCTCACTTGACAGGACCACTCCGTACCAGTAGGCCACCAGGAGTTGTTATAAAGGCAGCTTACTCTATAGCATGGACTCTTCTTTCATTGCCTCTTTGATGTTCTGGCCAAGACACCAAAGGGACAGATAGAGAAGCACTTACACCAGCTTTGTGGTTTGATTTTGAACCAAATGAAACTCTTGTTCCCAAAGCCGGGTCATTTACTTGCCGTGGCTTAGCCTGCCATGTGACTCCTTTGTGTCCTTTACTAAGTCTAAATTTTAGGGACATCTTTTAGACCTTGGAAGGCAAGGATTAACCCCAAAATGTTGAATCTGTGCAGGTAGGTGCTGGATTGGATTTCCTTTTGTGGAGTATATGAGCTCACCAATGCCGCATAATAAATAAGAAGCAAAATGCCCATGAATGCTTAGCGAAGTGAATATCAGACCATAATGATACGGAAGACCTGCCCCTCTCTAATATCCTCTTTTCTTTCCCCCTGTATACAACTGTAATTATTAATATAGTGACCACTTACCTTTATCGTCTCCTCACGTGAAGTCCAGGGCCTTGCCTTCCTCCTTATTACCCAAGAGCATATCTGGCACATTGTATAGAAGGTGCTTGTAACTGATACTTTCCAGTATGTTCTATTGGAATTTCTAGTGCATCGGGAAATCCATAGCTCATAGTAAAATGTTGTTTCTAAAACCCAAAACACTAATCACTAACTGGTGAGTCAGTTACAGCTCCTGGTGACCTGATGTGTAGAACTGCTCCATAGTTGCCAAAAGTTGGTGTTTTTTGGAAGTCACTCGCAAGGCCTTTAGTTCAAAGTGCCACTGGGTGAACTTGAACTGCTAACCGTTTGGTTAGCAGGGAACATATTCACTATTTGTGCCATTCAGGGATGTTGATGTGTTCTAAAATGCCTCTCAAATGCTGGTGAAGGGAGCTGGGCCTTCACAGGGATGGCCTCTTGCAGTTTGGAGGAAAACCAAGATCTTGTTTTCTTTGACAACTTCACAGAAAAGTCATCTATTAACTTCCTCCATCTCTGAGCCACCTGAATCTTTGCATGGGTCACGTCCCTGTTCCTTAAGAGCAGGAAGTTATGTTTGGCTTGTTCCAACAAAATGGTAAAGGTTTTGATCCAACCCTGTGGCTTGAGTAGGATTTAAGAGCTTGTCAGACGTGAGTTCTCTGGAGCCTGGCATTTGAGACTGGCATCTGTTGTTACAGATGAGATTTCACAGATTGAATGTGCTGGAAGAGGTGTGAATTACAAGCTATTAGCTCACAGAACAATTGGAACCTGAGCAATCCTGGAAATCTTTTGGCCCGAATTTGAAAGATAACCCACATACCAGCCTTTCTGTCTGTTTCCTACTTGGAAATATCCGTGTAACTCTTAAAAGTATCTGAAGAATAAATAATGGTAGGGTTCTTGAACTTGGTAAGAAACCCTGTCTCCGGCAGATGCACACCCACTCCCACACACCCCTACACCTCTGCCCTTCTCATCTGATAGATTCCAACTCATTGCCATCTGTCAGAACCAACTCATAGCTGACCCTCTAGTGGACTTCTGGAGGCTGTAATTGCATGAGAGGAGATTGTCCATCTTTCATGATTCCTGGGTCTTGGTCTACCTATAGGACAAGAGTGGCTGTTAGATGAATTATAAGGAACGAAGTGCCACATGTCAGGAACTATTTCTTAAAAATAGCAGCAGACCCACAGGCATCCTGAGAAGAGCGTGCACACTCCCTTACTCCAATTCAGATGAGCTTTGTTTTGAGTCACCAGGAAAGAAACTCCTAGGGGATTGCAAGGCAAGGGCATGCACCTGGCTGTGGTTGGCAGCATCCTTTTTTGAGATGAACTGGTGATATGTAGGCAGGGAGAAAGGGATCAGACATTAACTATCTAAGAGGTATCTGAAACAGAGGGTACTCATCATGAATAACCCAGAGCTGCTGCCCTATAGAAATCCCACCCTCTCATCAACCTGTTCCACTTACTGTGGTCTCAGAGGTCCAGCCCTGTCTAGAGCACAGCCTTTTTAGTCCCACTGCAGGGATGATTTTTTTTTTTTGGGGGGGGGGGTCTTCTCTTGTTTGTTCTGTTGGCTTCCACAAAGGGAGAAGAGATTGGTAACCAGCTCCCACTTACCAGCATGGCATTGACAAATATTAATTTTAAGGGAGGCATCCTTTGGTCAAGCATTTAACACGTTCACCACTAACCAAAGGACTAGATCTTCCAGCCCATCCAGAAACTCCTTGGGAATATGGCAGCCTCCTTCCCTAAAGTCAGCCACTGAATCCCTTAGGGATCATAGTTCTATTCCGACACACGTGAGGACACCATGAGTTGGAATCATGATAACTGGAAGGTTGTTTTGTTGTTTTTTCTTTAATCCAAAGAACTCCACCGTTTGGGGAAGTAGCATCATTCAGCTCTTCATCTGCAGTCAGAACCGTGGAGACAGAAGGGTACCTCTGTGATGGCAGAGAGAGCAGACCCTGGAGGCAGGCTGCCTGGTGGGAATCCTAGCTCTTCACTATACTGGTGCCACCTTGAACAGCCTTCTCAGCCTCTCTAAGCCTGAATTTTCTTATCTGTAAGGAGGTTTACTGATAATAACAGTGCTTATTCCATACAATTATTTTTGAGGTTAAATGAGATCATGAGTATTAAAAAAAAAAAAAAGGCTGCTGTGCACATGGAAGGTGCCATATTAGCACTAACACTCCAGGGAAGCCCAGCCCCCAATGTGAGAAGAGGTGTGGCTTTTGGCAACAGAGTCTAGGATATTATGTCAGAAAAAGGACGTCATTCGAGGCTTGGACTCCTCACTGTGCCACGTCTGGGATGTGCCAAGCCAGGTGTGCAGGAGCCTCACTTCTGTCATCTGTGAAATGGGATCATTGCTGCATCTCTCTACCCTTTTCTTGGAAATACCTGGTATAATACCTGGACCAGGATTGAATGAAGACTTGTTGTTGTTGTTATGTGCCATCAAGTCACCTGCGAGTCATAGCGACCCTACGCACAACAGCCCTAAACCCTGCTCTATCCTGTGCCAATCTCACACCCATCCTGATTACCCCAGTCACTGAATCAGTCCACCTCATAGAGGGACTTCCTCTCCTGTGCTGTCCCTCCACCCTCCCAAGCATGATGTCTCTCTCCAAGGACTGGTTCCACCTTGCAACATGTCCAAAGTATGTCAGACGAAGCCTCAGAATCTTTGCCTCCAAGGAGCAGCCTGGTTTAACCCTCTCCAGGTTGAACCTATTCTTTTTCTTAGCAGTCCATGGTACTCTCAATACTCTTCTCCAGCACCACAGCTCAAAGCCATCAATTCTTCTTCTGTCCTCCTTAGTCCTTGTCCAAGTCTCTGATGCATAGCAAGTGATTGCAAAGACCATTGCCTGTATCAGGCGCACCTTAGTCTCCAGAGTGACACCATTGTTCTTCAGCACTTTGAAGAGGTCCCTAACAGCTAACCCCTTAAATGCCAGAATCTTTTCTCTCCAGAGTGGAGTGTTGAGTTTGGATCCAGTAGGGATTGGGGATGACACTTGACTCTCTTCATCTCTCATTACCCTCGAGTCGAAACTGATAAAAAGCTGGTGGATTCGAACTGCCAAAGAGGTGCAGCCTTTGGGTTGGTAGCGCCGTTCCGTACAGACTTCGCCAACCGAATTCCTCGGATCTAGGTGGTACTCTCCTGAAGCGTGTGTCTTACCTCCATTTCTGGTTCCACAAGTCTTCTCCAGTTCACGAGGTACCCAAACCCAGTACCCATGACACAGAACTGGGGATCCAGATTTTTGTCATCATCTCTTCATAGGGACACTCTTCCTGGAGAACAGCTTTTAGACAATAAGATATAAAATTAATCATGCTTAGGCTGTATAACTTAGGAAGCATTTTTATGTCTGCATTTCATTTGAGGTCCACCTTTAAGCTTCAGAATTCTGTGTTAATGAATACCCTCTCTGATCCTCCGTTTCCATAGTTACCACATGGGGTGACCAGTCCTCATAGGATTCCAAAGGCTTTGGAGTCCTTGGCACCTAGAGAGGCTTACCAAGTAATGCTCAGCATTGTCTTGATGGACCCTTGTTTCGGTGGCTCACAGACTGCACCACTGAGGTGTGTGGGGGGGTGTCAGACCATCAGTGGCCTGGAGATGGGACCTACATGCAAATGGGCAGCTGGTGGAGCAAGGCTGGTGGAGGTTCTGCCCCTCCAACCCCACACGGGCTCACACTGCGGCACCTCCACGTTTATCTGTATGAAACATCATGGTTCTGCCTGAAACACCAGCTGGGGAGAAAATGTCTGAAAGAATTGCTCCCCTGTCTCAGCACTATCACTGCTCCGCTTTGCCTGTTGACAGACCAAAGTGGGAAGGGCAGAGCCACCGGGTAAAGGGAAAAACCAGACAACTTGAAAAGTCTGAGCCGAGAGCTGAATTTATCATCTGGACTTTAAAACAATCTCTGAATTTCTTGCACTTTAAGTCCTTGATCTATAAAATAATTCAACAGTGCCTACTCTATGAGGCTTTGAGGGTTACTTTTGGATGTGAAAATGCTTTTTAAGTGGAAAACTGGTATTTGAACCATTTTGTTCTGCAGAGAGCAGAACTTGAGCACGTCATAATAAATGTACGACTTTTGAGAAGCTTTCTGAAGCTTTATTACTTACTATCCCAGATGTTCATACTGCCCTCCCATTTTATCCCACAAGCTCAAAGCATTTTCAAACTTCTTATTTCATCCTAGGAGATAGGAAGACCTAAGATAGTGACGCAAGAGGCTAAAATGAGTTGTTCAAGGTTACAGAGCTTATAATTAAAAGGTTATCAGTTCATCCTGGATAATCAACATATTAGTGGCCCTTTAACCATCAATGAAAATGCAGCTTACCTGACCTCTCCCAACGTGAAAAACAAAAAAATCCCATAGTTGCCATCAAGTAGATTTTGACTCATGACGACCCTGAGTGTCAGAATAGAACTACTCCACAGGAACTATTCCACAGGGATTTCAATGACTAATATTTTTGACAGGTTTCAAGTCTTTCTTCTAGTGGACTTGGACTGCCAAACTCTTGATTGACAGCCAGTGTGTTAACTGTTTGCACCAGTCAGGGATTCCTCTCACAGGTTTATATCTTGCCCCCAGTCAGTCATTTAGTCCCTCAAACCACCAGCTACAGCTTTGAGGCAAGAGGTGGGTGATGTGGCTGTCATTGTAAGCACCCCAGAAAACAAAACCAGGGGGGAAAAAAAAAAGAGTGAGATCTGTTTGTTTTCTACCTGTAGGGGGTGGGGGGAAAGCCATCACAGGCCAGAGATGCTTTTGCGTTTCCTTTACCACATCCTGGGTGTGTGTGAGTCAATCTGCTAAATCAATAAGATCCAGCAGAGAAGAATAGAAAGGTTGAGAGGCTATAGCTGAGTGTTTCTTGGTGCCATGGCAACACATAGAGTACACACTGTGGCCCCCTCCCCCGTCCCCAGATCCGGCTTCCTGGAGTTTCACTCAACTAAGACCACTCGACTGGGCTGCAGTGAGGCATCAGTGCTGAAAGCATGCTCACCTTTGGCCAGATGAACTCTGAAGGACCCAGACTAGAGAATGAGAGCCCATGTAGACAATTTCCATCATTATACTTGGAGGCAGGAAAAGGATCCCTGTTTAGATCTTTTGGGGGAGGGGGGAAGCAAAACCAAAACCAAACACAAAAAAAAACCCACAACCCAGTGGGTCAGTTACTTGGAGACCTTGACTGAAGGGCCAGACTAATGGCTGGGAGAACTCTTTGGGTTGGACTGCTGGGACCTTGTTGACTAAACGCTGGCCACCTTGTCATGATAGCTCCATGCTCTGTGGGCAAGAGACCGAGAGGTCAAGAAGTATAGCCAAGATGTTGGGGTGTATATCCTTTCCAAAGTGCCAGGAGCTGAATAGCTTGGTTGAAAGCCACCCAGAACACACTGGGGAGGAAATTCTGCGGGTATGATTGTGCATGACTGTTTGCTCATTAAACCTCACTCACCCGCCTCCGGGGCAATTCCGGGAGAGACTGAGTCACTCGAGACTCATGGTCTGCACTGGGCAGCCAAAGGCGATTCGGCCACCGAGTGTGATTCTGGCCTCATTCAGAAGTGGATGCCGAACAATGCACCCTTTCACCAGGGATCATCACATGGGCATCAGGGGACGGGGGCAAGTGATGTGGGCGCAGTGGGAAGGCTGCCAGCTTTTGGGACTGGCAGGCCTGGGTGGCAGCAGGGGCAGCAATAGCTAAGACGACTCCCAGATGGAAACTTCTGGGCTTGGAAGGCATCAAACAAATGAATAACGGATGACTTGTGCATGAATTGTTAAGACAGTGGATTGCTGCTTTATTGGGAACAGCTTGCTCCGGCCTCTAATAAAAGACTGCTCGGTAGTGAGCACTAGATTGGGAGTCAGGAGTCTGGTAATTAGGGCACCCTGCAATTCTGCTTCTCTCAGAACTGGCTGGGGGACCATGCGCAGGCATTCTGGGTTCTGTTTTCTCTGTGTCACATGAGAATTTGGTTAGAAGTTCTTTATTGGCCCTCTTGCCTTTAAATGTGACTGTTCCTATTAGCTATTACATTACCCCCACCCCTCTTCTTAACTCTGGCTCTTTCCCTACTTTTTTTGCTCAAAATCAGCCCTGTTAGTTTAAGTTATATAATCTTCATTTTGGTGCTTGACCAAAGCGAAGGATGGAAATAGAATGATAAGCTTTTGAATGATAAACACTATAAAACGAAAATTTTGGTGAACCCGCTAATGTATTTGCTGCCACTGCCCATAAGGTTTGCATGTGGCCATTTCTAGGAACTCAGTCAAGTCTGATGTCGTCTAGAACAACATGCTCTGGACGCCATCTAAGCGTGCTCTGTCCAGATCTTCGTGTTGGGCAGCAGACTTATCAACGTGTTAAGAGACAGCCTGTTGTTTGCTGTCTGGGTCTGGAACCAAAGTGTGAGTCCTGGAGTCGTCTCTTCATTTGCCATGGGGCTGTAAGGGACAGAAGACGCCTGGGGGCTGCAGTTAAGAGTTGGGCTCTACATTCTCAAGGACTTCTTGGGAAGTGCAAAGGCAGAATCAGTGGGGAGGCGGCCAGCTCACTGGTGGGGAAGCCCATGACTGTGGAGACTTCAGGATCTTCCCTCTGGGGAGAGGGTGGGAGCTCCATTAGTGAGACTTTTCCACTGAGTCCTGACAGAGCCCTTGGGCGAAGGGCCCTACCCTTTTAAGCATTACAGTCCAGAATCAAGGGAGCTCCAATCTTAAAATGACTTTCAATAGGCTCAAATTCCTTTCTCCAGAGATTCTTTTAATCTTCTCCTTTCTCTCTCCTTGCTTTAAAAATAGAATGTTATTGTCTTGCCTGTAGAGTTAGTGTCTGGCCTATGCACTGGGGTGCAATTTAATTCACAGCAAGTGACCAGATAGACACTCCTGTCAGAAACCCAAGTCCACCAATTTTAGAATCCGGTTACTAAGGTCTTCTCCATAAATGAGTTACCTCATGCATAGCATGAGAATGGTAGAGGTGCCTGTCTTATAGAGTTGTTGTGAGAGTGAAATCAAGTATCAAATGTGAGACTCTGAAAATCTTGTCTGGCCCAGAGTAGGCACTTAAAAAGCAAGCTGAATGAGTCATGGAAATGGGACAAGTTATTGAGTGACAGGAACCATCCCATCTTCAAGATAAAACAAGTTCCCCCAAACACAGAGCCTATGCTGGGATCAAATTAGATTTAAAAAAAAACAAAACAGAACCAAACCACAAAACTCCTCTAATTTGGCTTCATTGTTCCTGAAGAGATGACAAAGGTATGACCAGACACATCTAGGTGGTTTGAGTAGAAAAGAAACGAATTCATCTCAGTTCATTTGATGAAGTCTGGTTTGGGGAACTGAGTGTCTTCTCAGTGGTCCAGTGTAGCTGTCAGTTGTCCCCACCAGGAGGTCACTATGCTTGCCCTCGCTCAACAGAACCGGCCTGAGACATGACCTGTGATAGCACAGCCCAAAAGTTGACACAGGGGAATCCAGATACAAAACTGAACACTTGTCTCCAAAGCGTTTGACAGATGTTCACAGCAGCATATGCTTCAGGACCAATGGGCACAATATAGATAAATATATTCTTGTATCCTTTTTGAACCCTCAAGTCTGTCCTATAGGGAAGCACAGATAAGATTATTTGTTCACTCATTCCTTCCCCTGATTGCTACATGCCTATGATATTTGTCCCATGCTATACTGGGTGTGCAGGACAGAATAGTGAGGAGAGAAAGAGTCCCTGTGGTCATAAAATCCACAGACAAATAGGGAAATGCCAGAACTCTGGAGTTTCTGATTATTAAAGAGATCTTGTCAATAACAATTACTTGTGATGAATTTCTTTGAGAAACTTAGGAAACTTAAGGGCTTCCCTTTACCAAAATGTCTATAGCATGCCTGTACACACACACCCCTGCATGGACGTGTCTACATATATGCATACAACTTTCCAAGTTCACAGACCCCCTGAGGACCACTCGTGGGTTGGAGGCTGAAATCTACATTCAGTCGGCACTATCAGTAGCCACTCTATGTCACAGCCCCCTCCCCTCCCCTCGCAGGAGGTTAGGGAAGATGAGGATAACAGGATGGTCTTGGAGAGCTAGCTCCTCCCTTCTAGACTTCGTGATAGGACACAAGCAGATCTCTTCCTGTGAGGGTGGGCAGAACCCTGGGCACTTGACCCCACGTACCTTCTGCTTTGATCACTGCCCTGTGTTAAGAAGCCCTTGAATGGCCAAGGGCATCTCTCACTGGTCAGCTTCCTCTCTTAGGAAAGTGCCCTCCCTGAACATCTTAAAGTGTTCTCTAACAGTTAACATATGCATTCCTGCCCATTCAGCCTCTGTGAGGGAGGAACTTGGGCCAGTCTGCCTATTACGTGATACAGGAGATTTATGGGAGACCCGAGGGCTCAACGGAAAATGTTCTTGATTTACAGCCAGTTGGAGAGTTCTGTTGGAGAGATGCAATTGGCTAGTAAAGCTTAGCCTCTGGAGTTGCCATCTGTCTTGAATCCAGAAGTTTCTATTTCTCAGGAGAGACCTGCATATATCCGCTTGGGTTAGAGACCTTACCACAGACTGGCTTCTTCTAGGCCCATTCCCACTCACACCTTATCCTTACTTTAACTTTACCTCAACTTTGAGAAAGTCCTCAGCCATATATGCTCAAGAGAGAAATAAGTCAACTTGGGCTTAGGCATTGTAGCTTTGCAAGAATTCATTTCATTCTGTTACACATAGCACTGATGTGAGTCCCAACCCCATGGCACTAAACAACAACTGTGACCCACGCCTGTGGATCCTGGCACTCAGGCTGGTGGCTCTGAATCCAGGCTCCACCACGACTAGTTCTGTGAAGCTGAGCACGCTTCTCTCCCACCACTCCCTCTTTGTGCCTTACATTCTGTATCTGGGAAATAGAGATAATAAATATCCCCTACCTCATAGGGTTGTTTTTGAGGCTAAAATAAGTTAATATTTATAGCATGATTCTAGAAGCACTAGCATATATATACAGTGCATGATAAATAAAGCTCACTGATGTTGAGTCCTTTCTAACTTGTAGAGACCACAGTAAGGCCAAGTAGAACTGCCCTACAGGGTTTCCAAGGCCGTAGCTCTTTAAGGGAGCAGATCACCACATCTTTTTTTTCTCTTGGAGCAGCTGATGGCTTTGAACCTCTAAATCTTTAACAACTGAGCGCTTACAAACTGTGCTAACAGAACCCGTCCTGTGAAGTTACCTATCATTATTGTTGGCATTATTAAGTCTCTTAGATTTTAGCATGAAGAAGTGTTTAAGAAGCATGTTGGAGGCGAGCTCTGGTGGCCTAGTGGCAAGAAGCTGCACTGCAATCTCGGAGGTACACGGTTCGAATCCACCAGATGCTCTGCTGGAGAAGGAGGAACAATCTCCTCCTGTACCAGTCAGATCTGATTTGACGGTATACACAAAAAATAATGAAATTAAAAAAAAAAAAAGAAGCATGTTGGGACATCCTCATGAGTTTAAATGACTTAAAGAATATGCAGGGAACCCTGGTGGCACAGGGCTGCTACCTAAGAGGTGAGTGATTCAAATCCACCAGCTACTCCTCAAGAGAAAGGTGGGCTGCCTTCCTGTCCTATCAATATTTACAGCCTTAGAAACTCAGTGGGTGTGGTCTGGGAAATGATACGGCACAGCTGGCTAGGTCTCTTTTAAAGGAAAAGGGTTCCACAGGAGAGAGATTGTACACACTTCTGGGCCAGCTGACTTGAAAGGACCCATCTTGGCACAGTCTTTGCATTCCTAAATGCCTCACTGCCATCAGAGTTTGACCATTTTTATGAGATGAAGATAAATGTAAATCAGAATTTTATATTTGAATGGAATGTCTTCGTTTGCTCAGCAGCCCTTTGCTAAGTCCCTCCTGTGTGTCAGGCTCTGTGGAAGTCTTGCAGTCTAGACAGACTGATGGTTGAGTTTGTTTCTTGGCTGACACATCTACATACTCATTGACACATATGCACATTCATATACGTATACACGCACCACGAATGGGTGGCGTGTATAAAGTTCCATTGGCTTCTACATATGACCATCGAGGGGTTTTATTAAAACGTCTCGGGCTGACTTAGTACCTTTTGCATCAGATATTCTGTTTTCCGGATGATGAACTAGAACTGATTGTATAAGGGGAAATTGCCCCTCACCTCCACACCACTGTCTGTGCCTCGGACAACAGCCCCCAGGCCAACTGCTGACCACCACCTTGTCCTGTCAACTGATCTGTCCTGACATTTGACTGAAGTCTTTCGTCAGCTTCATGTTCCAAGGAGCTGGTATAGAGGTTCTGTTTGTCTTTGCTGTGCTTGAATAAGGAAGTTACCAGATATACTTTCACCTAGAGTGACAGTCTCTCTTTGCAAAGGTTGGCCAACCGAGGCCAAAGCTGAAAATGTCAGTAAAAACAAATGGTATTTTTTTGAAATAGTATTTCAAAAGGGCCTCGTGTGTTTTCCCCTCCTTGTGCTCATGTTGCCTCATCAGCCACAGGTTGCAAGAACTGCTTAAAAGGAACCATTAGATATCCCTCCACCCCCAGCAGCCTTTAACAAAACTCCTGTACACCTTATCGGTACCCTCCTGCTGACTCTGGACAATTACAAATAAGCTTTGGTCTCTATGCATTGGCCTATTCTGTATATTTCGTAAAAGTGTAATCAGGCAATATCTGTCCTGCTCAGTCTAATGTATTACACATCCAGACTTGCCCAAGTGAGAGGCGGAGACGGAGGTCAAGTCAGTTCGATGTGCATCCAGACCTGGCTCTTAACCAACACACAGTGAGACTGGACCAGGTGCTTGGGGCCATGATAGACCCAGAGTTCTTAGTGGTGGTGGTGGTGGTAATGGGATTCCGTAGAGAAGGATTGTCTTTGAAACTCAAAGAAGTGCTCAAAAGGAATCATACTTCACTGGGCTAGATTCAATGACTTCCATTTCTGGAGCAGGATCTGCTTACTCAAGTGTAAACCGAGGGTAATGCATACTCAGAAGAACAATGAGTCAGTTAAGGTCTTTGAGGCGTTTGGAGATTATTAAACAGGATCAGGCATAACAGGATATTGTTTGGTTCCCTACTGAGCTTTCAGATTAATATTTGTAAAAGTTTGTGTACAAACTCTTAAGAGTCCTTTGCTGATTCTATGACCAATTGGTGGTAGTAATTCACACATTGCCAGTGCTGCATGTTTTTGGTAGCACACAACAGGTCTTGGATATATCAGAATATTAAAAATGTCTTTAGGGAGGAAATTCCAAGGAGTCATTTATTATTCAATCAGTTATTTGCTGAGGATCAACTTTATGCCAGGCACTGTTATGGTTGTTGGAGACTGTGACGAATGAATCAAAAGGCTCTGCTTTCTAGGGGATCACGTCACAGAGAGAGGAGGCAGATACTAACCAAATGCACAAAGAAATAAACACGCTGCAAAGAAAGCACAGATGCAGGACTGAGACAAGGGAAGATGCTGGGAGTTAGTAAAAGCGCTCAGGGAAGGGGAGGTGGAGCTCAAATTCTGAATGGCAAAGAGGAAACGTCCATGTGAAAATCTGAAGTCCCATATGACAGGGTAGAATTGCCCCATAGAATTTTCAGTCTTTAGGGAAGCAGACTTCCACATCCTTCTTCTGAGGTGTGACTGGTAGATTTGAACCACTGATGTTTTGGCTAGCAACTGAGCTCTTAACTACAGAGCTACCAGAGTTCCTTCCACTGGCTTTGATAAGGAAATTTATTCTGATTGCAAGCAGTAGCCTTTGGAGGTTATAAGCAATGGAGCTACTGCACAAGAGAAAGACGGACCCTCTCCTCTGATGCAACTTAAAGCCTGTGAAAATCTAGTCAAATCTGAGTCAGTTCCAACTCATAGGCAAGGAAAGAAAGAGAAAGATGAAAAAGAAAGGCACACGGTTCAAATCCACTAGCTGTTCTGAGGGAGAAGCCTGGGCAACTCCTCTTGTGTGATTTACTGCCTCTGGAAACCCTCTGGAGGATCTACTGTGGGTCGGTTCTGACTCAGCAACACACAACAACAACAGGACACTAAAGACCCCTTTCCCTGTGGTTGGCTGTGCTGCTAGCCCAAAGGCCGTGCATATTTGGCAGTTTGAATTCACTGGAGGATTCACAGGAGAAAGGTGTGATTTACAGCCTCAGAAACCCAGTGGAGGATCAGTGCTGAGTCAATTCCGACTTGATGGCAATAAATTGTACGTGTCCAATGATGTGTTTGGCAGTTCAGAGGTAGAACTTTTGCTTTCCACATGAATCCATGAAGACATGTGATTCTGTGGAATCTAACTGCTCTGCACCTGACTCCAGCTCATCTGCGCTTGACTCCGGCAGTGACTGTCACGTGCAGCCACCATTCTTCTGCTCTGTGAGCTCCTAACCACATAGCGTGGTGCCGTAATGCAGAAAGGCCTAGAAATCTACTTCCAAAATGCAGCCAATGGAAACCTCAGTAGATCAGTGGTTCAATCCACAGCCTGTCTTGGACACAGACTATCGGGACCAAGCAGTATTTCACCCTGCTCACATCTTGATGGCAGCTGAGAACAACAACATTTGTCTCCAGAAAATAAACTGGAGCAAGATACAACACAGCTGTTTATAGTAGTTTTCTGGTGGTGAGCTAGCTTTTCCTTCATTAAAACAAATATCCAAACCCATTGCTATGAGTTGATTCTGACTCCTGGAGACCTCGTGTGTTAAGAGAGAACTGAGTTCTTGAAGGGTCTCTTTGCCATATTCTGTACAGAAGCAGCTTACCAAGCCTACCTGCCAAGGTGCCACTGGGAGGGCCTCAACCAACAATTTTTTTAGATAATAAAATTCCAAAGCCAAACTCATTGCCATTGAGCTCATAGCTATTACTCACTGGCTCATAGTTGACCCTCTCGTGAGTTTTCAGAGGCTGTAAATCACATGGAAGGAGTGGTCCCCTCTTTCTCCTTTGGAGCGACTGATGGATTTGAATCACCTGCCTTTAGATTGTTGACTCTTTACCCACTAGATTGAGGACAGACCATTTTGGCATTTTGTGAGCCTGCTAGGACTTTGGATTACTTTAGTAATTAGAAAGAAGACATTTTTAAAAGCTTTGCTGTGGAGCAGACTGGAGGGGGCACGTATGAGTGAAGCTACTTTGTCATGCCTTAGCTCAGATTTGAGTCTGGCATCCGGGTGCTTTGGAATGCTGGAGAGAACTTTGATGGTGGGTCAGGAGAGAAGTATGTTTGCCTGTTTAATAAGCCAAAGATGATAAACTTCGCCTCACGTCCTTTGGGCATGTTGCTGGGAAAGGCTGTTCTTTGGAAAAAGACATCATGCTTGGAAAAGTGGAGGGATGGTAAAAGATAGGAAGACCATCAACCACGTGAATCAATACATGGATTGGCAATGGGTTCGTGTGTCAGAGATGTGAGGATGGCACAAGATAGGACAGAATTCAGGTCTCTTATACAATGGTTCGACTTGATGGTGCCTAACAACAACAACAACCCTAAAATAAACTTCTTTCCAGACTGTGTATGCAAAAGAATCTAAGCTTTCTGTTCTGTCTCACAGATCTCAACATCACTTGCCGATATGCTGGCGTATTCCATGTGGAGAAAAACGGCCGCTATAGCATCTCCAGGACTGAGGCCCCTGACCTCTGCCAGGCTTTCAACAGCACGCTGGCTACCATGGCCCAGATGGAGAACGCCCTGAAAATCGGGTTTGAGACATGCAGGTAAGGGGTGAGCCTGGTTACCTGAGGTCAGGAGTGGGGCTTAGACCCGGGAAGGCTCCTCCCTGACCACTTACATAGATTATTGCTGGGAAAGTCAGTCCTACCCGTTAATTTGGCCACGTCGATCTGGAACCTGTACTGGCAACTGGAATTTAAAGTTCTCTAAAGACACCTTTGTGAATCACAGTGAGGAGAGGCGCCGAGGGTCATGTGTTGGGAGCCTTTGGCCTAAAGTGCTTCCACAGCGCTCTCCTGGCTTTGAAGACACGTGCAATATCATTGTCGGAACCACAAGAAAACCTACACCAAATAACAGTGTTTAAAATAAATATGTGGCTGGTAGTCTTGGCCCTACAGACTTGGCAAAAAGCAGAATTTTCAAGCAACTTTCTTTTTTTTGTTGTTCTTTTTCCAGGTTGCTCCATGTTTCAGGGGAGAATAAGTAAAGGACTTGACAGTTATGACTATCGTTTACAAACCCTGACTGTGCCTGACAAGGATTTGGAGGAACCCTGAGAGGCCTCCTGCTAGGTTTCAGTACTCCCTGCAGAGGGAGACTGAAGATGATTTACTGCAGGATAATTGCACCAGGCAGTGGCTTTATTTCTCAATGCCTGATGGTTTCGTGGCTGGTGATACACATTTAAGAGTGACCAGTGCTGATGACTGCGGTGAAGGGTTTTGGCTTGCCCTGTTTTTAGTCTAACAGTTAGGAGTCCCTGGGTAGTATAGGCAGTGATCCACTGTGCTGCAAAGTGTAGGTTGGTAGTTCAAGCTCGCTCAGAGGCACCTTGAAAGAAAGACTTGACTATCTATTCTGAACAGTCAGTTACATGGAATACAACGCTTCCCTGACTTGCCTGAGGAGCCCAAGAGTCAGCTTTATAGCAACTAGTTTGTAAGAGGGAGCTCTAGTGGCCTAGTCAGTAAGGAGCTGTGCTTTTAACCCTAAAGATGAGCTTCTATGGAAGTTCGAATCCACCAGCCACTCTACAGGAGAAACATGAGCAATCTGCTCTGGCGGGACTCACAGCTTCGGCAACATGCTGGAGGGTCAGCTGTGGTTGGCTTTAACTCATTGCTGGTGAGAGAGAAGGAAGGAAGGGTCATCTCAACAACTGCCCTGAAGTGTCCACCCCAGTCGGCAGCTGCCCGCCTTTTGCTTTTGCAATGTGATTAGGTAACCTTGTTCCCTTTCTCTACGAGGTATAAACAGTCTCACACATCGACGGTCTCGTAAAAGTCGTGCTGCTTTTAGAGCTGTTATGTAAAGTTTCCAAATTACCACCAAGAACATGGACTTAGTTTTTCACTCCATGCAGTGATGTCCAATGCAGCCATTTCCCAGCAACCACAACACCACCGGCTTTGTCCTTTCACAAGTTTTTTTTTAAAATAATAATAAGCATGCTAGTTTCTATGCATTTTTAAACACCTCTTCTTTGAAACAGCCAAGTTCAGCTATGTTATAGTGAAATCATTTAAGCAGAGACTTTGTGTTGATTGTTGTCACTTTATATTTAGAACAAACTTATCTGGCTGAATGGAAATGCCTTAGATGTTTCTTGGGGTGTAATCTTTCAGGGAGCAAATCCGTACATCTCTCCTCGTCATTGAGTGATAGTGCATTCTATTCATTAATCTTTCAGTTAGCAGTCCAGTGCTTAATCATTGTGCCACCAAGTAAAGATGGAACTTGGTGAAATACAAGTATGTGCCTCACCTGATCACATACAGTGTCTTCGTTTCTTCTGTTGATCAGGTGTACATATTATTTGCTTGCTGACAGAGACCAAAATGTCATGGGTCAGCCTCTCTGAAACTGGTCCACAAGCATCCTGTAACTTGTGCTATTGAGATTGTTTATTTTATAGACAAAGTCAGGCCTCTGAACTAGATGTTAGTGATAGAAAATGACTTATCTAAATTTCATTTGGGCCGCAGAAGTCACAAAAGACTCAGGTTCATTTTACTATATGTTGTTGTTGTTGTTAAGTGCTGTCAAGTCGTAGGCAACTCATAGCAAACCTATGAATGAAAGACCTGGACACTTGTATAACTTTTGTCCTTTCTCCAGGTTTACTATCTAGGTGTTGTTGTTGTTATGTGCCGTTGAGTCACTTGCGACTCATAGCGACCCAATGTACAACAGCCCTAAACTCTGCTCTATCCCATGCCAATCTCATTGCCTCTGACACACCCACCCTGATTACCCTAGTCATTGAATCAGTCCACCTCATAGAGGTGGACTGCGCTGTGCCTAGGTACTTCATTAAATCTGTGGTGCTAAAAAAGGGTAAACCCTAGACTTGTTGCCAAAAGTTGTTATGCTATGTATTTATGAAACAATGAAAGATTCTTTTGTGGGTTTTTCTTTCTTTTTAAAAAAAAAAGTCATGCTGAGGGAGCTCCAGTGGCCTAGTGACAAAAAGCTGCACTGCAATCCCTGATATGTGGTTCGAATCCACCAGATGCTCTGCTGGAGAAGGAGGGGCAATCTCCTCCTGTACCAGTCAGATCCAATTGGACAGTACACACAAAAAAATAATTAAATAAAATGAAAAAAATGTCGTGCCGCAAATCTCTTTGTGGAAATCATTAACATAAGCTAAACAGAGCTACCTCTCATTCTTGGCTGCAGAGTGATGCAGCCGCATTAGGCATGGTACCAGTGTTCCTCTTGCTGCAAGGGAAAAGGAGACTCTTTCCAATCGCATTGTCCAACACAGGACTACCTACATCCAAATTAATAATAATTAAATGTAATGAAAGCTTCAGTTCTTCAGTGGCACGTTCTGCATTCCCAGTGATCAGTTAGCCACAAGTGGCTGGACCATGCAGATTGTGGAACATTTCCACTTCATAGAAGGTTATATTGGGCATTGCTGCTCTGAGATAAAGTACTTTATTATAAACCCCTGTGTGTATCCAGAGGAGCTCTGGTGGTGTTATCTGTACAGAGCTGTGCTTCTGACTCAAAGGCCTCTCCTCTCTGGCAGTTCAAATGCACCAGATGCTGTAAGGGAGAGAGATGGGCAACTTCCTCCCATGCGGTTTACAACCTCAGGAATCTGCTATTAGAGTCAACTGTGAGTCAGTTTAACTCTACAGCAAGGCAAGATTGATGGATGGATGGACAGATGAATGGAGAACGAGATAGACAGATAGATAGATAGATAGACACATAAACCCCTAACGGTCAAACACTCAAACACACAGACAGACAGACCCCTGATGGTGTATCAGTTAACCATAAGATTTCTCATGAACCCACCAGCTGCCTTATAGTAAAAAGAAGTAGCAGCCCTCTTCTGTAAAGATTATGGTTTCAGAAATTATGGGGCAGTTCTGCTTCATCCTAGGGTCATTGTGAGTCAGAATTCACTTGACTGGAACGAGTTTTGTTTGAGAGGAGCCTTGACTACTCACTGAAAGGTTAGATGTTCGAACCCACCAGTCTCTTTGTGGGAGATGAGACCCAACCAATCTGCTTCTTTAAAGACAGAAACTCCTCTGACCTGCTGGAGGCTATGAGTGAGCTGTGACCCAGCAGCACACAAGCAGAGCAGCACATGTGCACACGTGCTGCGAAGGTGGTTTGAACTTGCTTGCCTGCTTACCAAAAGTGGGAGATTCAAACTCACTCAGTGGTACTTGTAATAAAGGTTTGATGATCGATGAAGATTACAACCAAGAAACCTTATGACGCAGTTCTGCTCTGTAAGTCACATGTGTGATCACTGGGAGTTGGAACTGACTCTGTAGTAGCAGTTTTTCTATGTGTTCAGAGCTTGATATTCAGGTACACACTAGGGCAGGAAATAAGATAAAACTCAGGGAGCTTCTGAACCTGGGCCTTAGGTTACAATGGCGTAAGGTCAATTAGCAGGTCCGTTTATTCTATTCCCCAGGCTAATCGTGTAAGTATGTCCCTAAGGAGGCAACCAGCTTAAGAAAGTGTACTTAGCCAGCGGAATTTCGATTGTGAAACACAAACAAGACACACTTGTGAAATGCAGAAATGTTTTCATGTACCGAGACTCAGAGGAAGTTCTTACTGTTGCCACTGGCCAAACATTGAGCCCTAAAGCCCTAGAAGCTTTGCTGCCCACTGACCACGTCCCTTGCTTAATCCTCAAACTCTGCTTCGGTTCTTGTTATGTGCCCATTTTGTGGATTAAGAAACAAAGGCTTAGAGCAATTTCTGCAGCTCACCCTGGACCTTAACACTGAGAGGTGGAAGATTGAGGAAGACCCTACTTCCTCTGAGCCAAGACTCTAGATTCAAATGGTCAAGCCTGCCTGGAGAATTGAGAGCAAAAGTGAAATAAATGTTGTGGCTGAGTGTCCTTTTCTTCCTGGGAACAGTAAATTATTCTCGCCAAACATTCCCATACAAATGTTAGCATCACTCTTCTCTTATGGTGCTTCACATAAAACTTGGAGTCAATGTGATACTGTAAAAAGGCAATAAAACTTACAAAGGAGATGTATTAGATTCTGGAATATCAGCGTTATCCATAGCTGTCAGCAGTGATGAGATTGGTAAAGGTTACATAGACCATGGAGGATATATATATATATACTGTGCCAAAGAAATCTACCCTTCCACCCATAACCAGCGTTAAATGTTGCAAAATTTATTTCCATAATTTCAGTAACTCCAGTAGCTATGAATCAGATGTCTGCCAGCGGACAGATGGCACAGGTTCCCAGGTTAGCCTAAAACCTAAGCAACTACTTTTTTGACTTCCCCACCCTGACTAGTAGCAATGTGCATATACATGGAAACTTATTAACATTTTATTGTGTCCCCTCCCCTCCACAAAGCTGGAGAGATTTCACAGAAACCAGTCTGTCCATTCAGATGAGGATTTAGTCATGTGAGCTACAGTTGCAACACAGACATAATGAGCTGTGTGCTTACAGACTTCAAACTGAAGACATCGCCATGGGTCGGGTCTTGGGGGCGCTGCATCTGCTCTCTTGCCCCTCCCCCCTCCCCACAGGAAAGATTCAAATAAGCTGCGCTGTGTGTTTGAGCCTGTATCACATTTTTTTAAAACCTCTTAGATGTAGTTTCTTCTCCCTCTTTGTCCTGCTCCTGCCACTACCTCTTCCATCGCAAACGGTATTTTCTTGGCCCGTGTCTCCTGTTTAGAAAAGAAGACGAAATTGTGAAATAAGCAGTTAGTGAGGGTTATGGTGTTGCAAAGAGGCTGAGAGGTTCCTACAGGAGGAAGGGAGGAGGCCATTGGTGCTTTTCTGGCTGTATGATGTTTATTTTTGGCAGCTGTTGTCAAGCGGGGACCTGCATGTGTCAGAGTAGAACTGTGCTCTGTAGAGTTTGAGTGGCTGATTATTTGAAAATAGGTCACCAGGCCTTTCTTCTGAGGCACCTTTGGACGCAAGCCTCCAACTTTTGGTTAGCAGCTGAGCATCAACCATATGCACCATCCAGGGACTCTGCTTTCTGCTTATTCAATCGCTTCTAGTCCAGTCTTAATGATGACCAACTGGTGTTTTTATGTTTGCTTGTTTTTTACTGGCAATGAGTGTAATTAATTATTCCTGATATGTTCATAAGGGAAAATATACTGTAACTTTGCCATCTAAGACTTCATCTCTAGAATAATGGAGCGTGAAGTAAGAGACGGAAGGTAAAAATGAGGCCGGGGGAAAGAGTAAGGGATGAGTGGTGGAAAATAAGACAAGTGAAATCACTCTGATGTTTACCTTCCCAACAGCAAGCCTGGCAAGGTGGACTGTCAGCGAGGAAGAGGAGGCCTTTAATGGGGTGGATTGACACAGTGACTGTAATAATCGGTGCAGGAATATTAGGGATGATGAGGACGGCACAGGATAGGGCAGGGTTGGGATCTGTTGTTCGTAGGGTTGCTGTAAGTCATAGTCGACTCGACAGCACCTAACACCACCACCACCACCTGAGTTTGAAACGTGCAGACTAAAATGAAGAGCCACTTGTAGTCTTTCCTTTAGGGAGTGGCCATAAAAAATGTACTTTCCAGAAAACCTGGAGACAATCTAGTGTCAGAGGGACACTTCAAGGTGGTCATTATTCTTTCCCCTGTGTCCCACCCCCATCGCCCCTTCACTCATTCATACTACCCGACACGACTGAGTTTATTTAAAACCAATATCTGCCTTCATGATTTTTTTTTTTTCAAATAGAAATGTCTTCCTGGAACTCTAAATAAAACCAGCTTCTCAATATATCAGCTTTACCTTAAAAATTAAAATAATTGACTTGTTTTTTAGATGGGAACAAAAGAAAAATTAACCACAGCGGGGGGGGGGGAGGAATCGCTTTCTCTCTCTGTTTCTCTGCTATTTTTTTTTTTTTAATTTCATGTAGCTTTTGAAACCTCTTTTATCCCTCATTAGAGGCAAGGGAAGTGAAATCTCTTCTTATATATTTTGAGTGTCTTGTCAGGAGGTGGAAAAAGACCTCATGCCTGAAAAAGTTGAGGGTCCATGAAAGAGAGGAAGACCCCCAAGGAGGTGTATTAGCAACAATGACTCTAACAAGGGATTTGAGCATGACAGAAATCATGATTATGGCACAGAATAGGGCAAAGTTTCAGTCTGTTGTTCATTTGATCACTATGAGTCGTAGTCATCTCAATGGCCCCGAACAGCAAAAGCAACCACCAACATCACTAGGGGTGAATTGAGTGAAGCGTTGCACTTCTTCAGTGTCTTTCCATGGGTAACATGGAATTGCTACCACAGCTTTGCGGCCTGGTAACCTCTTGCTTTTCTTTGGTAGGTACGGATTCATAGAAGGGAATGTGGTGATCCCCCGGATCCACCCCAACGCCATCTGCGCTGCCAACAACACAGGGGTGTACATCCTCACGTCCAATACCTCCCAGTACGACACTTACTGCTTCAATGCTTCAGGTGGGTTCTGAGTCGATTGGCTTTGTCAAGTGGGGACTGGCTTCTTCCAACCCGTTGGCAGCATGATTAATGATGCTTAAATCTCAGCACTTGAGCAGTTTCCATCCATATAACAAATATTCATTAAGAATCTCTACAGCAGAGACAAGATTCAACACCAAGGTGGGGAGTCAAACAATTAATACTTTGTGTGAAGTCAGAGAGTGATGCTGGGGCAGGGGGGTGGAGGGAGAGGGGAGTCATTGTTTAGGTAGCATCAAGCTTTTGTTTATGGAGATAGAAAACTTGGCAAGATGGTGTTAGTGATAGTTGCACAATGTAATTGATATAATTAGTTTTATTGACTTGCAACTGTGAGAAATGTTGAATTGGCAGTTATGTTATCTACATTTTACATTTTTATTACACTAAAGAAAAAGAAAATTAAAAAAGCTGTTAGTGTAAATATAAGAATAAAGAAAACAGATTAGGAAGTTAAAGAGTACGGAGATGTTTTTAACAAAGGATTGTCAAGAAAAAAAATTGACGAAGTGACTTTAGGAGATCACTGGGGTCAGCCTGTGGGCTCAGGGAATAGCCAGAAGGAATATCGTAGCCTCATCCGACATCAGTAATCAGGCCAGTGAGGCTAAGTCATGGCCGTTTGAATGCCAAGGAATGAAGCTAAAGAGGCAAGAAGGATCCAGATCACTAAGGTCTTGCAGACCAAGGTAAAGAGTTTGCATTCAGTTCTCAGGGTTTTGACTAGGGTTGTGGCATGAAGCCAACACTAACTTTGGCTAGAAGCCAAATGCCCTGGGTGAGAGGTAGTATAGTTGGTGGTAGGAAAGAAGGCTGAAAGGATGTCCTCTTGACCTTCTTGAATGTTCCTTTCCCAATTCTTGCAGAACTAAAAAACTAGAAAAACTACTGGGCATCTGGCCAGCATCCCTTCTGTCTATGGGGCTTGCTTGCTTTAAAAAAAAATTGTATTGTGATTTTGACAAAAGTCTACAGAATCAATAGAAAAACTATGGAATATTCACACTATGGGACTTGCTTTCATTCCTTAGCCTAGAAGCACATACTTACAATTAAAATTCAAGCCTCAGTAACATTAAAAAGGGGAAAGATCCAGTGAGAAAAACAAGGTATGCAAATTTTATGAACTTTGTATGTAAACTAATATAAAATAAAAAAAAAAATTTTTTAAATTATTTTTTGTGCGTGTACCATCAAATCGGATCTGACTGGTACAGGAGGAGATTGTCCCTCCTTCTCCAGCAGAGGATCTGGTGGATTTGAACCATGCACCTCTGGGGTTGTAGTGAAGCTTCTTGCTAAAATAATTTTTTTATAAAAAAAGACTTTCTGCATCATTAATCTTGGAGATCTTCTAGGAAGGATTAAAACCTTCTCTCTGTCTTCCTTCTCAAACTGACCCTTAGTTTTCCATGAAGGATGGAGGCTGTGGGATGGAGAAATTGAAGCCTCAAAATAAACTTGGTTCAGAATCTTGGAAGGGCAGTTTTCTTTGATGATGGGAGGGGAACGTTCGATTAGCTGGAAATGACATTCTTAGTTCCAGGCAAATAATGGTAATTGAATCTAATATCGTCATGGATTTTTAAGGTGAAATAGAGACATCAAAGAAATTTAAAAACTATATCATTGATTATAGAGCTGCTGTCCACACACTGTTGGATGAGTCACGGGGGTCAGAACAGGAATTCAGAGCGGAGGATGGTGGAGACTTTAGAACAAGCCTAGCTAGGTGAATGTGTGAAGCTGGTGAATGAAGACAAACATACAAGTCGTGAACACAATGGAGGAAGTGCCCAAAACGAAGAAAGGAAAATGTAGAATGTTTACTCTTCCCTGTAGGTAAGCAAAGAACGTAGATGCAGTTTGGCAAAAAAAGAAGACAACCTAAGGGGAGCTCTGGTGGCCTAGTGGCAAGGAGCTGCAACTACAATCCCAGAGGTGCACAGTTTGAATCCACCAGATGCTCTGCCGGGGAAGGAGGGACAATCTCCTCCTGTATCAGTCAGATCTGATTTGATGGTACACTCACACACACACACAAATAATAAAGTAAAAAAAAAAAAAAGAAGACAACCTAACAGGCTGAATAGTATGAGACTCTGACTCAATTTCTCAATTTAATCACAATAAACGAGAAAAGCTACATGCAAATAAAGGAGACATCGATGCAGAGTAAAAGGGTCCTGCATAGTGCCACCATGGCATGAGAGATCAGGGAAGACTTTGTGCTTTAGGTGAAGGGATCAGCCATGTGGGAAAGGGCTAGCACGAGCCTGCACACCCTTGAGAATCCCTGGACACTGCTTGTTGCTTCTCCACTGAACTTTGTTAAAAGGAATATATGCAATAAATGATGTAGTCATGTATTCACATTGTCACACCAATTTTACAAGTTAGTATCACCTGCCAAAAAGAACCTCAGTGGAAAAAGGTAAAGGCTCACACTGTTTTATTGCCTGGAATTGAAGCCATCTAAATGAGATGTTACTGAGATGTTTCTCTCTGCCAATGTCTCTCCTCTTTGGCCAAAGGGTTGGATTTGTCCATGGAGAAGAAAGCCAACAATATTTTATTTATTAACTTTCCTCTCCTTTTGGAAAAAGGAGGATTAATTTAGTTGCTGACTAAGAATTTCTAGGGGGTGTTCCGTTCCACTCAGAGATGCTTTGGGAGAAAGGCCTGGAACTCTACCTCCAAAAACAAGCCACTGAAAACTGTGGAGCGTACTGCCACTCATGGTTCCTCATGAGTGGGAGTCAATTTGATGGTACGTGTTTTCTTATGGCATACCGACATGACGGAATTATAGTCATGAAGAGCTAATCGTTTTCTGCTCTATCTTCCAAATTTAATCAATGTGATTGGCTTATTCAAAATTTCTGCTCTAAGTTTTAAAATAAGTATTCATTGATTAATTATATGTGCTTGGTACCATAGTAGGCAAATTTGGGTAAAGAATGGGAGACCATATTTCTTATTTTAAAGCATTAACAATCTTGTTGAAGCTACAAGTAAAAAAAAAAAACAACAACCTAAAAAACAAAAACCCAAGACTATAAAGGCATCAAAGAACAGTAGATGTCTAAGAGTAAAAAATACTAAATGTGTTAGTTGAGAGGTCAATGATATTGGTAGTACATCAACTAGAGAACCTGAACCTCTTCTGTTCCATGGAAGGAATCTCTTTTGAGAGACCTAAGTTGGAAGTCAGGTCCCAGTGGTGTGATTCCATCATAAACTAGCCACAGGTATCAAAGTAGCTCACTGTTAGCACTTGGCAAATGTAACATTTCAGCAGTAATTTTGTGAAACATGGCATTTCATTTGCAATTGGCAAAAGGGATAACCCTTCAAAAGCCTTCATGACTTATCTTACTTTACCTCTCGGCCACACGGTCCATTATGAGCCCAGACGCTTCTGAGTTAACAATTTAAGGGACTGAGGTAAAGGAGTGGAAGATTGTACTCAGGGAAATGCCGCATTTTCTCTCTGTATTTTTTTTGGGGGGGTGGGGGGAGAAAGGAGTGTGAAAGTTTATTTTGTAACAGTATAAAGAACACAACATCTTCCTATTCACCATTTTTTCCACATGTATTATTCAGTAAAATCAATTGCATTGTTTGTGTTTTGTAACCATCATCGCATTTGCTTTTGAAGGTAGAATTTAAGAGAAGGTTCTACATTTATTCCTTCAATTATTCAACAAGTGTTTATTGGCTACCTGAAACGTAGCCCAAAGATGTCCACTGGATGGCTTAGAGCCTTTGTGGGGCCCCAGCTGCCCACGTCCAGGCCTGAAGTCCTCTACCCAGTCCTCTGGATCCCACCATGGCCTGTGTGGCCACCTTAGCTTGCAGATAGAACTGTATCATGCAAATGACACAACTTTGTTTGCTAAAAGTAAAGAGGATATAAAATGCTTGGTGCAGAAGATCAAGGACTACAACCTTGTTATGGATAGCATCTTAACATCAAGAAAACAAAGGCCCTCACAACAGGACCAACAGTCAACATTATGATAGATAGAGAAAGGATCAAAGCTGTCAATAATTTCATTTTGCTTGGATCAACAATCAACACCCTTGGTACCAACAGTCAGGAAATCAAGAGACGTATTGTACTGGTATGTCTACTGTCAGGGACCTCACCAGAATGCTGAGGAGCAATGATGTTAGTTTGAAGACTAAGGTGTACCTGATTCAGGCCATGGTCTTCTCAATCACTGGCTATGCACTAGAGAGTTGGAGATGAATAAGGATGACAGAAGAAGAATCTATGTCTTTGAGTTAGAGTGCTGGAGAAGAGTACTGAATATCCCGTGGACTGCCAAGCAGCTTGTTCAAATAGCTATGTCTTGGAGAAAGTAAAGGCAGAGGTAAAAATGGCAAAGCTTTGTCTTTCACAGTTTGGACACGAGCTAGGCGAGGCTATTCCTTGGAAAGGGTCATCATGCTTGGAAGGATGGAGGGTCAGTGGAGGAGAGGAAGACCCTCAACAAGATAGAATGACACAGTGACTTCAGCAATGAGCTCTAGTGTATCAGAGTTGATGAGGCACATAGCAGGGCAAGATTCAAGTTGGCTATTCATAGGGTCGCTGTGAGTCATAATCAACTTGATAGCACCTAACAACAACCTAGAACGCATCAAGCATTAAGGATGATTGGCCATATTGGGTAATTAATGTTTCTATTGGCTGTTTTGGTGAGGCAGAGCCAAGGGTTCTGAGAATGCAGCCCACCAGACCTTAAGAGTCTTTCTAACAATTCCTTGGATTCGGGAAAGCCTCACCAGACCTGAGTCCCCAAGCAGTGCAGAGCTCATTAGATGGAAGAAAAGCCTATCTAATGAGCCCAACTGACACAGGGGGATGAGTGTACTGATTGCACATTTAGGTCACCATTCATCTCACTCTGCTTGCCAGATTGGATGTTCTTTTAAAAGGTGAAGGTGAATTGGAGCATGAAGGGGTCCTTTTGAACAAATGTTCTAATCATGTAGTCTTGGGTTTTTTCAGACACTGTCCCCTATTCTATTAAAACTTAATTCCTAGTCATTCCCAGGGCACTACTTCTACTTGGGGTTATGTTTGCATTTGAGGGAAGCTTTTCCAGCCCAGAGTTCCTGGCTGGTATACATGGTTGGCATGCTTGGCTGCTAACCAAAAGGATGGAAGTTCGAGTGCACTCAGAGACAACTCCAAGAATGGTCCAGTGGTTTACTTCCGAGAAACATGGGAAAGTTGTAGGAAAACTGCAGAAAGCTAGAGAATTCTTTATTATTATTTGACCCCATGACCTTGTGGATTCCTCAGTAGCAGAGATGGAAATACATTCTTTTCCCCTGCCTCCTTTTATACTATACAATCTGGCACATAAAAAAATTGAGTAAATGCTTAAAATGAGTAAACAGAAAACCATACCTGTAACTTCCTTTAATTATTTCGTATGATATTACTATTTTCCAGCTAAACTGTCTTTGAACCATTGGAAATTATCTTAGGAATGTTTACTGAAAGAATGGATTCTCTGCTATTTAATTTTACAAATTCATTTTACATTCCCTTCTCCTTTTCAGTCACTCAGCAGGTACTTGTTAGTTCTTCTCTGTGCCCCTCACACAGAAGCGTGCTAGATGAGACAGGTTGTGAACTTTGAGGTGATTACATACTGCTGTGTGGGGCAGGGTGAGAAGTATGGCAGAGGGTAAGAACTGGGAAATGTGCCATGAATAACCATCAAGTAAGATGAACAAGATAATATTTTGTGTGTGAAGGATGGAGGATAAATTGCAACAGGCTGATGTAGTATGATAATGGGTTTGGAAGAAATGATGAAAGGCTCATTTGAATTGAATAGTAGTGATTGGCTTCACCAAGGAGTTGACTCTTTTCTGAAGAGCTTCTAAGAACTTTTTTAGGGAACTCTGGAGACCTGGAGGAAAAGGAGTTGTATGACACAGGCAGTTTTAATCCACCAGCTGCTCCATAGAGGAAAGAGGAGCAAACTCCTCCCACGTGATTTACAGCCTCATGATTTACCTGCCGGAGGGTCAGCTACGAGTCAGAACTAACTCAACAGCACACGACAACAAGAAGAAATCTTTCAGATCAACTTTTGCAAGAATGACTTTTTCTAAAACTTGCCGTCTCCAGCTGGATATGTAAAGCTGCCCATTAGTTTTACTGTGTGGCCAAGAAAATAGGCAGGGAAAAGACACTCCTTTTGTCTGTGGGAAAGGATTCTCCCCAGGTTCAGGAAGCAAATGAAACCTGTTTTGTTGTGGCTCAAAATTGCGAGTAGCCAATAATCTCTGGTGAGATTCTTAAAACATTTGTGAATACAGTGTTCCTTGTGCCAGCTGTCTGCCTACCTCCATCCATGCGTCTAACCTCTATTCTTTTTGACAATAAACAGCCCTGCGGAAGCCATTTATCAAGTAAATTGTCATTTTAAATTTAAACACACACACAATGTAAAACGTATAATGCACAAATGGACAACACTTTCTTAAAACAGCAAAGTCAGTTTAAAGCTGTCAGAGTTTTTCTAGCACAAGAAAAAACTTAGTGGTACATGGAACACTTGGGCATGAATAAAACAGTTTGTTTGAGGGTCCCAAGGGATGGCATGCAGGATGGAACTTTCCAGACTCATTATCACAAAGCTTCAATCAGACACTACCAGGAATATAGACTAAGGACATTATCTAGGTGCATAGACCAAAGGTGGCCAATCTTAGGAACTGAATGTTGACAGGCAATTAAGTATACAGTAGGTACTTAAAAACATTTGCTAAATGAACAAATTAATAAAATACTAAAAGTTCATTTGTCTTTCTAGCTATATATTTCTATCTAGCAACTTCTTTGCTATTTATTATACTTTAGTATTAATATTGCCATGTTGTTTATTTCTATAAGCATTTGATTGCATGTGTTTGTCATATTTTTCTACTGCTTATGCAGATCTAAGATTGCAAATTGTTCTCTTTATAGTCCATATA